>NC_077222.1:55276738-55594668 GCF_024763615.1 Phlebotomus papatasi
TTTTCTTTTGATCCGTTCACAGAGGGAATATACTAAAAATATGATCATTTAATAAAAAGAAGAGAATTTCACACTTTTCTACTTTCAAGAAGGGTCTAGCAGGGATAAACGTAATTTGGGAACAAGTTATCAGTGAAAAACATGTAAAATGTTTCAGTATCGCACATAACTAAATTTTAGGGGTACATTCATCAGCTCCACAGTAATCAGTGACATGCTCAACCCATTCTGTATAATTTGAGAAAAAATAATTTTATATGAAAAACATCTTCAGATTTGTTATTTTGTTGCCGTTTCTCAAGTCTTTATGAAAAGGTTCATGTGCAAATTTCCTCAGATCTCTTTAAAGCACATTGCAAATAGTAAGAAAAGCATCAATTATAAAGTCAAAATATTTAATATTGGAGAGGGCAAAGTTATCAGAAACCTAACACCTTTTCTCATTCTTTCCTCACTTGTGGCCAAGAAAATTAAATGATTCATATACAAAGAATAAAATTTGCTTTCATTGACGATTTTTCACTCCTCTTTTAATCGCCTCACTCCACTCCATAAAACTCATGAGCGATGCAGGAGATCATATTTCGGTCATTCTGGCGACAAGTGCATAGAAAGGGAAGTAAGTACATTCAACCATCAATTTGTAATATTAGGAAATAATTTAGGTATAGCGAGCTTATATCACATACTCGAGATCCTAGATCAGTGTATGGAAATGCTTTTGCACAAAAAATGGACAAAGAAAAGTCATGAGAGCAGTGGATCATATGGATCATCATGATCTAAAGAGGCACTGCGAAATTTATCGGACATTGCAAATAGAGGGGCAGAAATGAAATTTTTGGTAGACATATAAGAAAAATTTTCCAGAGAAAAAATTTACATAAATTAAACATATCTTAAGAATCTCTTGCCATAATTAGGCAACCCGTGCCAGTAGAGTTCTCTAAATTGAAACAGCCTCTAACTTTTTGGAACAACTGCTAACTATATCCAACCCCTTCTGCGCACACTGGTAGGATATAACCCTGCAAAACTGATTTTTTGGGGTTACAAAATATTCAACCTTTGATGATACTTTTTCATAGCTGCATGGCTGGTGATCATACCACTAAAATTGCGAAAAAACGTCTGGGGTAAGTAATATAAAGAGACGTAAAATAGACTTCATTCAACTTAGATAAAAGATCATCCTAATGGAAGATCTCCCTTAAAAGGCAGGTAGAGTAACTTAATTTCTCGAAACATATGTGAAATTATATGAAAAGTACTTTTTTCATTGTAAAAACGTTTATCCTCTTTATTTAGAAATCTTTAATAGCTCTCAAAGGGAAGAAAAATTCCCACAGCAATTAAAATATTCCCACGACAATTAATTTATAGTCGCCCCCCCATATGACACATTCCATGCCATTTTTGCAATAGGATGCATTCTTAACTACGGGTCATATATCCAGAAGTTACCACGCGCCACTCTGAAACCCGAAACCCGAGATCTCGCACTGTTTTTCCCCGCCAAGTGACGCGCGAAATTATTCCCACGGGGCATGTGTATGTGTATGAAAATGTATGCATGCATGGGAAATGGCTATATGGGATATCTGTGCATGGGTGACGTCAGCCTGTGGACGATGCAACGGTTCACGATTCAGCGGGAGCCCATCAACATGCCGCCGTGGCCGAGTGGTCTAAGCGGTGGTACACATTACGTTTAAGACTTTAAGTATCTGTCGGTTCAATCCCAGGTCTCGGCCAAAAAATTTTCACGTCGCGAAAAAAAAATTACGGAAATAGTTAATAATAGGAATAACAGAGGGCGCGCGCATAGAAAAATAAGAGCAGCGGTCGGTAATAAAAAATGGCGGACAAAAATAAAAATGGCGGTCGGAAATTAAAAATGGCGGACAAAAATGGGAGCAGCGGTCGGTAATAAAAAATGGCGGATAAAAATAAAAAATGGCGGATGAAAAGTAAAACAAAATGGCGGACAGAAATCATCAAAATGGCGGATGGGCATTCGAAATTCAAATCCACAATCATAGATGGCGCTCGAGTACTCTAACGGAAAATTCAAATTTAAATTTCCGCCAAGTGACGTCAGCCTCCCAGGGGGTGGGGGGGTGTGTGGGTGTGTGTGACGTCATCCAGGATATTGCGTCATGCCTCCAGGGCGTGACGTCAGAAAAATATGTGACGTCATCATATAAGCGTGACGTCATCATAAATATGACGTCATCACCGGTTGACGTCACGCCGACTTGCTCGATGATGACGTCAGCGTGTGACGTCATATGCGCCGACTTGCTCGATATATACTACTAATATATAAGAGCCTGGGAACGAGGCTTTTAAGTTTAGAAGCTTTGAGCGAAAGAAATGGGCTAGAATCCCTAGCTCTTTCAAGTTAAGAGATCGGGAACTTAAGTTCAGCATTAGCTGGAAAATGAAAAATGTCTACAGATTTGCAAATTGCAACTAAAACTAAATGATCAAGGATTTAGAATTAGGGCATTGGCATTCATTGGATGGGATTTAAAATTAAATTCCTGGGTGTTTCTGTTGAAGAATTTTCCATTTTTCGGTGTGTAGGGTAAGGGCTCATCATTTTGGAAAGGGAGGATGCTTATAAGCATCAATCTAGGATGATTAACTAACGGATGGAGCATTTTAATTCAGAAATGGTATATTTTTCTTAAATTCTTTATAATTTTTAAATCTTAGATCCCACAAAAATAATTATAAAACGAAATGGTAGGCACATGTACAGAGAATATATTTTATTGAATTTAAAATGTTACTGGTGTTACAAATTGAAAATTTGTCAGAAAAATTTAAAAAAAATTGCGAATTTTACGTCTTTTTCATATAGGTTTTAGGAACTGTTATCCTCGTGTAATCATTATAAATTTTGAGCCAATAACATAACACTATTCAACAAATTGACAACTTTTTTCTGTCTCAGAGGTCCCACATGGTACGTTTGATAGAGTCGAGTCCCCTGATCAAGAATATGGTTTTGGTTTTTCTCCTATACGTCACATTTTTTTTTTAATAATAGTTTAATATTTTTTTCTGCTTTGCCTTACATTATCCGTTCTATCTCAGGTACTGGTGGACGGAACTTAAAAAATGTGGGTCCGTTGGAAAGGTCATTAGTTGTGCTTCAACTTTGCTAATAACAAAAAGCTTTGTAAAACCACTCCTTCATGGTGTAAAATTAGAGTTTCTCTAAAAATTACCAAAAGAGTGGTCTTAAAATGAGGTTTTAAAAATTTGTATAAAATAAACTAAACAAAATATTAAAAATCCATTGACACCAGACGATAGGCACCACTTAGGACTACAATTTTGCTCATCTAAGACATCGCGCTCCGATCACTCTAAATGCCTCATTTGTTGGTTTTTGTCATTTTCCAAAAATATAAAATCCCTAATTTCAGCAAATTTCTCAGAGATTTTTGAAAAATTATTTTGAAGCATAATGTAAACATACAAAAATATTGAGATTCTTCTTCAACTCGATCGGAAGATCATCAACGTGATTTTTATTCACATCTCCAAGCACCCCTCAGCCACAAGAAGGATCCCCTTAACTCCGTTTAGAGTACAATCTTTGTTATATGTGGAAAATACATCAGCGAAAATGTCGCATATGTATATATCAATGACCTTAGATCATACTTCTCTAGAATTTTTGAACTTACTTTTCTAGAAATTACTTCTTCCAGAAAGTATTAAAAGAGTATGAAGTTTTTTTAATCAACTATTCTTCTAGCATTTTATTTACGGCGGGAAAATGAAATTAGTGCAGTGTTATACGAGAATATATTGAAATTAAATTGCACTAGAATTAAAATAAATGGATGGATGAAAATAAATAGAAATAATGTTAAAATATATTAAGGAATAAAAAAGATATTTCTTACTTAATCTCGGAGAAATTTGCTGAAATTAGGGATTTTATATTTTTGGAAAATGACAAAAACCAACAAATGAGGCATTTAGAGTGATCGGAGCGCGATGTCTTAGATGAGCAAAATTGTAGTCCTAAGTGGTGCCTATCGTCTGGTGTCAATGGATTTTTAATATTTTGTTTAGTTTATTTTATACAAATTTTTAAAACCTCATTTTAAGACCACTGTTTTGGTAATTTTTAGAGAAACTCTAATTTTACACCATGAAGGAGTGGTTTTACAAAGTTTTTTGTTATTAGCAAAGTTGAAGCACAACTAATGACCTTTCCAACGGACCCACATTTTTTAAGTTCCGTCCACCAGTACCTGAGATAGAACGGATAATGTAAGGCAAAGCAGAAAAAATAATAAACTATTATTAAAAAAAAAATGTGACGTATAGGAGAAAAACCAAAACCATATTCTTGATCAGGAGACTCGACTCTATCAAACGTACCATGTGGGACCTCTGAGACAAAAACCGTGTTGCATAGTGTAACATTAGATACTCTTTCATTTTGTAAAAGTTTTAAGATAATTGCATTTGGTTTTATAGTAAAACTAAAAAATTACTTAAGAAAAAATATACCATACTTTTGTACGGAAAATGTATGAGAATGCTCCGCCCTGGCATCAATGTTCTAAGTTTGAAGTGCGATATTTTCAATACCAATTGATTTTTTTGTTACTCTCTTTTCAGAAGGGTTGTTTAGAAACTTGGCAAGCTATTTTTTACTAAAATTAGTTTTAATAAGGTAAAGTACCCTATGTCGACCACTTAAGGATAGATTTTGTGAAAAACTTATGAAAAAACAGTAATGTCAAAATCATCCAAAAAGAACGAATATTAAGATAGAATTCATCAAATATTAAAATAATACAGTAGAGTCCCGCTATAGGCCATCGCTCTATAGTCCACAATTTATCGACCGTTGATTTCAAAACACTGATTTTAAGTTAGGTTATGTTTTTTAGTACGCGACATGCAATGTTTTCATAATAATTTTAATATTTTTGGCAAACTTTATTGAGTAGTTGTGATAATTGTGATCCATAATGAAGAGAGCGAGGACAAGTACCACATCGCAAAGAAAGTAGAAGCCGTAGAGAAATTTCAATACTAAAAGTCGTTGACAATTTTAAAAAATTACATGGACTATAGTGCGACCCAAGTGTCAAATCTGGAACCAAATATGGACTATAGCGAGACTCTACTGTAATACATAATTTTAATCAATTTATTTTGTGTCCAACTTTACCCTCAAAGTGTCCAAATTTAGAAACTGTCCAAAATTATGAGCTCTTACCCTAATTCTTAATATTTCTGAATGAAATCAACACGAAATACTTTTAAAGGTACCTTTAAAGCTTTTAAAGATATTGTGCTCTCAAGTCTAAGAATTTAGTAAAATTTCTCGTTTTGCGTATTTTTTGTATCAATCTGTAAAATTTATATAAATGAATTGAACCAGAGTTCGAATCACTCAAAATTTCAATGATATAATTTCACTGAACTTGTCTAATTTTTAGGCAAAAAATTCAGGAATTCTACTGCTTTCTTGGTATAGGGGAGACTGGGGCACATGTAACCATTTTCGATAGATGCGAATTTGAGGTGATTTTCCAAGGACACCGTGATTTTTTGGAAAATATTTCTTAGCTCATGTTTTACCCTTGGGTATAGGCAATTCGTCGAGGGTAATGCGGATGCTGGAAAACAATTGAGTTTTCCATAAAAATAAAATTTGTGTCACTGTGCATTTTTCTCTTTTCACAAAATACCTGGGGTAGAAGTAACCACTTTCTGGGGAGGATGTAAACACCTTTTTTCCCACTCTTGAAATTAACTTTGCACCACTCTCGATTATTTTAATTACTTAAGAGATATATAAAGACTGTATATTTTTCAAAAAATCATGACACTTTTTACAAAGAATAATTAAAATAGCAAAAAAACTAAAAGCATGCATATCAAAGACATTTTTCAATGGATTTTCCCCATATTTTGACATCATGTGACTTTTTATTTAACACAGCGCCACCAATTTTTTTCGTAATCTATGAATTATAGATATTTCGCATGAAGGTCAATTTCCCGCTCTTACCTACTCATTTTGTGAAATTGAAATTGCCTGGTTACATCTACCCCAAATGCTGTTTTCTGACCAATTATTAATTCTTTTGAAATAATGAGAATCTCAATTTGTCTAGTAAATCCATAAATATAATCCTAAAAGATGTAGGAAAGAACTGGTATTGCTACATTTCGATTATTTTACACAGTTTTTAATTTCCAGGTGGAAATCCAAATGACCAAAATAATTGAAATATCAACATTTTCGGGAAAAATGATTTTTATTTTTAAAGTATATTAGGATTTTATTGACCAATTCTTCTGTGGACATACATCCCCATGGTATCTATGAATGCTTATGGATTTTATCCTCTGGAGTCTTAAAATTAATGAAAAAAATCACAGTGGTTACAACTACCCCAGATTACTACTGCCCCAGTTCCCCCTAGTTCTTCAAGTAGTAAAAAGAAAATCAGGTTTTAGGACTTGGCATAGTTCACATTGTCGCACTGTTGGAAAACGTAAAATTTTTGGGGCCTCCGCATTTCTATATCCGGCCCTGAGTACATCAATAATAGTCTGCAATAATTAAAAAAACAAATGATTATATTGATTGAAATATATGTTTATTTAATTTTCCATTTTTTACATAAGTACTTAGTTTACAAACTACAGAAAATTACTAATGAATAGGTATTTGTGACCGTTACAATATTGTTTTTTTTTAAATATTTCTAGTGAAGAAGCCGCCTCCATAAACCTGCAAATAAAAGTTTATCATCATTTTAGTAATATTCTGAAATATGTTATTAAAAAGTAAAAGTGAAAATAACGTATAGTACATGAATTTTATAATTATTTCATTTTCATCTGTAAGTATTTATGCTAATAATGTGTACAGGTTTTATTTTTATTTTTTTTTGTTTGTTTTCAAATTACAGTTATTTTCTTTATTGTTAAACACTAAAAACTAACACCACGATCTCATCTCTATGCTATATAAATGTTTTTTTTCTTCTTCTGTTTTTTTCACAAGGAAAATTATTATAATTAAGTAAGTGTGGGCATGATCGAGATAAAAGAGGGGAGATGTGGGGGGAAAAAGAAGGTCTGGTCGCTAGTTAAACAATATCATGAACAAGAACATACATACATTACATGTATACAAATGATCAGAATTATTATAGCTTGAATTAGTAACAATATTATTCTTCTCTTGCTTTTGGTGGGGTCAATTTCATTTTGTTATCATCTCTATCGTAAGTTTTTTTTTTCTTTCCATCTTAATAAATCCTCATTCTTACGTGATTTGTTGTATCTTTTTTTTTTTGTTGGTTTACTGTCACTTTATTCAATTTGTTTCTTTTTTCTTGCATTTAAAATTATGAGTAACTTTCGTGAATCAAAATTAATAATATCACAATTTCTACAAATTGTATACTTTACGTACAGTGATTTGTTTATAATAATTCTATATTTTATTTTTTCCACCTAGTTTTGTCTTTCCTCAATAATTTTATTTTTTTTCCTTATATCTCACGATTCTGTCTCTTTTTTTTATTCTTCCTTTTTTCTTGAATGAAATTCTCGATGGCATTTGTGATTAATTTAAAAAACCCTACTTAAATAGTTCTTTTTTATCTTAATTTAAAGTTTTACATATATTAATTTAATAATTCACAAATTTTTAACTCGACGAAATGGTTTTTTTTTACCTCATCATTTATCATTTAAAGTACAAAAGAGTTAACTATTGAATTATTTCACCTTGTTAAGTCACCTAATCTACAATTAAGTTTTTGTCTTAAGAGGGACAAAAAAAGGTTTTTTCTTTTATTTTTTTAAATAAAACTCGCCGATTTAAGTTCTTTTACAATTGTTTTGTTGCGTAAACTAAAAAATAAAATAAGTTTTACCCGCTGAGACGTATTAAACAAAAAAAAAATCCAATAAAATTCGAATAAATGATAAAAGGAATAAAAACAACAAAAACTAATTCAAGTTAATAATAAGATTATCACAAATGAACCTATCACAGAACAACAGGTTTTGTTTTTTTTTTCATCTCTGGGAGCTTGGCGCTGCCTCTCTCTCTCTCTCTCTCTCTGTCTATTTCTCAATTTGCTGGACCATTGGCGTGGCGGATGGGGCCAGAGATGATGGAGACTCCTCATGTCGATTGCCACAGGAATCCTTGAGAATGCTTAGGGAATCTCTGGTAATTTGACCAAGAGAGTGACTATCATCCACGGTGGGCATTTCTAATGGCGATCCAGGATCATCCCTTACTCCCGTATCGTCCATTTCCGTATCCTCATCTCCACTTCCAACCTCAAATTTGACTTTTGTAGCCTGGTTAATGGCATCCTGCAGGAAATCCACATTGGCAGCTGTAATTGTATGCTCTGGAGAAATATTCTCCTTAATTTCCTGCTTAAGTGCCACAGGGATACAATCAGCAGCCACAACATCAATTTCCGGAGCCCCTGCAACATTTTCCGGACTAACATTGGCCTGAAGCACCGTTGTTGGTTGCATTTCAACCGGAGTCACATCCTCCGAGGACATTTCCTTCTTCCCAGATCCCGTCACTCTCGCCAAAAGTTCACCAATCGGACTATCCCTCCGTGGCACCAAAGTAGACGCTATAGACGAGGCCGGAGTCACATTTTCCTGCCCCTCTAAATCCATCTTCCGTTCCATCTTGTGCGCAATCAAAGTGACAGGATTCTGAAAGATTTGCAAAATCTTGTCAAATCCTTGAGGATTTGGTGTTTGGGTCCGAGAAGATGTCTTCCTAACACGTTTTTCAGGACTCCGAATCCCTCCCACCTTAGGCAGATCCTTAGCGACCAATTGAATACTATTCGTCAGAGTGTTCTCATTGCTACTCATTGAACAAAAGGATTCCTGCTGTGTGGAATCAGACAGGGACTCCTGACTGGACAAACTCCCTTTGAGCTTCTGCCCAAACACCACCACAGGATCCCCACCCATAATATCCAGACTATCTGTGGAACTGAGAGAGGTATTGAGATCGTGACCACGATCAAAGGAATCCGCACTGCCAATGGAGGAATTATCATCGGCCGTGAGAAAACGACTAACTTCCATATCCGGACTATCAATGGACTCCACCTTAGCCTCCACCTTCTCCGCCACAACAATCTTCTCCACGATAATGGGTGTTGGAAGGGGTGTGGGTGTCACAGGCTTCTGTTCTTTTATGGTAGTCACACGGAAGCGTGAACTTGTAATGGAGTTAGTTGGTGAACTGCTGGTGGACGATGGCGGTGTTAGTGGGGAGGCACCTTCGATGACACGTGACACTTGAAAACGACTTCGGGACGGACTTGGCACTGGTGATGCACTGGGGGATGGATTAGGACTTGGCAATGGTGATCTTAGACGCCCACCGGTTTTTCTATTTGTATCCAGCAACTGCCTCTCTGGCTTCCCACCCGCACACATGAGATCCAATGGTGAACGCGTGGAGCATGTCAGAGAGATCTTTCGCGAGGGCAAAAAGGCGCTTCTGGCACGCTTCGCTGTCGGCTTAATAGGATCCCGTGGCTCCAATGGTTGCTCGTTGCGTCGACACTGAGCCCGGATACTCGTCAGCATGCGAGAGTACTCCGTGGTGTCCGTGCCAGAGTCCTACACACAAATCACCAAAAAAAAAAAAAAACAGGAAAGAAATATTGTGAGATCACTGAAAATTATCATTTGACCTTTACTTGGCGAAACAGATTTGTCTGAAATCTCAGCTGAGACATTTAAAAAGTGCCAGTAACTTTTTTGAGCAGTACAATATCAATGTACAGTAGACTCCAAAGCGCCTGGCAAATTAGCCTTTTTATATGGAGCTATTTGAAGCCAATTCCTAAATTAATCTCGGACACAGCTCACAGTGCTCCAAGGAAAAAAATTAGTACACTGTGAGAGAAATCCGAAAAAGTTAAAATAACATTCCGGAAATGTTAATTTTACCCTGCAGTATTGATCCGAAAACGGTGTAAATATTACCCTTTTTTAGTGTATTAGGGGTTAAAGTTACCCTTTTCATGTTAATTTTACCCTTATAGAAGTGTAAAATTAACATTAAAAAATGTTGATATATTTTTACACCTAAATGTGTTAAAGTTATGAGGAAAAAAAGTTAATCGCATCCCCGTTTTTTCCTCAGTGTATGTGAAAGTAAGAAATTGTCTTCATCCTTAAAAAAGGCCACTCGCCGGGGACTAGGTAGACTCTCACTCAATCGGCTTTTTTTCAATCGGGAGAAAAATTTTGTTGACAATTTTCACGTTTAGGGTAAGTGTGCTAAATTCCGGCCAGCTTGCAATTTCGGCCACATATTTTGTTCGTCGTTTTTCCATGAATTTTCAGTTTTTGCATAGTCTACAGATTATACTATGCAAAAAAAAACAAAAAATGTCGCATCGAGGAACAAGATGACTTGAAAAAGACATTGGTAGAATTCCGGAGGGAGAAGGAACTATAAGAATGAAGGTGGCCGGAATAAGCTACCAATGCTTTGTCTACATTTTTATTCATTTTAAAATGTACTAAAAATGATTTTAGAGAAAATAAAGAAGATAAACTGTCTGCAAAGTTCCAGTGAACACTCCTGAAGAAGAAGTAATAAAATAATTCAATTTCTATTAAAAATATTACATTTCAAACTTGAGACTTTGGCGCTTGCATGCAACTATGCCGAAATTTGGCACACTTACCCTAATTATGAAGCTAATTCGCTCAAATTGAGCGCTTTTTGTAAAATTTACAAAGGCTCTGACGCCCAAATCTATCGATAAACCGGATGACATTTTGCCCCAAATGCCCAATTGAGAGAGAGTCTACTGTATAATCATTCAAATTTCATTTGAAGAAAATACGTTTTCCAAAGGGAAAAATAACGAAATCAGCAAAATGATAAGTTTACTCTAAAAAAAGTTTTGTCAAATTTTATCAAGCATAATTTGTCCGCTTAACAAAACATTTTTTTTTTTCAAAGTAATCGCAAAATACAGTAAAAAAAATCAGTATAAAACAAAATTTTGATCAGCAAAATATCCAAAATTAATTAGTTCGATTTTTGATAATGTGAAAAATTTCCCCTGGCAAGGAAAGCTTTTGAGTTTCCCTTGATTTGTTGGAATTACTGAACAAATAATATTTTATTACTGATTTTTACTGACAGAACTTTCTTTTCATTATAATTGTTTTGGTTGCCTAAATGCATAAATTACTGCTCAGGCTTTTTCCCTTTAAATGTTATGCTGAAAAGACTGCAAAGTAATGTGTAAAGGCAATATTTATTGCGTTTTGTAAAGCAAGAATGAAAAAAAGCCTTTATATTCTTTTAAAAAAAGCAATTAATGCGCTAAAAATTGCTTCGATGTGGTATCTTGAATTTTTTCATATAAATGCTATCCGAATTATTCCCCGTGATAGGGAATCGTTCCAGAAAAATAAAACTTCCTCAGGGCTTTATGGAGACTTTGTAAACTGGGTACATTTGTAATTAATAAAATTCTCTGTGATGGGTTTCGGTCAAAATCTCGAAAAGGCCAAAATCTTAAACGCCAAAATCCCGAAAGTTAAAATTCCGAATGCCAAAATCCCGAAAGCCAAAATCCCAAATGGGTCGAAATTCTGAGAAGCCAAAATCCCGAAAGGGACAAAATGTAGAAATCCAAAATCCCGAAAGGACTCAAATTTAGCTAGCCGAAATCCTGATAGCCAATTTTCGAAAAGTCAAAAGTCCACAGCCAAAATCTCGAATAGACCAAAATCCCGAAAGCCAAAATCCCGAATGGGTCGAAATTCCGAGAAGCCAAAATCCCAAAAGGGCCAAAATTCTGAAAGTCAAAATCCCGAAAATCCAAAATCCTGAATGGGTCGAAATTCCGAGAAGCCAAAACCCCGAAAGGACCAAAATTCAGAAAGCCGAAATTCTAAGAGCCAAAATCCCGGAAAGTCAAAATCCCAAAGCCAAAATTCCGAAAACCATGATCCCGAATAGGCCAAAATCCCAAAAGCCAAAATTCTGAAAGTCAAAATCCTGAACAGGTCAATATCCCGAAAATCCAAAATCCCGAATAGGTTGAAATACCGAGACGCCAAAATCCTAAATGGGCTAAAATTCAGAAAGCCGAAATCCTGAAAGCCAAACCGAAAAGTCAAAACCACAAAGCCAAAATCCCGAATAGGTCAAGATTCTGAAAGTGAAAATCCCGGGCGAATCCAAAATCCCGAATAGGTTGAAATACCGAGACGCCAAAATCCTAAATGGGCTAAAATTCAGAAAGCCGAAATCCTGAAAGCCAAACCGAAAAGTCAAAACCACAAAGCCAAAATCCCGAATAGGTCAAGATTCTGAAAGTGAAAATCCCGAGCGGGTCAATATCGCGAAAGTACAAAATCCCGAATAGGTCGAAATTCCGAGAAGCCAAAATCCCGAAAGGGCCAAAATTCATAAAGCCGAAACCCTGGGAGTTAAAATCCCGAAAAGTCAAAATCCTGAATTGGCCAAAATCCCGAAAGACAAAATTCTGAAAGTCAAAATCCCGAATGGGTCAATATTTCGAAAATTCAAAATCCGGAATTTCGTCAAAATCCTCAGAGCCAAAATCCCGAAAAGTCAAAATTCCACAGCCAAAATTCTGAAGCTAAAATTCCGAAACCCAAAATCTCGAATAGACCAAAATCCCGAAAGCCAAAATTCCGAATCTGTCGAAACACCGTAGAGCCAAAATCCCGAATGGTTCGCAATTCCAAGAAGCCAAAATCCCGAAAAGGTCAAAATTCAGAAAGCCAAAATACTGGGAGCCATAATCCCCAAAAGTCCAAATTCCAAAGCCAAAATTCCTAAAGCCAAAATCCCCAAAGTTAAAATTCTGAAAGTCAAAATCCTTAACTTTTAAGAACGATTGGGTCACCGGTGATCCAAAAATGAAACTTTTCCTACGGCCTTCTAAAGTTGAATTTGGCTCTAAAAAGTTAGAAAAAAATATTTTTTCTGACTCTCAATTTTTGACCTTCTCGTCCTGAAAGGGTTAACGAGTCAATATCCCGAAAATCCAAAATACCAACAACCAAAAATCCCGAAAAGTCAAAATTCCAAATTCTTAAAAGTGTCATAGCTACTCCCACGATTGCACTTACTCTTGTTTCGTTCCCTTCAGGATTTTGATCACGTTCGGGATTTTGGTTTTCAGGATTTCGACCTATTGGGAATTTTGTGTCTGCGGGATTTTGGCTTTTCTGGATATTCGCATTCTAGATTTTAACCGAGACCCATAGCAAATAGTTGCAGATGTGTAAAAAAAATCCTAGATTTCTGCAACCTTCTACTTTGCTATCACGTACAAACACTAAGAAAAAAATAACTTTAGTCAAAAAAAAAAAATTTATGGGTCACCGGTGATCCAATCGTCGTTAAGGGGTTTAGAATTCAACACTGGGTAATAGAAAAATATCATTAATATTAAATTGAAACCCGATTTTTGAATTGTAATGAAAAAAATAGCATTTGCATTTAGTCTATGAAATGCTTCGTGAATTTTATGGCAATTTGGTAAATGTCTCGACTTATTTTTTTTCACTTTTAACACCCAAAGTATTTCAATCATTTCAACCCTAATTAATTTTCTTAAGGTTAGTGAAAACCCGTAAAACAGTGAATCGAGGCCCGATTTATGAATGGATTTGCATTTGGTATTAATAAAATTCTTCCTGAATTTTATGGAAACACGGTTTGTGTCCTAGCTTTTTTTTTTAAATTTTATCTGTCAATGTATTTAAGACCCAATTGATTTTTTAAGGATTTCGCACTGGTTGGTAGTTTTCAAGTACTCTAAAAGTACTTCGTGAATTTTATGGATATCCGGTTTGTGTCTTGACTTATTTTTTTAACTTTAAACGGTAAATGCATTTTAGCGCCAAATTTAAACTTCTAGGGCTGTTTTTTCTTCTTTCCTTTTAAATCACCCAGAAGCAATACAGTCGCCTTGTTGTCTAGCGATAATTCTTTTAAAATTATATTATTGACTCTGAGGTCATGTGTACACCGATTAGATAATGCATATCTGGATATTCTTGACTTCTGTGAACATGTGAATTCCCAAATTGGATTATTTTGGGCTTTTGGGAAATCAGTATAACTTTAGCAAAATAAAAAAGGGAATTTAAATGTCTCAGCCAAAATTGCGGACACATCTGTTCCATCCCATAGAATATACATATCGTTTCAGTGTGTTGTCCAGATCGAGGCGCGTGAGTGTCTTGTTGACTTTCATGGCGTCATTGAGGGCGGTGATTCCGGGTATTTGAATGTTATTGTCACGCAGATCAACTCGCTGGAGGACACCATTGGGTCCTGTGGTTAGCACCTCGCTCAGCATCTTGGCGGCAACGCACGTGAGATGTGAACTCTGCAGACCCAAATTCGTTAAACTCGTATTTGTTATCAAATGGGCCTGAATGCTCGTGACAAAATCATTGCAGAGCATATTCTTCCCAATATTCAGAATTTCCAGGGTCGTTGTGGCCTTCAAGACATCGGAAATTGGTGCAGCGGATTTCTTAGTGATACGATTATTCCACAGCACTAGCACCTGAAGTCCCGAGGGAGCTGTAATAGGCGGTGGATCTACCCCCGAGGCTATGGTCTGACGTTCGAGAGTGCCATTTTTGGAGAATTTACTCTCAGCCAGTTTTATGGAGCTCTTGGAGTCATTGGACTCAATCGATGTCTCACTATTTAGACTCTCAGAGCTAAGGGATCGCTCAGGGATTATTTGCCTGGCTACAGGTACCTCAAAGACACAGTCATAGGATGGGGAATTTTCAGGAAATTCCATGCTACTATCCAGAGATTGGGATACGGTAAAGGAGGCTGGACTATCTGGTGTGATGTCTGAGGAGCATTTGGGTGATTTGCCGTTGATTGTGTTGCCATAGATTAAATTAGCATCCGTTGGCACACTTCCCTCCTTAAGTGTCGCGTCATTGGAGTTGGTGAATGAAAGCATCTCGGAGATTGTCGCCTCGGCGCATAGTTGTGTTGGCAATGTGGTCAATTCTTCGGTCTGGCTCACATCACCTGCAACAATTTCTTTTACGGGATTCCTATTTATATCGATCAGACTCTTAGTGCACAATTCATTAACTGATTTATCGCGTTCTGTGTCAATTAGCCCCTTATCTTGCCCATCATTTGATACACAAGTACTAATATCTGCGTCACTTGCAGAATTATTGTTCGGACATTGAGCTCCACACAAAACTGGCGCCTCATCAGAAGCCTCTGTTGGCTGAAGAATTTCCTCCTTTTCCACTATTTTCAGTTCTACCTCCTCCAACACCTTCTCCTCCTCACACACCGTCTCCGTTGATCTCTCATCGTCTGCTAATACTGGACTTTGTACAATTTTTTCGTCTTCTGATGTCTTATCATCACTATCACCGGACATTTCTCTTTCCGTGCTATCCAACACTTCAGTTATTGGTTCACTAGGTTGTTTGCACAAGCCTGAAAAAAAGTCATTATTATTATGGCTTAAGTACTTTGAGTTCCGGGGTACCTTCAAAATTGGGTTTTTTTCTCCTATTTTTAAGTGGAACTGAGCTTTACCATAATGAAATTCAGATTCTAAATTGGTTTGTTAATCTAAATTGTATAATAATAAGATCCATTTCCATTTAAAAATATAATAAAAAAGCCTAATTTCAAAAGTGCCCCTATACATATTTTAGCTTAGATTCTTTACAATCTCATTTTCAATGGTCCGTGGTAAAACCCACGTTTACCGAATAAACACGTTTTAAACACATTTAGACCATGTCATGCTCCGTAAAAATTCTTCTGTTTGTACATCAAATTCTCTGCTATATAATCGCATCCGGAGAGAAAACGGGAATAGATATCAACTTGCGGCTTCCGGTAAAGACTAAATAATATCGAGGCGAAGTTCACAGAACTCGAACTTATCCCTTCTCCATACTATTTCTGAATATTCGAGAATTTTATTTTTTCATTAATACAGCCCGTATGGCAAGGAGCTCAATTTTATTATGTTATAGCTAGGCTTTAGTTTAGATGAGTGTCTCAACTTGTTCAGAAAACCACGTATTGAAAATATTGAAATCAATAGAAAATCCTACAGCAACGATTTTTTGATCATAAAACTATTCTTTGTGAAAAAAAATGACAGTTTACCTAAAGTACTAAATATCTTTTTTGTGCCCCTACTACGCGTCTCGGTTCCTTGGGAAATCTGCTGTAGACAGGACAATAAGGATTGGATGAAAATTGGTCATTCTCACACGGATACCTAGAGGTATTGTTGGAATCTTTCCTGTTCCTGAATGAAATTCCCGATATGACCTTAGAGTTTATATCGTTAACCGACTTAAGTTTATACGGTTTATACGACGTTTATATCCGACTTAAGGGGTCACATGGGTCTTTAGCGCCTTTAGAAATTATTATCGCTATGGACGGCCGCAGTGGAAAGCGTTAACTTTAAACGTTTTTTTTTTAAACCTCATTTTTCAAAATCGGTAGTCAAGATTTTTCGAAAACTAAGCTACCCTTCTTTTGAAATTTTACACACATTTTTCTAAATACGAGTGAAGTACTTTAATGAAAGATTTTCTTATCTCCAAATCCCAATTTGCTTTACAATTTGTTGTAAATTTTACCACGTATATTTTGCAGAAAATTCCCCCGAAAACCGAAAGTATTTATTTTTCAAAATAAATATTGAATGAATTTATTGAATAATATTAATGAATAATATTGTTATTCATTAATATTGTTTTTGTTATTGTTGTTCAATATTATTATTATTTAATATTGAATTTCAGTTACGATATGAATTTAACTCATATCGTAACTGAAATATTGTTTCTTTTTTTTAATCTCCGAATCAAATTTCAACAGCTGAAATTTAAAAATGTTTAAATGGAATAAATATTGTTGTAATATTATAATTTTTATATGTTTAACAGTTTGGAATTAAAAAAAAATTGTTGAAAACAAAATTGAAAAAAATTGTTTTTAGTCTTCGGAACCCACGTAACCCCTTAGTCTCCCTAAAGAATTTCAGAGTTTATTTTGAAACAGGGTCTTAGATATATAGGTGCGTGATATACTAGTATGGGATCGAATGAGTGATAGGTAAGGTAAGCATGTTCTAAAATACGGTATGTATACAATAGTTTTTCAAAGAGTTTTGATAGTGACAGTGACAGCATTGTACGGTGTACGACGGCCTATTCGACAAGCCCTCATGAGGGCTTACAGAGTAAAGATTACTTTCCTTATTAACAATTTATTACATTACATCCCAGAGTTATTTGACTTTTTAAGCTTTATTACGCGACACAAGAAGCCGTAGGAAAACATTAATTTAACAGATCGTTTGTAATGCCCTAGGCCCCCAAGGCACACTTACGTCTTAAGCCGAGAGACGGCATAACGTAATTATAATCAAAATAATCATTTGATTGAATTCCCATCAGATTTCCACTAACTAAACCGTTTCTCAGTTTAAGCCGAGAGACGGATTAGTCAGACACTGATGGAAATGTAATGTGAGCAACATTTTGATTATAATTACGTTAAACCGTTTTTCGACTTAAGTAGTGAATGTGTCTAGGGCATAAATCGGAAAAGAAGACTTTCAGAGTTCTTTTGATGCTAAATTAGCCTTTTAATAACCCATATATTATTTCTCCACAATCAATCGACACCGTTTTGGCATACGTGCGTCAAAATACTGTAAAGTTACTTTTTGCAAAGAGTCTTCAAAGTACCATAAAATGACCGTGCTTTTTTTTAATAACAACTTCGTTGCTTACTCAGGTATGTTCGGAAATTTTAGGCTTTATTAAGCTGTTATTCCGTCTGTTCTTCGGCTGTCACAAGCTTTAGAGGTCAATTTGTTACAGATAGAGACTTAGGACCTTCGGGGCCCTTGCACAAATAGACCCAAGGACCATTAACATGCCCGTCATTTTCTCCACCCCTTCACTTCTCCGGCAAAACCATGTTTCTTTTGGGATTGCTCGAAAATGTGTCATGTGGTTTTAACTGAGATTCTTTACAATTTAACTAAGATTCCTTACAATCGTAGCTTTTGTGGTCACAGGTCAAATCCGACCTCGACAGATCGGGCCCAAATTTTGGATTTACACGTTTTGACACTCATAGATCACGAATATCATGTGTGCTAAAAATCGATTTTCGTGGACCTCCCGTCCGTTCGTCCGTCGTATAACCACTTCAGGAGAGAGAACGGAAAGAGATATCGACAAGCGGTTTTCGGCAAAGGTTAAATGTCGATGGGCGGCTAGAAGTAAATGATGTCAAATCCACCCCCCACCCCTCCTACCGTCATTTTGAAATACCCCCAAATTTTGTTTTCTCAATAACTCAGCCCCTATGGCATCGATCAATCTCAAATTTTAGTATGTTATAGCTGGGCCTAAGAGCTTTTGTTCAATACCAAACATAGGTCCCCTGACCTCCCTGACCCGAGCTATAACTGGTCAAAAATTGAATTTTTAAATGGTCATATCTCTGGTTCTAATTATCGGAATACGGAAAATTTTGGTGTTTTGCAAAGCTCTCGTAGAGTACTACAATTATACCGACACCCCTATTTCATCCGATTCAATCGAAGCTCCAATTAATAGAAAAATCGATTTTCGATTAATCGATCTCGAATATTTCGGAAACCAGACGATGCTTTTTTCTTTAAATTTTAATATGTTATAGCTGATGTCGAGACCTTTCCAACTTTGGATCGTACTCCTCTCTCGATGTTCCCTGACCTGAGCTATAATCAAAAATGTCTTGACCCGGACTGTATTTTCTGTGTTTATGAAGGGATTTCGATAAAATTTTAGTATATATTTTATCTGAGATCGAGATCGTTCTAATGATGGGTCCCATCCGTCTTTACCCCAACTCACTGTACCCCGACCCTTACTATATTCAAATGGACCAGACTCTATCTTTAATGTTTATCAACCGATTTCAATGAACTTTTTTTTTCTTTTGTTGGCCTTTCCCATTCAGACTATTTAAAATAGAAAATGGCCAGTGATAAGCCCAGATAAGCTTATGGTAGCCGAGATTCTTTACAAGTCCTCGAAATGCGTGCAACTCGGGGTGTCTACAACTCGGAATGCGTGAAAATTCGATTGTGAGTTGAATTTTCGCGTCCAGCCAATTTAATCCATTTTGATCAACATGAAGAGTTTATTCGACGCGATTCTTTACCCCCAAAATTCAACTCACAATCGAATTTTCACGTATTCCGAGTTGAAAGCACCCCGAGTTGCATGCATTTCGAGGACCTGTAAAGAATCTCAGCTACCATAAGCATATCTTGTCTTTTTTTCTTCGTTTTTGTATATGTTTTAGAGTTTGCCTAACCTAGGGGGATATTTCTAAATATGAAAATACCATTGAATCATTTCTAATAACGCTTTTTCAAGGCCAAAGTTCAAAATGGTTTTAGAGAGCGTATTTCTCCATCGAATGAGGACATGCTTGGGCTCGTTGGAAAGATCTTGGATTTTCTGACAATTACGACTCAGTTCCCATTGGTACTAAACAGGTAATGAACTGATAAGTAATTTTTGTTTTAAAATTAATTTATTACTCTTCAGCTATTTTGGGCGCTTATCTGAGTAATTTTTAAATTGATTCAAATCGGTTGTGAACCGATGAACGGTAAATGATGTGAAAGTACTTTTGAAAACAACATCCAAGCCACTAATTAAAGCATTTCGCTGTCTAATTTATAATTAAAAACTCTCAGTGTTCGGTGCTAACCCGTGTTCGGTGGTGTCCCAGTTTCCCCTAAGGGCAATTTAAATAATTTTGACACAAAATATCCCTCATGATAACCCAGTATTCCGCATTTTCCATAATTCGACAATCTTACGACCGTCAATAGAATACGTCTTGGATTTCATAGTAAATACAGGACCGATAGTTTTACTTTAAACTAAAATATTGCCAGAGTGCAACAGAATTACACCCGTACAAAAGGCAACAAACTCGTACCAGCCTTGGTATATCATTTACCTCTATGACGCAAGTTGTTGTCGCCTTTGGAACTATCGATAGAAAACTCCCGTCACAACCCTCAATTTTTATCTCATGTTCTCCATTGATTTGCGATCCAGTTTAAATCGGTTGTGAACCAGTTAAATTAAAAAGAAAATTGAGGCTTATCGAAGCCAATTTACCGGTATGGTACCAACCCAAACTCTGCACCCTCCCCCTATAAAACACTATCAGGCCTAAGGGGAAGTGGGGCACTTTTGAAAACGGGGCACCTTTGAAATCGGGATTTTTCTTCTATATTTAAGTGGAACTGAGCCATATTGTAATGTAATTTATCTTCCCAATTTGTTTGTGCAGCTAAATTATATCAGTATAAGACTCAATTTTATTTAAAAATAGGTAAAAAAAAATCCAATTTCAAAAGTGCCCTATTTTCCCCTATCTGATAATGTTACTGACTGAATGGCAACTGTATGGGAATTCTGTAACAGTATGACAATGTCATATGACAAATTAATTACTTAACCCTTTCACGACGAGACACTTTTACGGACCGAAAATTAACTATTTAACCGATAAACAAAATCAATGAAACGTGTTACATTTGACTTTGGAAAATCCAACAGAATCTGATTCAGTGCATTTTTTACCTCTACGAGCGATAGGGACAAAAATAGCCCAAAAATTTAAATCACTTTTTTGACAATACTTTTTGACAATGAATAATAATTTTTAGTCTAATGAAAAATATTATGTGTGAGTATTGTAGTTTATATTGCCAAAAGTGTTTTGCTTAAAAAAATTGTAAGTATAAAAAATAAATAAAATCAATTATGAATTTGAGAATTTAAAAATTCGCCATTTTTTAGCTTAAATATTTAATTCATAGCTAATAGCTAGAGACTTGCAAAAAATATTCTAGATTCCTTCAACCTCTTCTACGTTACAATTCGTCAGTTAAATCAGCATTTATCGTAACTTCATTTTTGCGAATTTGAAATATATACTTATTTGGAATCAGCGTAATTTTGTTTATTAAACGCACTTGTGAAAAAGAAACTTTTATAAGCCCAATAAAAATTATTTTAAACAAAAATTATCGTAAATGCCCTCCATTTTTGGGGAAGTTACGACAAATTTCCATACAAAATTTTCAATAATCAGCATTTGCCGTAACTTCTTTTGCTCACTTGCGTGACTTGTAATTTGCAGTAAAATTGCAAAATTTCTCAATAAAACGTTTATAAACTCTTCCAAATATCGAAAGACGGTGCGAATAATGTAACATGAAATCATTTTAATTCAATATTAGCGAGAAAAAAGTGAGAAAAAATCCCTACCCATCTGTCATTAATTCAAAACAAAACAAACGACGTGGCGCTCAAAATTTATTTTAATAAAACTTATGAAATAAAAGCTTTTAGGGACAGGGATAACAGTATTATTGACTAATTTTGTAAAATAAAGGCGCTTATTATCACTAGAATAATTCAAATTGATATACAGTAGAGTCTCTCAAATCTGAATCTCTCAAATTCGAACGCCGTTTGGATTCAAAATGGCAATTGTGAGGTTATGTTGGAAAATTCGTATTCTCGGTGAATGGAAATCATATTTATGTGCTTCTTCCTGAATGTTTACATACATTATTATCGTATAAAATGAAAAGGAAGTATGTTATCAATGAAACTTGCGAGAAAGTACGAGATTTTGATTCAAAGTACAATTTAATTTCACACAAATTTCGTTAGTTTTGAAAAAATCGTTCGAATTTGGGAGGTGAGAAATGTCAAAAATACCCCCCGAGCGTTCGAATTTAGAAGACTCTACTGTAATGCATTTTATAAAATTGTCGTAAACTTCCAGAATATCTATACATTGGAAGTTACGGTTTTGTAAACGATGGAAGTTACGATAAAATATTATTGTGTTTCTTCTAACATATTTCTCAATATTGCAGTTTTTAAATAATTTTATAAAGATTTTCTCGAGTTAACTTACAGTTTATTAGTGCCACTTTTATTATTCTGACTCAAAAGTATCGCATTCGGGGCTCATTTTTAAGAAAAATAATATTGAACTGAAAATTTCGTCTCCTGAAAAGTTGCCAAAAGGAAGTTACGACAAATGCTGATTTAACTGACGAATTACGTACAAACGTGAGAAAAAATTAACTTGGGGTAGTCAGGAAAAAATATTTTCTTTATGGGACACCGGTGTTCCAATCGTCCTTAACTCTTTCGTCTCTTTTGGGACTCTGAGTACCCAAAGCAGCATATGAATGTTCTATGAAAAACAATGTTTTTTAAGTATTCAGAACTGATAAAAATCCTATTTTTGTGGATGATTACAAACTATAAGGATGTCCAAATGTAAGATATTTTTTGTAGGACCTCAATTATTTCCTGGGCTTAGATATTTTTGATTAAAAAATGGTGAAATTGGCTTGCAGCACATGCTGCGGTCCGGAAAGAGTTAAGTTCCGGACCGCAGCATATGCTGCAAGCCAATTTCACCATTTTTTAATCAAAAATATCTAAGCCCAGGAAATAATTGAGGTCCTACAAAAAATATCTTACATTTGGACATCCTTATAGTTTGTAATCATCCACAAAAATAGGATTTTTATCAGTTCTGAATACTTAAAAAACATTGTTTTTCACAGAACATTCATATGCTGCTTTGGGTACTCAGAGTCCCAAAAGAGACGAAAGAGTTAAAGGGTTAATACTCACTGAGCTTTAAAGTTGTGTTGCTCAAGAATTTACCACGAAAATTTGTCACATGACATTGTCATATCTTTACAGAATCTCCCTACTGATTCGAACGAATGGTAATTTCCTAATTTCAAATGAATAGGAATAGGATAGTTAAGTCCTTTACCTTGCAGGTTCGCGTTGTTGTTGTCTCTGGAACCCTCATAAATGGTCAAAAGTTTGCTATCTAATCGCGGACTCGCAGTCGCATCGTCACTCTTCTCGGAGTCCAGTGCCTCAGGCATGGGTTCGGGCTTTGCAAGCGGTGCCCTTTCGGGGGCCTTAGGTGGCTCAGCAACAACTGGCGTAGGTGGTGGCACAATGGGTCTAGCCACAGGAGGGATGGGCTTCTTAGACTCAAACTTCTGCATGGCATTGATGTCGGTGGCTTTGTCGGGATGAGTGGCATTGCGGAAGAATTGACTCTGTTTGATGAGAGCCTCAGCAATGTGACAGACGCCATTGTCCTCGATGTAGTTGTTGCTGATATCGAGGAATTGCAGGTAGTAGTTGGCTTTCAGCAGATTACCAATCGTGTAGGCGTCGTAGCAGTTGAGGTCGTTGTGTGCCAGCCAGAGTTCTTTCAGCACCATGTTCTTTTTGAGGGCGGAGCATAGGGATGACAGTGGCCTACCCGTGAGTCCACAATGTTCTAGTTTTAGCGTATGGATGGCAGAGGACATGAGAGCTTTGCCGAGACTTGAAGCATTGGACTCGGAGATAGATGTGCCACTGGTCAGTAAGGCATTGAGGGCTTGACTTTTTTTAATCATTGCCGCACATGCCTGCCAGCCACGGTAGGAAATTGCACGATTTTCCGAGATGTCCAGCTCCGTGGCAGCCTCATAGAACTCTATCATGTCAAACATGGCAGACGCCGAACTATCATCCAGGTCACATGACGTCAGGTCGATTAGTTTGTATTGAATCTGTAAATACAGAAAGTCAATTGTGGAGGTTGGTAGCGAGAGATATGAGTCAGAATTTTCATGCTTTTCTAGGATTTCAGATATATTCAAGGCTTACTTATTGGAATAAATTTGAAGGTTTGGTCGAATTTGGTCCTAGGGGAAGGTGGTACGTACCCGTTTAAGTATCTCCTCCAGAGCTTCGCACGATTGAGGCGTGAGTTTGTTCTCGCGGAGAACAAGGGAATTACTACGGGGCGTCATGTTCTGGAAATCTATAGTCTCCAAGTGCTTAATCACGACCATTAAGGGCTCAACATCGTGCTTCGAGCACGACTTCCTGTACAATTCGATTAGCTCCTTGGCTGAGAGATTGGGCTTAGCTGTGGGAGTTAGAGAGACAATCGGTTGGGATTATTCAATAGGTAGTGAATGTGTGTGTGCGTCCGCGAGAGACATTGTGGCTCGGACATGGAGGGCGAATGAGATACTCACAGATGGCCCAGGGGTTCGCGGGCTCTAGGTACCCCGTGACCAGTTCACTGTCGTGCTTTGGAAAGGAAACACGACGACTCGATGGCATGTGGCGTGCATCGTGAGTGCCAGCCTGTCTCGCCTTGGCCCATTGACGGCGCTGACGATGTAGTAGGTGTCCATTATTCCCTGTGATCTCTCTGTTGTCATCACTCGCGAAAACTCCCTCATCCTGATGGCTGTCGCCATCAGCGCTCATTGTGGCACTCTCTGTCACTTTCGGATCATCCATTGCATTCTCTTCTCTAGAATTTTTCACGCCAAATGCTCACAGAAACGCCCAGAGTGGCAAAAAAGTTTTATTTTTAATGTGCAAACACTTTCCACTACCACTACTCCGACTCTCAAAACTGTCACTCTCCCCGAGACTGAGAAATTCATCGACTACCACCTCGAATGGTCAGAAAGACTCATAAAACTTCATTTGAGTATATCACTTACGCGACCACTGATTCGTAATGAAATATCGGAGACAGTTTTCTCTACTTTTTGTACAAAAATGAGACGAAATTCTCATTTTTTGTTTACCGATTCCTTTACATCAACTTTGTGTTGCTTTGTATCCCTGTGAAACTACGTTAAGCTAAATTTAATAGAGATTTTTTTCAAAAAAAGTTCACTTTTTACCTTCATTGTCTCTTTTCTGTACAAAAAGTCATAATTTTTTTCTCCACAAGTAATGCTTTTCCGTAGCAGATATCTCTGTCCAACCGGGTATCGATTATTTCCCATGTCGATATGGGCGCCTCTAGTAGGGCAGTGATGAAACTCAGGCAGAGCGCTACTAGCGACATCACAGCAAAGTTAACAAAAAAACGGAACTACTCGTTTAGAATTTCAATTCATCAACTGACAATATCATTGAAAAAAAAAGAAAATCAAATATGCAAATAACTATAACAATAAACATTTATTTATTCAAGAACATCCCAATATCATATTATGTGAGTAGAGGTATGTTTAGAATATTAATAAAGGTCCTTTTTGCAAATGATATTTCTATCGTGTACTGGCAATTGAATTGAATATGCGAGATATTCCCCGAGGAAGTTTAATTATCTATAAAAGCAGGGAAGAAGGAAATGAAGCATATTGATTTTTATCTCTGGCTTGTCTTTATTTTTGTCAAAGAGTATTGCTCTTTCATAAAATACATCTGAAGCTTAGTAAATAAATACATTTTATCACAATCTACTGTACATGTACAATAAGGTCCAAATATATTTATAACAATCTTTGTAACAATTAACATGGATTGTAAAATACACATTGGTTTTTTTGCTATTCTCATTTCACTGTGGATCATGTTTTTTTTCATTTTTTTTATTGAATTGATGTTGTAAAAGATATGTAATATCTTTATTTTACTATATAAACTTTTTCTATTAATATTCTATGATCCTGGAACTAAAAATAAATATTTACTAAGGTTGTTCTTCTTAAAATTACACTAAAAGACAAATACTATCCATTACGTCACTAAAACTAACTTATTAATCGACATCAATTCCATAATTTACTATCAATTAATCATCCCCATGTGAATCTCCGAGGATACCGTGGAGTGAACTTGCCCTGTTTGATCGTGCAGACGGTGGCAATTGATTTTCGGAAGTGGACAGCAACTCTGAAGGGAAATGGTAAAAAAAAGAAGATAATATTCCAATAACATCACCTTTGATATGCAAATCAATATTCCAGGAGCGTATGCATGAAAAAGTCTCAACTTTGACTTTCAAATGGAAATTCTTATAAATGTCAAATTGGGTCAATCTTATGCATGGGCACCCAAAGAATTTCGATATGCCCATCAACATCCTGACAAAAAGTAAACGGTGAAAAAATGAGGCGCACGTTTTTGATATTTGTCGTTTATGATAGAACACAAAATCTTTCGTGGGATGAATTGCAATAAAGATATTGTCATCCCACAACTTACCATACTTACACAACTTTTTTCTTCTACGTTAATTTAAGCCAATTTTGTGCGACATTTCTCAATTTTGATAAAACATTAATTTAATTGAACCTCATAAAAAAGCACGCAGGTGTTCTCCTTGTTCGCGAGATAATGATTCATGGCAATTCCTGCTTTGTAATGGGAGACGCTAAAGATGAATGTAATTATCCTCTCAAATTTAAATGACACAAATGTCGCCAATGTAGGAAGTATTCCTTATGGCTTCTGCTTATCGCACGGAGAAATCAGACTGGGAAAAATAATGAAAGCTTCCCCCAAAATGGAAAATGTTTATGGAGTTGGTGTGGTTGTGTAAATAATTTAATACAAGTTCTCGCTAGCATAGTATATTCAAAGTAGATTTAGCAAACTATATAATAGGTTAAGAAAAATATATACAGGAAATTTTTATTAGTTTACTTTCCGTATAAATTATACATGAACATTATGAAATGCCATAAATGTTTTATTAATTTACTTACTCACAAAACAACTTTATAATTCGAGTTTGTACTATGATTTAATAAAATATGAAATGCAACCTCAATAACAAGCAAAACTGATAAGGATTAAAACAAAAAGCAAAATAAAAAAATAAAGAATTAATTAAAGTCAGATTCAAGGCGGGATTCCTTTACCCGAACTTTTCAATACCCTTTTGAACCCATCCAGAACAAATGGATGAAGCATATAATAACTTCAAAATATATTTAAAAACATTTATTTTGAATTTCCAGCAACAAAAAATTATTTCAGTGTCACATTTAACATATTTTTCTGAATAGAATTAGACAACGATTCTAATGTGGCATGTGGCCTCTAATAGCTCGATTCTAATTAATTTCTGCACTATTCAGGAAATTACTAACAATTTTCCTAAAGTCTACCACTGTTAGGATTTTCCGCGGGAAAAACTTCCGAAAGAAAAAAAAAGATAAAAAACTGTTTTTTATCTTTAAAACTTTTTCTAAGAGTTAAGGTAAATTAAGCTAATTCAAAACCTGCTCCAAATGGAAACGTTATTGTTTTCATGATAAATACAGTACTAAATTATTATATTTATATACTTTCTATACCTCAATTTCATTATTTAGTTAATTTTGCTCCAAATAAAGCGAAAATCCATTCATATTCACAAATTTTAATTTGTTAATTTCTCAGAAATATTAAAAGTGTACCTTTTCACCATCGAATTTTCCATCGATCGACCATGTTTTCCAATGAAAAATACAATGAGGTGACTGTTGTTTATTCGTTTCGTTTAACATTTATGTCATATTTCTGGCTCATTTTAGTTAAATTAAGTGCTAATCTTTATTGTTAACGATACATGAAGTTTTCAAATTAAATAATTACCTATTTCGTGGACAAAAAAGGGTTTTTCTGAAGTGTCTGCAAATGCTTCAATTGGAAACCCCGGAAATATGATTTTTTTGGAGAGATTTTCTTATTGTTTTAGATGGGAAAGGAGAAAAAACCAGGAATGAGAACAAATTCTGCACTCAGGAGCAACTCAACAAGGTTTTAGAAGCCTTTCGTCGCGGTTTCACTTACACTGTTTGTCTCCAATTAGAAAATTTCCCTTGTCTCCATTTGGATTAATATGTTTCCAATAGAAGCATTTTACGCTCGCGTATTTTTCTTGTATTTAAGAAGTTTTCAAATTATATCTAAAGAATTTACACTAAACAGTAACATTCTAGAAGAGTCAAGGAGCAAATTTATGTAATTCTCTTCAGAAAAAATATGAACTTAATTTGAATCTTCTGTCAAAGTTAAAGCGTTTGGAAATGGTTTTGTATTAGGACATTAACCCTAGGCCATATTCACATGTATTCAAATATTTCAACGACTCTGAATATAAATCGAACAACTAAATTTTTTATAAAAATCATTTTATTTGCTTTTTGGGTACTTCTTTATACTCTCTACTTTCCCTCTGAATATTATACTTGAAAGATAATTATTTTCAAATTTATAGAGATTTTAAATCTCAAAAATCCTATACTCTGCATGCAAAATCTCAGCTTCAAATCACTCTCCTGTAAAATTTTCCTATTGCGAGTTATTCGTTTCTTATTCTAAGCGATCGATTTAATAAATATTATAGTCCAGTATCGTTATCTGCTTTTTTTTCTAAAGGTTTGAATGCTACATTCAAGTTCTGACCAGTTAGAAAATACAAAGGGGCTAAAGGAATTATTATTAATAATAAAATCATTGATAAATGTCCCAAGCAAGATTGTTACAATTAAAGAGCGATATACAAAAATTTTGAAAAACACAAACTTGATAGATCATTCGAATAATATACTCGCCAAAAACCGATTTTCGTGGCCGTCCGGCGGATTCCATAAGTATAAACGGTTCTAACGAGAAAACGGTAAGAGATATCGACAAGCGGTTTTAGGTTAAGTAACGGTAGAATTGAAGTTAACAGATGGTGATATCGGATTCTCTCCCTCACCTTCCGCCATTTTGGAACACCCACAATTATTGTTACAGTAGGCTCTCGCTAATTCGGCTCTTTTAAGATCGGGCTATTTTTTAATTCGAGCAGCAGTTAATACATTTGAAAAAGTTTGTTGTCATTTTTCAAGCTTGATTTTGATGTAATTCTGCATTATTTGCGGGTTTTTATGAAATTTACAATATATATATGTGTAGCTCAGAGGCAAAATGCCACATATCCTATGCTTTAGCCATAGGATATGTGTTATTTTACCTCTGAGCTCCACATATATGAGTATCTAACGCAATGTGTATGCAGATGAATAAAAAATCGTTGCATTTCAAAAAGTTTTTCGCCCGAATTTCTCTCTAATTCAGGTGACATTTTGGTCCCAAATGCCCGGATTTAAGAGAGTCTACTGTATTTCATCAATCAGCACCTTTGACATTTACCGGTCTCAAATTTTAATATGTTATAGCTGGGTCTAATAGAGCTTTCGATTGAAAAAAAAAAACTTAAATCTACCCGATCCCATTGGCCTGAGCAAGATGGGGTCAAAAATTAAATGTTTGACCTGACCATACCATTTTCAACCAATTTTAACGAATTTCCGACGATAATTCGAAAAATCGATTTTCGAAAATTTGATGTCGAATGTCTCGTAACTTTCAATTTCAATTTAGCTGAAATTTTAGTAAGTTATAGCTTTGGTCAAGAGCTTTCCAACGGTAGGTCACATTGTTCCTTCGCTATACTTCGACCAGAGCTATAAAATGAAAATAATCTGACTGGACCATATCTTAGGTGTTTATGAAGTGATTTCTATGAAATTTTAGTATTTTGTATCTGAGATCGAAATCTTTCAAACTATCCCATTCGTCCATTATTTCACTTTACTATAAACCCAACTCGACCCTTACTATACCGAAATTGACCAGACTTAATGTTTTAACCGATTTCAATAAACTTTCTTTTCGTGAGCCTTAGAGCCCTAATAGACTCAGGCTGATCCTCGTGAATATTTAGCCTGTAAAATTTAGCAATAGACATGAAATAATCGTCTTTGTGAATTGTGGCGAGTATTGTAAAATAAAAGGAACAAAACGTTCAAATACGTGTGGATATTGTTTAAAAAATAAATGAAATTTGAAAAAAGTTTAACTTTATGTATTTTTACGGTATAACTTTAACGCTTATGTCAATATTAAGGTAATACGATTTTCATAAGTTCCATTCGATTCCATCATTAAAGTGTTAATAATAATTTATCAGCGAAATGCGATATAATTTTGGTGTATACATCGGAGATATTGGAGCTATCAGATGTATTCAAATAAATAAATAAATAAAAAGTATAATCAGCGGTTTATACTTTAATTTGATCAAATAAAGTAAGATTATATTTATGATTGAATAATGTAATGCCAAAATATAATATACCAATATTGTTCTGGAAAATGTTCTGGAAAATGTTAAAGTTCAGACCGTAACAATTATGTATACTGAATTACACATTCAAATTGTTTCAAAATTACTCATATGGAATTTGCTTTGAAATCTATCAACAATAGCACAGTACATTACATTTCATATAAACTTTGCAATTGGTTCGAACAATTTCTGTGGAATTTATAGGAGGTTGTGATTCATTAATAACTACATCCACTGTGATTCTGAAATTTAGTTAATCATTTAAAATGAAGGTATTTTGAATGCTTATTCCAACATCAACTGAAACGACGAGTCTATATTCCACTCAAAATGCTTTTCTGATTTTGGAAAATCAATTTCACATGTGCTTTATTTTAGTTTTGAAAATGATATTAGAAATTATTTTCATATGCTTATAGTTTGTGTAGGCCTACTTTCAATATTCAAAAGAGTCAATCTTGTTAAAATTGTATTTTTTTTTTGGTTTTGAAAAATTTCAGTAATAGGAATGGACAATTTTGAATAGTTTCTTAGCATTATAATGGCTTTAAGGGGGACGATTAGTAAATCAAAATACTTTCAGCACTAAATATTTCATTCAAATATTGTTAAAAAAAATTTATATTTCTTTAAAATATGGCAAATACAGTTTTAAAATGAAATAAAAAATTGAAAATTCAAATAACATGTATTACTGAGTAAAAATGTCAATAACTGAATTACAACAAATAAGTAATAAAAAATTTTAAAGGAAAATTCTTTATTTCTCTAAAGTCAAATTACGAAAAAAATTACAAAAAAATCAAATAACATGTATTAGTGCGAAAAATGTCAATAATTGAATTACAACGAATTAATAATAAGAATTTTCAAAGTAAATTACTTTATTTCTCTAAAGTCAAATTACCAAAAAATTACTATCGTATAATAGATAGATAGCCAAAATTGGGCCGATTTTTCGTACTTGAAAATAAAAATTAAGTGCTTGAGGATTTTTCAAAGAATGAAGAAAATACTTCCAAACAGAGAATTAAATGCAAAATGAGGAAAATATACAACATGAAACACGAAAATTGACACTTATTGCAAGAATTGGATCATAAATCTTATTTTATAGGATAAATATTTCATGTTGTATCACAAATTTTTTCTTACGTAACATTTTGAAGGACATAAATACTTTTTATATCATATTTGATTTAAGTGTCAATATATTATTTTAACTAAAGAAAAAATTATATTTAAAAATTGCTCACGAATCTGTTTATTTTCATTGATTTTCAAATTAAAAGAGATTTGAGCGGATTTGAGTGTTTTGCTTAAAATTATATTACGGTTATATTCAGGTGTGTATATTTCATTAAAAGCTGTTAATCCAGCCTGAAATAATTCTGTGACTAATTAAATAATGCTACCGTTTTAACTATATGCAGAGCTATGTTCTAATATTCTTTTTCCTCGAAAATGCACGTTAATTGCATTAATAATTTACGTTTTGTGTGGATTCTACAGTGAATTTCAAAGATCTTAGCTCAATATTTGAAATAGATCCGGGCTATAGCATCGTAAGTTTAATTTAACATTGCAAAATCTCTTTTATATATCAGAAGTGTAGGAAGTTATTTAATGAATGTGGCATTTATTGTGGTGTGCTTTGAGACTTATAATTACTTTGGTTTCATGAATTGAATACCTCAAGGTTTATTCAGAAGCATTAAATAATTTGAATATTTCACAAACACATCCCTGTCGAATGAAGTCTCTTGGAAAGTTCTATATAAACTCTCCATTAGGACGAATCGTAAGAATTTCTTCCTCCCATTAGGTTACAACAGAGACTCTTTTTCAGACAGATTCAGCAACAACAAAAAATTTGAACCATGCCATTAGCTATAAATAGTCGAAATCGTGTAGGGGTGTGACTACCAAATGAGAAAAGAATTTAGGGATAAGGTGCAAATGAATTGCTCTGGGGAGGGCGTTTGCTTCATGGAGAAAATTCACAACTGTTGATGGTTGAACTGACTGAATGAAAATTCCTGGTATTTTTCAATAAACATAAAGGGGGAGTCTTTGATGTTCGGGAGTGAATGGGGGAATGAAAGCCAGGTAAATGATGCTGTAAAAATATCTCACCTGGAGAGTCTTCTTGAATGCGGCACGGAATTCTCGGTTGAAATACGCATAGATGACGGGATTTAGAGCTGAGTTGAAGTAACCGATCCAGAAGACTACACCCACAACTATCCGAGGAATGGAGCAGTTATGCCCACATAGTACATGAATGACGTACCACAGGAAGAACGGGAGCCAACATGCAAGAAAGGCGCTCATTATAATGCCCAACGTTCTGGCAGCTTTCCTTTCCCGTCTCATCTTTGAACTGGCTATTGGCTCTATTGGCTGGATGTTTTGCTGTCCTGATACAGCAATACCATTGATTTGGAGATGCTTATCCAACAGCAGAGCTGCTACTTTTGATCTATACCTATTAGGGCAGATCGGTACTGTTAGCGGGACTGTGGTGTTTTAGACAATGAAGAAATGGAAAAGTTCTTAATTTTGAATTATTAAATTTTATCACTTAAGACTTATCCATATGTAATTATGTAGTTTTTTAATCTAAAAAAAATAATTATCAAGGACACTTAATAGGTCACGTTATGCCTTATGGCCCCTACACACTAGAGAAATTTATGTTCATATTGAAGAGTTTTTCCTACACAAACGTAGGGAATTTGCTTCAATATGGACATAAATTTCTCCAGTGTGTAGATGCCATTAGACAAAATTGCGATTCAAGCCGAGACACGGCTTAACGTAATTATAATCAAAATAAGGATTTCACCCCATCAGTTTTCTATAAACTAAGCCATTTCTCGGTTTAGCTGAGAGACGGATTAGTCTGAAACTGATGGAAATGTAATCTGATCTGATCATTATTTCGATTATAATTACGTCAAGCCGTCTCTCGGCTTAAGTCGTCGTAAGTGTATCTAGTGTCTATAAGGTATTAGAGTACTAGCCCTATCATAAGTATCCCGGGTTGAAATTCCCCTTTAGGTTACCAAGAATTTTTCTGACATTATTCGAATTACAATTAGCTCTGGTCGATCAATTTTAGATTCCTCAATTAATTCTTTGGAGATTTTCAAATTTTTGTGTATTTTTTTTTATTTTTTACTTATGTGTTTTATTTCCTAATTAACGTACTGAAGTTGGTTTATTAAAAGAATAAAAAATATATTGATTTCCTATATTAATTTTAAATTTCAGTTCTATTTTTAATTAAATAATATATTTTATTTATACAGTGCCCGCTTTGTAATCCGGATGATTGGGAGACAATATAACAGATGTCCGCTTCGCTATCCGGATAAATTTTTTGAATTTGTTCAACATCTCGAAAATATAATACAAGATTTTTTGTAGAATTAGTATAAAAGTTTTTAAAATGATTAAAAATACATAAATTAGAGAATTCTATGCTATTATACATCATTTACTAAACAAAACCTTCATAAGATAATTCATTTTCTGAAGAAATGAACACGAATTTGAACTTTGACTCCTTCTCCTTTATTATCCTTATCCGTGTTTATTTCTTCAGTTATTCAATCTATTGACCGTAAATCATATAATAATTCATTTTCATTGTGGAACAGACATCAAAATTCAAATTTATTTTAAATGTAACCGTCGAGAACTCGTCCGGATTACGCCGATCCGGATTAGAGAGCGGGCACTGTACTTAAATAATAAACATATTTGATCACAAAGCTTATTATCCGATCTCGAGTGGAAATTCAATTAATTTTACTTACAACATTCGTTCTTGACGATCGGCTTCCTGGTATATCTTATAGTACAGGAAACACATCATAAGTCCAGGTATCCAAAAACTTACAGACGAACTAATAAGGACATAGGAAATATTCACAGTGAATTCACAGACATCGGGATGGCGCTTTAAGTATTCTAGATTGTCTTGTGTTGTGTACCATCCAAGAAATATTGGCACGAAGGACAGAAGTGCTGGCGACAGCCATACCACGGTAAGCATAAACCATACCCTGGATGACGTCATAATTAATGGGTAATCCAATGGTTGGACAATTGCATAGTATCTGTTAGTATAAATAAAGAATGCAACAATTTATTTCTTATACCCTCAATTTGTGTCACATACAGAAGAATCTGCACAAAACTTTCTGCCACAAATCTAACTGTCAGTTCAGTTTCACAGGAAATGACTTACCCCAAGAGAGAAGGATGAATGGAAAGGGAATGATAGGAAAGGAAGTGCCCCAGGTTATTAAAGCTCCCATAGATATCATCAGGGGGATAATCACTTCCTTAGGATTTGTGCTATTGGTACAGATTGTTTATTTTATCCTCTTCTATACCCTGAAAATTCAACTTTGAAGCATGTTTTGGAAGGTTTTACCTCTAAACATGGGTACGCCTTCTCTTATTTTACCACGGCACATAATTTAAACATCCGACAAGAGGTGATCAAGCTTGAAGTAAATACCGAAGTCAGGAGTAATTTTTTTTTGTTCACAAAAGTTTTCAATCAATTTCAACTCTCTGGAGAGAAAAGACAGATGATGTTGAGAAAAGTTTTTTTGTTGGATGTCAGGGTTATAAAGAAGAAAAATTGTCTTGCTTCATAGCTGATGATACTGAAATTGTAAATGGTCAATGAGGCGGCCTCAGATGAGGAAATCTCTTTCAAAGAAAACCCGAAACAATTTCTGGAAAATTGTTTTCTTAGCAATTCATTAAGGTCAACATTAAAGATGTCTATTTCTTAAATTCCTGTGGAAGTTTAATAGGCCTACACCGAGGGTTTCTTGCTTACTTATCAAGGATATACATCGCAGAATACAATGCTTAAACTGTTACTTTTATCTCAGGTGAATATCTTCACGAGGAAAAGTATCAATCGTCATCAATAATATTGTATGACATTTTTTTTCTGAAAAAAGTTATATTGAGAACCTTTTTTGATACCACACAGCTGATATCAAATACAAATATTATAAAATTGTTAAAGGGGAAGAACTAAAACAGTCCCTTAGAACCTTGTTTGTTTAATGTGCATTGTATTAAGTTTTTTTTGTGTAAAATTAAATGCTTTATTTCGTTCACTACTACACTATACACTATAAACAATTAGAAATTTTTATGTCTAATTTACAAATAGCTAACACCTAATATAAAATTACGATTGATTCAAAATAAACTTTTTTTTTACTAATGGAGGTGAATTTTGAAAAGAAAAGAGATGGCAAAGCATGCCAGCTTGCGAAGTGCTCGAACTCACGAGATAAAACTCTCCATGTATTATCTTTTCCCATGCTTTTTGGGTGCATACCGATTTACTATCGGATAAATTGATTTATGAGTTCTAGCCTAAGTAAAAAGCATACGGACAAATAAAAAAGGAAATCCGGGAAAGGTAATCATTTACGGGTACATTACCGATTCATTTCCGATTAAGGCCGATGCAACCGGGTTGGAAATTTCAAAGTCTTTCAAAAATTCCTAATTTAAGCAAATTGGTTGTAAAATAGGCCCTCCATAGTGGTTCTTTGACCTTCAAAAATGCGATATCGAAATGGTTTTCGAACATAGATGTTTAAGGACAAAAATTCACCTTGAATACCTCTAAAACATCTTCGAAAATGAAAGAAAGCGTAGCAACCACTTTCGAAATGAACCAAAAAGTATGATTTTGGAGAGGAAGGAGGAAAATGGGATAAAAAGAAAAAAGACTATCCTAAATAATGTTGACTTATGGGGGAAAGGATCGTCGAAGACCAGAAGTCGATATCTCTTACCGTTTTGCCTCTAGCCCTGTTACAAGATGAAAAAAGGTATAACATTTATAGAGAAATTTTTTTTACTACTATGTGTAATTTTTCTTCATTTATTACATAATGTGTTTACTTTTTGATAGAATACTGACAGTAGTAATAGCTGAAGTAAATTAAAGAGAAGAACTCTCTGCGAATGTATCAGATTGGTGTAAGTCTTTCAGGACAGGAAAAGACAAAATTCTTTGCCAAAGCTTTCGGCGATTCAACGTTCCGAAATCTTTAGCAAAGTACCTTCATGGACATTGGTCAATGGCCAAGAAGGTATACCTGCGACAAATTCCCAATTTGCTTCTTCTACTGAAGTAGTGGGTAAGATATTTATGACAAAATTGCAGAGACAAGTGTAAAATTTAACCCTTTAACGACGAGACAGTTTTGGCTGACCGAAAATCAGCAATAAAAGTGAAACCGATAAACAAAACTTGTGAAACGAATTACATATAACCTTGGAAAAGCCAACAGAGTCTGATTTGTTGTATTTTTTGCCTCTATGGACGATAGGAACAAAAATAGCCCAAAATTTAAGTATTTTTTCTAACGATACCAATGACTGATAATTTGCACTTTAAAGAAAAATATTATGTTTGAGTACTGTAGTTTGTTCTTCTGAAACGGTTTTGTTTAAAAAAATTGCGAGTATAAAAAATAATTAAAATCAATTTTCAATATGAGAATTTAAAAATTAGCCATTTTTGAACTTAAAAATTTACTATATAGCAAATAGCTGTAGACTTGCAAAAAATATCCTAGATTCCTTCAATCTTCTATTTTACAGTTACGTGCAACGTAAGAAAAAAAAATAACTTTAGGTAGTCAGGAAAAAAATATTTTCTTTATGGGACACCGCTGTTCCTATCGTCCTTAACCCTTTAAGGACGAGAAGGTAAAAAATCTAGAGTTAGAAAAAATCATTTTTTCTAACTTTTTAGAGCAAAATACAGCTTTACAAGGCCGTAGTAAAAATTTCATTTTTGGGTCACGGGTGACCCAATCGTTCTTAAACGGTTAAAGGGTTAACTACTAAAAAGGATGCGTTAGCGCTGAAAGATTTGGCAAAGAATTTTGTGTCTTCTTTTCCTAAAATAAATAATTACATTCTCTGATGAATTCGGACAGAATTTATCTCTTTATTTTATTTGAGCACGTATTTACTTTCACTTTATCAATCTTGCTTTATAATTTTTGATAATCATGTTTCCCAGCCCAGCTCAAGTTAGATTTAAATGAACCTCATAAACCTTTAATAGTTTCGAAATAAAAGCTTTTCGTTGTGACCTAACTATAGATTATAAACTTTATTGACGTTTCATTAACTCAGAATAACCTTTTTTTGTTGTTAGAAATTTTGAATATTTTACGAATACGAAAAATAATATTTTGTCAGCAATATGTTTTATGCAATGTTTCTCTTCTCAATTTTTTCTACTATTTCTATGAATGTTTCTAGTTTGGTTTTTATATTCAAGGATTAAAATATTCCATTTATTGCAGTATATTTATCTCCAAAGGTTCAGCAAAAACTACTAAAATTCACATGGTTAAATCCTCTTTGATATTTTTTTGAGTGTTGCCCGTAGTTATCTGCGGGTATGGATATTTTCAATTAATTTGTAAAATAAACCATAAAAGAATTAGTTCATAACATTTAATTCCTGTGAAGTTCTATATATTCAGAATAATATTCAAATAGTGAGTATCAGACATTTAGTCACAAGCCACATGCACAATTACTCATTTTATTATTTGAACTCAAAGAAGATAATTAAAACCCACAATCCTGTGGGATATACCGGATATACCCATATAAAAACTGTCGTACTAAATTTATAATTATCATAATAAACATAATTATGAAGTTTTTTTCTGGTAAATTGAAATCAACGTAATATCCTCTATATATTTCAAGCCCAAAAATATTTTTGACAAGTTTGAATAAACTGAAAAAATAATAAGCTGAATTCAATTTCAATTATTAAATTATTGATAATATTAATTTATTTAAATAAAATCATCACATATCATATTGTATTTCCTTCTCTTATTTACTCAAAACATAAAATAGAAGAATAGAACAAAGGAAAAGGATGTAGGGTTGAGTAACCACTTATCGCCACTTTTAGGAAAAAGTAAAATAAACTTTATTATAACTTTTGACCCCTTATTATAAGATAACTCAAAGTTGACACAAAGTTACTTGGATGTATTGGGTCTAGATTCGTCAAAATAAGAGTCCTCTAATTTAACACTGCACTACTTAAAAAACTGACTTTTTATAACAATGCAAAAATAACCACTTCGTCGCCACTTTTTACTACTTTTCGCCAGTTTTGTAACCACTTCCCGCCACCTACTTGGAAAGGTCCAAACTCGATTGTTTTAGGCAATGTTATGAAATAATACATTCAGCATTCGTTTTTCCTTATGATCACCTTATTATTACTCACTTTAAGTTATTTTTCTACAGTTTTGTTTGAGAAATTCAATTATTAGACAACTGCAGAAAGTAAACAAACAGATTTGACAACTGACAATCTATGAAGTGAAGTTAGCGTCGCCTATTGAAAAGCAATGGCGACAGATGGTAAATCAAATTCAGAATATTACCACTTTCCGCCATGGCTCATTTTTACATAAAAGTAATATAAAATGAAATAATAATAAACTAAATATTAATTTTTATGAATTCGTCGAATGTAATTAAATGTTCAATAGACAAATTGTTTATCCAAAAACGTTAATTTTGTTCGATAAAACTTTCATGACACTTGGCATATTTGGTAAGAAATATTGGATTCTATTCACTTGATTAAAATATTTGTTCTAAAAAATGCTCGAACACTTAAATTCAAAACAAAAAATTAGTGTTTTTTGATTCTATAAGTAGCAGCAGTAGAAATACAAATAATTTTACAGCTAATTTATTTCATAAATAGTGGAAAAAATGCGATTTCAATATAAATGGCGAAAAGTAGGGCACTGGCGGAAGTGGTGATTCCACCCTATGATTAAAAAAATTAATAAAGTAAAATATTTTTATTTGTTGATATTTTTTTTACTCGTGATATGACAATTGCATATATTCACGTGAAAATAATATGATATTTCACACCAGTAATATATATGCTCAATATTTATAAGTTGCGAATTAAACGATAATTATTATGTAGTAGAGCAGTTTTTTATATTTACATTTTTTTGGTGTAAAAAGTTTTTAATCCATACTTTTCTATATCGTATAGATTCTCTGATTTTGCCACTGAATTGAATAGGAGCAATAAAATTCAGGAAAATCTGTATGTTTCAATATAACTTGTTTACATATCATCGTGGATATTTTAGTAAATTCTGAGAATTTTTCGATTTTTCGATTGTAATGGTGATAGTGAATTATAAAATTGAAGTCAGTTTTACCATTACAAGAGGATTGTTCTGAATATTTTTCGCAATTTTAGATTCTCTAAGCACTTCTTTATTTCTCCAAATTACATTTTTAAAGAGTTCCCAAAATTATCCATATAAAAATGATATTTTTTGCATTACTTTGTTCCAAACTTTAGGTAATGAAATTAATTTAATGACAATAAAGCAAAAGATTATTTTTTCATAAATCATTTAAATAATCTTGAATTAATTTATACAATTCGCCTATTTTGTGGAATACTTCCCTTAAATCTCAAGAAATTTTAAGTATTTTAGTTAAACTTTTTCGTGGTCCGTTGGTTAAGAGAGCTTTTATTAAAATTTTAAAATTCACCTATCTTATAAATTCTTTTTCGTTTTTGTTTTTAAAGTCGTAAAGAACGTAATTTTTATTATGACAATGTGAAACTAGTCAAAAAATATGAAAATAAATAAATTATATTAGTGACACTTTAGGAATAAAAACGGAAATATATATTTTTATATTTAAACAGTTTAATTTCCTTTTTGTTTTTAATTAAATTAATTAAAAAATTATCATTTCAAATTCTTTTCAACTTGTTCAAACTTGTTATTATTAAAATTTCGGCTTGAAATAATTTATTAAGAAAAACTACAATTAAATTTCTGAATATTTCTCTCTTAAATACTCAAACTTTTCCTTTAATCACTAAAATATCCCTATAGTGATATGGATGGAGTGGTATTTATATGGAAATTGTTTGTGCCTTTTAGGTAAACCAATTTAGATGCTCTTAATCGCTGTGACGGAAAACGGAAGTTCAATGATGGGAGGCTACTATAGGAAAACTGTGAGGTTTCCTTTGGAATACTTATGAATTACTAAGTATAAGTGAAATAGCAAACTTCTAAGTGATGGGTGTCAGTTTACGTAAATTCGTCCCCAAAGCAAAAATTATATTGAAAAGTTTTCCCAAGAGTAAAGAGAAGTGTGATGATACGTAAAGTGTCTTGCTAAAGCAAAATGTTTGTGAGAAAGCAAGAGCTGTGATATAAAATCGATTAAAATTCCTAAGATATGAAACATCTAAATCGTGATCTTATATTCAAATAATATACATGTCTATCCTGTGTAAATATAATAAAGAGATATTCTGGTGAATTCCATTCAAATTCTACATTGTAGCCAGTGAGATTGGTGCTCTGATCCTGTGAAAATTAATTGACATGCGTTCAAGTGTTCAAAACCCCTCACGAGCAATTTTCCCATGGATTGTTAAAACGTGAATGAAATTTATTACTTCAGCATATTTGGATATGCAGAAAATTGAGCACACTCGCTTTTCGATTACTGAAATAACATTTTTCAATAGACTTAGACCGCTATTAGGGTTTATAGTTAAACATCTGAGCCACCCCCATGATAGACTGTGAAGATTACTCTCTGCTAAAATGGTGTATATTGTATTTACTAAACAGGGTGTGTCAAACGAAGCGTGTACAAATAAATATTTGTATCATATTGCGCTATAAATCTAATAAAATGGATGAAACATTGCAATATAATTCTAAAATCCAATTTATGTTTTCTGGATCGTGCATCAGAGACGAGATAATCATGTAACTAATCCTTCAAAAGGAAAAAGGAAATTAGCCAAGCCGGAGTGACGATTTATGTTTCAAATAAAAATAAATTATTTAATATTTATAGAATATTTTTATAAAGTGAAGAAAAGTACGATTTAATAATAATTAAGATACCTAAAACATTTAAAAGATTTAAAATTTGGGAAGTATTCCTATTTTATTCAAGAGATAATTCATAGAAAAAAATCCATGCCCATGGTTTAAGAATTTTTTCGGGAAGCTCACTAAACTCAAGTTGTTGTGCGTGACTTTAGATAACCCAAAAAAGTCTCCCAAAAAACTGTTCTAAAACTCGACACACTTAAAAATAATTTTGTGAAACCCAAAAAACCAAGAAGGAGTTCCGCGAAACACGAGAAATATAAAGTAATTTCGCGAGAACCGGAAGATTTAAGAATTATTTCTTGTATCCGAGAAACTAGAAACCCATATGTCTATAAAAATGATTTAATTATTCAAACGCAAACACAGAGTAATATTTAAAAATTATCGATTTTAAGTAATTACTTAAAAATTACTGAAAATAAATTAAATTACTTAAAATCGAATGTCTAATCGAAATGTTGTCTTTATAAGGGGGGAATGATAAATTATATCGATACTAGAAACATTAATATCATTATAATCTATGTATATCTTGACCACTCAGAATATAAGTCGAACAACTCGATTTTGTACAAAAAAAAAACGTTTTATTCGCTTTTTAGATAATTATTTATACTCTCTACCTTCCCTGTGGACATTATACTTGAAAGAATTATTTTCAAATTTATAGAGATTTTAAATATCAAAAAACCTATACTCTGCATGTAAAATCTCAGCTTCAAATCGCTCTCCTGTAAAATTTACCTATTGCGAGTTATTCGTTTCTTATTCTGAGCGGTCGATCTTATATTAAGGAGGTTTCCTAAAGTAGAAGGGCAAAAATCGATTTTTTATTGCTTAAATCGATAAACTATCTACGAATAAATCATAAATAATTTTGAAGTTGATTCGAAGTATTTTCAAAGATACAGAGACCAAAGCTAAAGAAGCGCCCAGCAAAATTTTCTGAGCGCTCCACTGAACATCAAAAGCTTTGAAATACGTTTTCTCCATATCTCATTTTTACGATTTTGTTAAACTGGCAGAAAACAGACCCGAAAAAGGTATTGACCGATTGAAACGAATAAATACTTCTTCTCATTAGAATGTAATTATTTTCTAAATTAATCTCAATGGTTGTAAAAAATCATATTTTTTTAAAATATTTTTTTATAGCATGTTGAAGTCAATATTTATTGACCCTACAGAAATACATTTTTTTTAAATAAAAACCTGAACAATAATGGTTAGGATTTCGCGATTTTCTCCGGTTTTCTTAAATCACCTGTGAAATTCATTTAAAAAATTGATTTCTTTATTCTTTACTTTAGAAAAAATTACGAGCTGCACGTTTCCCGACAATTAGGAATTGGTATGACAGGGCACCATTATATGATTGTTTTATTATTAATTTTGCTTTTATTTGGAACCAAATTTTAAGTGACTAAACCTAGTAAATCATAACACTTTTTTGGTTAGGGGAAGGCCTGCATGTTTGAGACACTCATAGTTTGAGAAACGGTGTATTATTCGTTGATTATTTATAAAAATATCACAAAACACCAATAAAATTATTTTACTAAAGTCTATACTAGTAAGTATACTAAGCGCTATACAGAATATGAACCTAATTTTCTGAGTTTTGGAAATAATGGCCTCAATTCTGAAACCAAAATCAAGATCAAAATTTGAAGCTGTCAAATATTTCCAAAATCAAGATTTTGTATTCTGACGAGAATTTTTTATGGAACTTAAAATCTTTGAGCTAAGAAACAAGATTTCAAGATTTTTCCACACTTAAGGAAACGTCACTTCTGACAAATGTCTTCATTTCTCTGTTGAATTTTGTTATATAAATTAGGAAAATTAATTTTATAAGACGTACCAAACTTGTGACCTGTGATGAATCAAGAAATGCAAGATGTGATTATTTTGCACGTATCCTCAAGGTGGTGTACTTCGATACGTACATCTAGAAATACGGACCATTTCGATTAAATTACAAGATCAAACACAGTATTTTTCAAAGTAATTCTCTTATTGTACTATCTCTTATATAAATATTCCTCATTAAGAGTGTTTTCCGTATGAAATTCTTCATATTGTTAGTGTCTTGAAAATTCCAAGCACCTCTGAGAGGTTCTTGGAATTATATCAAGGAAACAAGAAATTTGATATCTTAAAATCTTGAAATATTGGTTCCAGAATTGCTAATCTTGATATCCACACGGTTAGTGTCTTGGATTTCAAGATTCCAAGACATTTGACAGATTTGTCATCTTGATCTTGATTTTTTAATTTCATAATACAAAAATCTTGAAATTTTCTTGATCTGGATCTTGATCTTGGTCTCAGAATTGAAGCCAATGTCTTAAAAATAAAACATTAAAAGGTGTTTTAAACTTACTGGCTCTCCCCTATGAGAGCTATATTATTTAAAAATTAAATATTCTATTTATTTATCAGCATGTTCATGTGCTTCTTTTTTAGTGCATTTCCCAGTGACTTATCTATTACCACTACTGTATTAAATGGCAGAAAATGCGAATCATAAGAAATATTTAAATTATAATTTATAAAAAAATATAAATGAATAAGGAGATGTTTGAAGAAAAAATATTGTTAAGTCTCAAATTTAATTTTCAAATACAAACTGTGTTAATATAGAGATCATTTTCATATCAAGAGACTAAATTCTGTATATATGCAAAAGACATTTCCGCGATAACTAACTCTACCAGATAAATAACTTATTATTCTCAAAGAGGTTAAAGACTGAACATGGCAGAAATAAAAGGATTGTTGTATAGGATGATGTCAGGGAAAGGATTTCACATAAGCTTGTTTTGATCCTATTGCTGTAGGTAATTTGTGCAGAGTTTCCAAGGAGTCATCCCTGATTTTACCGAGAAGGATATACCCTTAATACCTGTCCACAGAGATGCAGCAGAGGTGGAGTATGCTAGCTGTGGAGAAATAGACGTCAAGGCTGTTCCAAACGTCGCACATGAAGGACCCAAACAGCCAGCGGCCAGAGATTTCTACGGAGGCATTGAATGTCATAGCACACAAAGCCTGAAATTTAATTAGCAAATGAGAGAGATGAAGCTCTTCTTTTATGCATGCGGTGTTGGCAACGACACTATTTCATGTTTCATCAACTTACCACCAGCATATCCGCCATCGCAAGTGACACAACAAAGTAGTTTGTTATCACCCTGAAAAGTGTTTAAACAAGGGATGAGTTGGTGGGCGGTTGAAAGTCAATTTATAATTTAATGTTAACAAGTTTGGGAACGAGTGAATGGTTAGGAGGCATCAGAGAGACGACAGATTAATGCTGAATACACTTTAGAGGGAAATTGGAGAGAAAATCTAATCGTATAATTTCCATATTAGTATACACTCAGACGAAAGATTATATCCTTAAACTACTCAATAAATTTACTGATGTGATATTTATACTAGTCAGTGTATAATTGCTATGGATAATTCTAAATTAAGAAAATAATAGCTGCTAATATGCTATATAAAACATAAAGAGATATTCTATATTGATAAGCTAATTAAGCATTTTCTTATTCTATTCTGTTTTGACTAAGTTTAAATTATATTCCTCCTAGAGCAAAGTAACTATATTTATAACGCAAATTATAAAATAATAGATTTCCGATCAAAATCAAGAAAATTTCAAGATTTTAGTTATTTTAACATAGAAAACAATAGCAAATTAACATTATTGGGTTATTGTAAGAATAAGAACAAGCAATAGGGGTTACATTTCAAATTATAAAGGAATATTACAAGACTCTTGAATGTTAGAATATTATTACAGTAGAACCCCGCTATAGGCCATCGCTCTATAGTCCACAATTTATCGACCGTTGATTACAAAACACTGATTTTAAGTTAGGTTATGTTATTTAGTACGCGATATGAAATGTTGTCATAATTGTTTTAATATTTTTAGCAAACTTTATTGAGTAGTTGTGATATTTGTGATCCATAATAAAGAGAGCGAGGACAAGTACCACATTCGCAAAGAAAGTGGAAGCCGTCGAGCAATTACAATACTAAAAGTCGTTGATAATTTTAAAAAAGTGCAACCCAAATGTCAAATCTGGAACCAAATATGGACTATAGCGAGGCTCTACTGCATCTTTAAATTTTCTTAAACTTCTTCTTGATGATAGTTCTAATATAATATTATGCAAAAAGTGCTACTGATAATTAACATAATATTTTCTGATTACTCTAGCCTCATCTTAAACGTTTATTGAAATATTAATGAAACCCTAAAACTGATTGAGCTTTAAAAAGAATTTTTATTAATTAGTCGATATTTGTTACAATGTCATCATGTTACAAGGCATCTGTCCCATATTGGAAGAAAGATCTAAGTTCATTATAAACCGCGCAAGAGCGCCTTCCCCGCGATGTGAGTGCTTCTTTAGTGCCGTGTCCCCTGAGTTTTTGGACAGAGGCGGTGCATTTTATTAAGTTCTTATTAGGATAATGCCTTTTTCTGGACATTCAGTTGTTTGCACTCATCCGCCCAAGACCCAAAGATTTTGCTTATTTCACCACTGAGATCCCCAATGAAGAAATATAACGTTTCAGAATCTTGTATAACTTAGAAACGAATATTAAAAGATTTATTTATTTACAACTGCTTATACTTAATGGGACCGCTGGCTTGGAACACCTTCAAGAATATGCACAGAGTGGATTCCGATGTGTTTCCAGCTAAGATCCCGAATTTGCTTAAGCTATCTGTACGCCTAGATCTGCATTTTCAGGTGACCTCTTAATTTACAAAGCTTTAAAGTCGTTTAGCGTAAATTAAGCTAATTCAAAACCTGCTCCAAATGGAAATTTTTCTCTATTCCAAATGGAACCGTCATTGCTTTCATGATAAATAATAGTACTAAATTATCATTTATATAATTTTCTATACCAAAGTTTCATTATTTAGTTAATTTTGCCCCACATAAAACGAAAATCCATTCATATTCACAAATTTTGATTTGTTAACTTCTCAGAAAAATTAAAAGTGTACCTTTTCACAATCGAATTTTTCATATATCTGACCATGTTTTCCAATGAAAAACACAATAAGGTGATTTTGTGATTTATGTTATATTTCTGGCTAATTTTAGTTAAATTAAGTGCTAATTGTTTTTATTGTTTTTTATTGTTAATGGTACGTGAAGTTTTCAAATGAAATAACTACCTATTTCGTGAACAAAAATGGTTTTTCTGAAGTGTCTGCAAATGCTTCAATTGGAAACCCCGGAAATATGATTTTTTTGGAGAGATTTTCTTATTGTTTTAGATGGGAAAGGAGAAAAGACCAGGAATGAGTACAAATCCTGCACTCAAGAGCAACTTAACAAAGTTTTGGAAGCCTTTCGTCGCGGTTTCACTTGTGCACTGTTTGTTTCCAATTAGAAACTTCCCTTGTCTCCATTTGGATTAATTTGTTTCCAATAGAAGCATTTTACGCTCGCGTATTTTTTTGTAATTAAGAAGTTTTCAAATTATATTTAAAGAATTTTCACGAAACAGTAACATTCTAGAAGAGTCAAGGAGCAAATTTATGTAATTCTCTTCAGAAAAAATTGAAGTTAATGTGTTGAATCTTCTTTCAAAGTTAAAGCGTCTGGAAATGGTTTTGAATTAGGACATTTACCTTATTGAAAATTTTGAATTAAAAAAACCCTAAAAAATTTCTTGATGTTGATCTTACTTTTGTTTTTAGCAATACACCAGCTGTTTTTTTTTAAGAATCAATTTCTTAGTGTTACGTAAGTCATTTTCTAAGGCTGCCTATAACTAAAAAATAGGGTTGTGTATTAATTGACTATTTCTTCTTAGTATTTCTCAGCTATAAATGGAAAAAAATCCATACAAAATCAAAACAGAAACTCAAAAATTAGATTGAAGAGCAAAATAATAAATAAAAGTTGTTAATTAGAAAGCTGAAATAAAACCAGAGTATATTAAAATGAAGCACTATATAAACCGGAAATCAAAATTTAAATTAATATTCATATTTAAAAACCGCAAGTCAAGGTTGAAAGTGACAACGGAAGTACTCATTATTAACTTATTTGTATCCAATATAAATCTTTTGTCTAAGTGTATACAACAATCTATTCAGAATCTTGCTGTTATTCTATTTTAGTGTTTGTCTATCGGGCTCAATTTAGGTCTCTTCTATAGTTAAGAATACTGTAACAACATCCTACAAGTTTTGCCAATTTGAAATGACACACAGAACAGCGACTCATCTCCATTCATCTCATTCATCTCGGCGTATATTTCACCATTAGCATATTATTATCCCAAATAATTCTCCCATGGTGCGCAATATATTAACTTTATGCCATGTCTACACAAATGTTCCATACGTCGATGCCACTTTAGAATGGTTAAAAGCGGTTAAAGTGTGGAATTATTAGTGGGGTGCGAAAAATATACATATAATATTAAGACAAGGAGGTGATGTTAGTGCGAGAAATGAGTACACCACTCTCTTCCACTTTAATGTCTTTTGTGTTCTATGAACATGAAAGTGTAATCAAACACGAACAATTAAGTTTTCTTAGGATTGTGCATTTCGCAAAACAAAGAGAGAATTGCAATGAGAATGTACAAAGTTTCAAAGTTTCTCAGTTCTGAACTTATTCAATCTAACTGAAAGTTCTCCTACGATATGAGAACTATTTCTATTTGCATAATTTGTTTAATATCTAGTTATACCTTTTGCTCTGAGTTCAGAAATCTAACGAGATACCATCATAATTTGACGCCATATTTCAAGTTTATAGTTATTGTAATTTCAAATTAAAGTGCTTAGTTTTTGAGTAATTTGTTCTAATGTAATTTTGGGAAAAGCCCTTTGCATCTCCTATTATTTTATGAAACTTCGTTTTAGTAATAAAAATTACATTAGAATGAAAGAATTGCTTTCAAATCTTAAGTTAAAATATAATTACGAGTATATCGATGGCTCCATTCCATATCCAAAGTCGAGTTAGAATTATATTACTCCGAGAGATATGTTGTGCCTGAAACCGAGATCTACAAATGGTGAAAATTTAGTGATCATCCAACAATCGGGTAGCGTGATATTCATTTTTTTTCGAAAAAAAATTAATACGGGCAGCGTAGAAAATAACCAACTTCAAATGGCTCTCTACTGAAAAGTAGTCATTCTGAGTCGATAATGACATATCGACACATTGTGTATAAGTTAAATAAAATCATTTTTATCAATATATGATAAGATTCTTAATTTTTCTTGATATTTTATCACTTTAAGGGGTTATATCTATTAGAACGCCACAAATTTGCCGTTTTTGTGATTTTTTTTATGAGTTTGTTAATCAATCGATCAATATGAAATTTTCAGTGGTTATAACCGGTGGCAGCCATAATCCCGAAAGCCAAAATCCCGAAAGCCAAAATCCCGAACGCCAAAATCCCGAAAAGGCTAAAATCCCGAAAGCCAAAATCCCGAAAGCCAAAATCCCGAATTTTTAAAATCCTGAAAGGGATGAAATTATATGGAGGAAAATGTTTAGAATAATTTTCCAAGACACAGAAGATTTCCCTTTGCCTCCAGCAAGCGCGAGTGAAATCGCGGGAGTAGCTATGACACTTTTAAAAATTCGGGATTTTGGCTTTCGGGATTTTGACCGGGACCCGTTATAACATATATCTTGAGAAACACAAAAATATTTATTATTTAAATTCTGAATATAAAATTCACTCCGCGGCGAACAGTGGAACTGAAGTAATTTTCATTTGATTGACTTGAAATTTACAGGATAGATGCTTAGATGGATTCTCTAAAGAAGTACATAAGAGACTTTAAAAATAATGATTTTTTCAATTTTAATATCAACTTGTAAAAAAATCATGATTTTTTGTTAAAAAAATTGACTTTAATTATTTATAATAAATGTAATTGTTTATCAATCTTAAAAATCTCATATACTTCTCTAGAGAATCTATTTAAGCATCTACCCTGAAAATTTCTGAAAATTTCAAGCCAATAGGATGAAAATTACTCCAGTTCAACTGTTCGCTATGGATCGCCTCAATAAAATCGATCCTCAGGCCGCGTACTGCTGTGCCGCCATTTTGTGCTCAAAATTGAAATAAAAAATATTGTTGTATTCCTCAAGACATATGTAATAACCCCTGAAAATTTCATATTGATTGATTGATTAGCAAAGTCACAACAAATTCTCAAAAAACTTCTAATTTTAGATGTTCTCCTAGACAACCCCTTGAGTTCAAAAATTCAGGATTTAGATCTAGAAAGTTTTAATGCTATAATTTTACGTTCGAATATTGATTTTTTAATAAATAATTTTGTTTTTACTGATTGACAGAATCATATTTATATTCTAGCAAGGGCCTCTCGACATTTCATTTTTCCGTACATTTTTGCATAGAGGCACTGAATACTTTTGGCAAGTTTTTTCCTAAAGAGAATTGACTTATCAGTCTGATATATTTCGAAATCGTGCATTAAAAGCTATCTAAAAATACATATTTCATAATGTTCGCTGAAATTGTAGAAGAACTACGAGCAAATTAGTTTAAGTCGCGGTGCAATATCTGCAAAAATTTTTACAAAGAAAAGTGAAAAATATCTTCATGGCAAAAAAACAGAAAAATATGAGACTCATTTGTGCTCTCTATTCTTTCTTCAAATCATCAAAGAATTACTTGACAAAACTAGTTTTTGAGAAATAATTCGAAAAACACAGATCCCATTTAGATAAAGAAAAAAATATTATACAAAATTGATGAGAAATAAATTTTCTACAAAAATTTTTGTCAACTGGATATTTCTTTCTTGCCAAAAAATAATACCAATTCTTAATATTTTTCTTACAGGAAGAGTAAAATAGTTTTTAGTAAAGTTATATAGAAGTAATTTTTTTTTCAAAATATTCTAATTTTATCATAGATCTTTTGGAATCTTGTCAAAAATATTTTTCTTTGCTATTTATGCTTTATATTTCCTTTACTTCATTTTAATGTTACAATCAGTCAGAAAATTATTTACACATTAGAGGAAGTGGGGCTACTTTGAGCTGTGGGGCTACATTGTTATAAAATTTTTTCACATATTTTTAAAGGAAACTGGGTTTTAACATGATGTAATTTAAATAGATAAAACAATTTTGAATCTAAATAAAATAATTGTAAGGACCAGCTTTATTTGGAAATAGGCGAAAAAGTCGTATAACAATCTATCCCCACAGCTCAAATTAGCCCCACCTCCACCTACATTGTTTTTTTTAAGTTCCCTATAAGGAGTGATTTAAGTACAGTGCCCGCTTTGTAATCCGGATGGATTTTTTGATTTTGTTCAACGTCTCGAAAAATATTACAAGGTTTTTTTGTTGATTTAGAATAAAAGTTTTAAAAAAGATTAAAAAGAAATAATTAGAGAATTCTATGCTATTATACTTCATTTATTAAACAAAAACATCACAGGATAATTCATTTTCATTGGTAAAGACACATGCATGTAAGGTAAAGTACCCTCTAGTCGGCCGGTTTCTCAACTCGGCCAGTTGTATTATTTAACCAATTTATTAACGTTTTATAGTCAACTTCTATGAAATTTTCACTGATTTACGTTATATATAATATAATACACCTTATAATAGCCGTACTCACTATGGCGTTGTTATCTCGTAATCTCCGTAATCTGTTATCTTGTTATAATTTTTCATTTATAAACGAGAACATAACGAGATAACGAGATAACGATATTACAAGATAACAGCGCCATAGTGAGTATGGCTAATGTTAAATCGGTAAGACCATATTATAACAAATCTAAGTAAATTGAATAAATAGTCGCACTGGCCGAGTTGAGAAACCGGCCGACTACAGGGTACTTTACCTTATGACCTCAAAATTAGTTTTAATGGAACCGTCGATAACTCGTCCGAATTACGCCGATCCGGTTTGGAGAGCGGGTACTGTACTACATATTACAGATATTACACCTATTCCAGCGTAAAAGCTTGTTCTTAGATAAACTTCAGAGTAATTGATTGTTACAGTGATATTTAACATCGAAAGCTTTCACTATTTTTGTAATATTGCACGTTTAACTCTATTGGTAGAACAAATGCGTGTCTGGCAGCTATGAACTATTCATAATCACTCTACCTAATAAGAACGTATCCTTTATGAATTTTTGATCAATAACATACACATTTCCTGCCTTCCTTCAGTGGTCAGCAAGAATTTCACGTCATAAAGCACCAAATGATTTCATCATTGTGATACAGATCATTCCACGCAGAATGACTTCTTGCAAATTTAATATCGTGTATGTACACCATTTCGCACTATTATCGCCCCCTTGAGGCATGGATGTCAGAGTTGTGTGACTAAAACATTAGAGTGAATATTTGATGCAATATTTTTACCTCAATTTTCGGTGCCTCATGACGCTGACAATGACAAGGAGATTCCCAAAAATTGCGGCGAGGATGATTAGGCATATAATAAAGGATTTTATGAGGAATAAGAGTGGTGTCCGCGATGGTATGTGAATGGGTACCGTGGTATCGATGAAACCATTATTGTTGAAGGCCATGAATGGCTCAATGTCCATGGGTAGGGTGGAATTATTCATACCCGATTGAAGTTGATAGAGTGGTGAAGACACAGATGATGATAAGAGTAGTGATTGCATAGATTGATTGTCGTAAGTTTCCATAGTATACATGTATATTAGTTAAGTGTACATTTAAAAAAAAAGAAAGCGGATATAGAGAGAAGCGATTAAATTCTTTCACAATTGCAATGTTGATTGTTTTGCGATATTACCGTGGATATATCCTCTTTTTATCTCTATCTCCTCCTATATACCCTCCACCTTGTTCACAGCAGAGAGGTTTTCCCATTGAAATTACATTTTTCCACCATCATCATTTTTTTCCCTTCGCTAGTTCCTCTTCATCTAATTTCTATCATGTTTATCCATCGCTTTTTTCTTGGCCGCTTCCACACGAACTTCTTCAAAAGGATTCCCTCTCTGATGAAGTATCTCGAGATGAAATCGGGAGATTCTTCATTTCTTATGATTTATTTATTTACTTGTATATATTTTTATTTTTTTTTTCTTCTTCGAGAGCTCCACAAATAGCCTATGTGAGCTAGAAGCTCAAGATGAGCATGTTTGAAGAGCCTTCCCTCTTCAATGTCTCCTTAGACAACAATGAACATAGTTTGATGAATTCATTTAGCAAGTGGAATGTTGTAGAATGAAAAAGTGTATTTCACATGTGAGAGTAAATATCTTTCGTCTTATCACTTTGATTGCCAGTTGCATGTAGTCCACCCCCATGTGAAAAGCTCCCCTCTTGAGAGTCTCTTGAGCTTTCTCCAGCAGCACCAAAGAACAAATTGTGTATAGCAAAATGATGTGGCTTATATTGTGGAGGATGGATATTATAACAGCAAAATTGCTCAATAGTTCTCTATATTAGATATAAATTCATTGGAGAAAAGTTGCCATAAAATGGTTCAACAGTCAACTTTCTTATAACCATCTCTCGATATCACTTTTGGATATATTCTATAGCATTACTATGTGACTTTATTAGGGATGAAGTGCTCTCCTTGCTCTTCCAGTTTCCCTTGTTTTCTGCCTTTTACTCCTCCTCACTCAGGTATATCACACTGTACATATTTATTTATACTACATGGATCCTTCTCATTCATATGTAGTCATATATGTATATGGTTGTAAATATAAATATCAATATATGGTTCACGGTTTTTCTCTCTCACTCCCTCTCACTTTTCCACAGCATAGAATTTAGCTTTTAGAACGGCTTTCTTTACACTTTCCAACCTTCCGCTTTTGGTTCTCCTGGCTCAATAATTTTCTATCTGATGTTCTCTCTCACGTCTTACAAGAAGAATTGATTGGGGCTTATCGCGTGAAGAATGAATATACATTCAGTGCCACAATGTAAATGTAGTGGAAAGTAATAATAAATGCCTTTATTCCTTTTTGTGCTTTTTTTTATTTTCTTTTCTATTCTGCGTCTCCTGGCCAAAAACAACCCCTACCAATCTCCAACCTGTGGCCTCCACCCACCCCAAAAAAAAAGTAAGTTGCGTATGGCGATAAGTGTAGCAAAAATACTCCAATTTCGTAGTTTATTTTACAAATGATTAGAGGCACTCATGGGATATAGAATGAAATTTCTGGTGAAATGGCTGATACAATTATGGATGATTGAATTGTCGTATCGTAAAGCGTATAATATTGAGTCAATTGACGGGGGTGTAATGCGTTGAATACAAATGCTAAATTCATGAAAATGCCTTTCACCCCTGAAAATATATCGTTCAATGGGGAACACTACATCGTTTATAGTAGAATATTCCAATATCACTTCAAATGTAAAACACGCACAAAATTGTTAGATAATAAATTCTCACAGTGTCAATCGACAATCACTATTCATATAATTCTATATTACTCAATATATATCAATATTATTAATATTCACTGAGACATATAGCTCATATAGCCTTCTCCCACGCGCCTATTCTCACTCTATAATTTACGGTGAAATTCCACCGTTGAGTTTTTTCTATTGGTTCACTGTTTTTCTTTCTGTTATTTTTTTTTCTTATTATTTGTTCATCCAAAAAAGCTGTGCTTTATTGGTATCCAGACAACACGCGACACACTGAAAAATACTTCTTGTAGAATGGACTTGAAAGACAGCCACAGGAGAGACCAAGCGGGTGTTTGCACAAATGATGTACGTGTTAACTAAAGGAGGGCTACCAGAGAACTGCTACTGCTGGCACAAGCTACCCCAAAATTTAGGTCGACAAGAGGAGCATTCTCCAAAGCGCCAGACAAAGTCTACAAAAGAACTTTTGCTGGAGCTTTTGGCCATTGGAGTGAATGTGACAAGAACAGGTGAGATAGGAATAATATTTTCAACCACCGGATTATTCATCGGTGAGCTTCGGCGGAAAATTTCTCAACTGTTTATGTGGGGGGGTTAGTAACCATGTGTATATGGAAAAATATCCTAGAATCGAAAGTCCACCCATACCCCCGAAACCACCACAAATCCCACCCAATGCTTGTGACCAACACCACATCTCTTCCAATTCCTCAACTTATGCCTCCAGTTTCTCACAGAAAAGGGTAAATAACATAAAAAACCCCATATGAGCACTTTTTCTTTACGTTTCCTCTATGGCAAAAAATATTCCTTCAGATTGTAATTTATTTTTGGACATAAAAACAAGCATGTGTTTTACATATAAAAAAAATATATAAAGCATAAGATAATCAAATTTATCCGCCATGATGGGAGAGGATTAAGACATTTTTTTTTGCCAAATTTTCACTCTCTCACAAAAAGCATAAATAATACCCCAATTCGGCATTGTTATTGAGAAGATTTACCCCTCAGAGAAAATATTAAATTTTTCACCCATCTCAACAGAAGGAAAGTCTGAGTAAACGACCATATTGAACAAAAGAAAGTGGAAAATTACGCAGAAGCTCTCAAAGGAAAAAATTGTCGCGAAATTTCTTTTATATTGCTTTGGTTGATATTTTTGGTTTTTTCTGTTATAATCTCTGCTGTACAATGTTGTTTCATCCAATTTAGATGTGATTCAATAAAAGAGCAGAATACGACAGAAAAATATGCTGATTCAATTAGGAGATTGAAAAAAGACTCATTTGCATGCATCATTCTCTCGTTTTCCGTAACGAATCATTTCGATGCCATGAAAAATGTGCAAGCAGATAGAGTTCAAAGTTGATAAATTTCAATCTCAGATGTTCTTTTATTACGTCTCTATATTAATTTTAAATAGATAAACAAATAAATTCATACCAAATTACATTACATATTCCCTGCTGGTACCAAGTATTTTCAAATTGAATAAATTCTAATTTTTATATATAACTGCGAACTTTTCTATTATATGAAAATTTATATCATACTTTAGTTTGCTTCAAACATTATAATTTAATTATATCAGTATGAATTCCAATAAATTATGCAAATGGTCGAAACAAAATGTATATTTTGGTCACAATTCATTGATAGCTAAATTGACTGCGCTAATAATGTGGACGAAAGGATAAAAATAATTGTTTTAAAGCTGTCTACCAGTTTATAATTATTTGATATCCATGTAAAAACCATATCAAAACCTGTTCAAGCTAGCCTAAATTTTTAGTAAATAAATTTTATATAAAAGTTAATGTACCATAAGCAATTTGATTTATTGATTGGAATCAATTCAGTCATAAATTTTAAGATTTGTCAATGGTATCCAATTTAGAACAAAAATCGCTCATTTAATATTCTATATAAAGGATATAAAACTTGACCTTTGACTTAGAAAAATCGTTAGAAATTCTGAATGACTGTCCTTTACAAAGATGGACTAAATACCTACCTGAACATCTGCTAAACACATTCAATAATGAAATTATATTTGGAAATGGAAACGAAGAACAGAGGTTGGGCAATATATTAAGAAAATGTCTTTATGAAATATCAACTTTCAGAAAGAGAGTACTGAAAATCCGGAATCGATATCTTTAACTGTTTTTCCTTAAATCAATAATAAACACAAGAAGATTGTTAAAATTTTGTCGTAATAATGGTCTGCCTTAGAGTTCAAAGGGTTTAAACAATTATTTTTGTTAGCAGAATATGTAAAACAAACTGAATCGATTTAAGTGATTTTTGGACATTTACGGTAATTAGTATATTAGTCTATGTCTATTGTTAAAAATTATTTGAAATCGAACTGAGATGGTTTCAAGTAAATACGATTACAATATGGTAGCACATCTGAAAAAATCGTAGGTTTTTCCTAATTTTTCTCTATTATTGCGTAAAACTAAAACAAATTTCATTGTATTAAAAATTGAAACGTAACTCTTAATTTTTAATCAGTCAAATACGTATAGACTGATTTTCAAAAAATAGTTCAATATTATATATGAAAAGAGCATGTATTCGTTGCAACAAAACAAAACACTCATAAATATTTTTTAACACAAAAAATATGAATTTTAGCAGCGAAGTTTTTAAATTAATTAACTAAAGGATTTGAAAATAAACGATAGAAAATTTGATACCAATACATGTATTCATTTATACTTGAAAAATTGTTCACTTTTTGTCACAGTTTTCTCAAGTATGAATATCACGTCTGGGGAAACCCCAAAAGCTCAAGTCTTTCATTAAATTCGTTGGCATTATGGCAGTTATACTTGTTATATTATTAATTACCATGATATTCACGAATGTGGGTTAACCTCATGTCTGAAGTTCATGTAAGGTAAAATTAAATTTATTCAATGGATATAAAATCATACCTATATTCCTGTTTCACATTGCATATGTAGGTGAATAGTGTTAAATTGGGCGTTATGTTTTCTATAATACTTTTTAAAAAACTGTGACGCTTTTAAGGGATTAAAGAATAATAAAGCTTTCCATTGAAATATATATTAATCAAACTTCTGCATTTTAATAACATCATTAAGAATTTTTTGACTAAGTATGATACACCTATTGAAAAATTGCTAAAAATAATTTTTTTCTCTTCCTTTTGCTACTCAAATAAATATGAGTGATGACTTAAAAGATCAAATATAAAATACAAGTATAGGTAATACGAAAATAATTTCTCATCCTCAATTTAGCACAGTATTATGTGAAATTAAATTTTTGCAAATTTTTTCTTCAAAAGTCCACATGCAAAGATAAATTAAATTGTGTTTTAAATTAACTTTGCTTTAATTTAAGTCTTAATTTAAGAATAATAGGTAAAATAGAACAAACAACCAAGTTCAATAGATTTCTATTTAGGTTTTAATCTGATCTTTGTAATTGAGTATCACAATTATTATTTGTAATTGGGTTAGGGGAAGTGAATGACTTTACGGTTATAACTAAAATATTTTAAACTTCCCCGCCTCAATAAGCATAATGCAGAGAGGAAAATTTAAATAACTTAAGAGACAACTTTCTGTTCCCATATTTTAAAAATTCACATCTTATATAAATAAAAAAATCTATATATTTCCTTATAATCCGTATTATTTCACTGTGAATTTACTTTGAAATGTGCTATTTACGCAAATTTCTTGAACAAACTGCCTTATTTATTAAAAGTCTCTACGTGGAAGCAGAAAGGTAAATTGCTCAGTTGTCATCTGTGTACCCACAAAACACGAAAAAATATCTCCCTGTAGCACAATTGGAGGAAATAATCCGTGAAAAGCAATTTTCACCTCGATTTTGCAATTTTCCCACCTGAATTTACGACTTAATCTCACCCTGAATTAAGTTTTTTCTAGGACAAAAAGTATTATGATTTTTCACATTGGACCTTAGGGGGTAAATGCGTTTGGTTGTGCACGGTTTAGTTTCAGTATGTGATCGCAATAACGAGTAAAAATACCTGTATACTCGTTAATTGGCGGTCACAAATTGAAACTACCGCAAAATTCTTCACAAATTCCCAACTATATAGTTTAAATTATTTTGAGCAACTAAACTGAGAAAACACTCTGGATGATCATCTTTGAGATGCTGGATTATAACTGACACCAAATGGAATACCTTGAGCCACAATTGCAGATCAAATGGAGAATTTTTTTTTAGGGGGAATTGGGAAAAATACAGAATGGTATTTTTCGAGGTATACACTTTTAGAAATAAAATCCCCAGATGAAATTGATGCTCAGCTCATCAGAGAAATGGTTAAAGTAATTTCCTGAAACACCTGAGCCATGACAGTGTACGTAAATAAATTAAATTGTGAATGCAGGATGAAATTTTATAATTGTGAAACAACAAACAGACACTTTAAATATTGTAACATATGTGTCTTAAGTTTTTGGTGTCGAATGTGGGCAAATAGTACGTCAGATGGGATGTCTTATGGTGGCTTAACACCAAAAACCGAAGAGGTATCTTTTCTATTTCCCAGCTCCTCAAACAACGTGGCATAGGGACAGGTATTCTCGAAATCTTAGGAATATATTCCTTTGCGAAGAGTCACATTATTCGTGTGGAGAATACTTTTGATTCACGTTCAAAAATTTTATTTTATGCATTTTTTTGGAATAATTTTCGTATCCAAAAAAATGAGAATTGAATATGCTCGGCTATAACATGTTAAAGTTCGAGTTGCAACTTTTTGAGAGATCTTTCATTTGCGATGTCGTTATATAGCTCCGGTCAAGAGAGTCGGTGGGCGTTAAAACGGTGAAGTTTTTTCATTGAACGGCTAAGTTTTTGAAAAACCTAATTTGGAAGTATTACAAAATGTTAGAAAAGGTTTAGGGATAGATCTGGCATCACAATCTTATGTTGTCTCTCCGATATTTAGCTTCTATCAAGAACCTCTTGTCGATATGTCTTTTCATTTTCTCTAAAAGCGTTGACACTTTGGAGAACCAGACGGACAGCTACAAAATATACTTTATTCGTGAAGTATAAGAAAAGGAATAATCTCATACAAATATTGGTCTGGATTGGACAAAGTCACGGGGTATCACTTCGAACGACGAAAGCGGATGTTGTAAAGCGTTTCAACTAATAAGATTTAGATAAATTTCAGCTAGAAATGTTCAGAATATGAAGCGTGCCTTTCTGAGAAATTTCAGATAAGGATTTTAATAGACCAAGGGTAACTGTACCGAATTTCGACCAGCTTCAAATATCGGCTACTTCTTTTATTCCTCAAATTTCCATGAATTTTTAGTTTTGCATACTCTATAGAAATTTTATAATTCAAAATTTAAAAAAATGTCGTTTCTAAGAACGAGATCATATGGAAAAGACTTTGGAAGAATTCCGGAAGGACAGAAACCATAAGAATCAAGGTGGCCGAAATAGTATCCAAAGCTGTGTCTATATTTTTATTAATTTTAAAATGTATTAAGAACAATTTTAGGGAAAACAAAGACGACAAACTATCTACAAGGTTCTAAGCAATAGTATCTAAAAAGAAGTAACAACAAAAAATTAATTTGTATTAAAAATATTACATTTTAAACTTAAGGCTTTGGCGCTTGCATGCAACTGTGCCAAAATTTGGTACAGTTATGGGGAAGTGGGACTACTTTGAGCTGTGGGTCTACATGTTATACGATTTTTTCGCATATTTTTAATAGAAACTGGGTTTCAACATAATGTAATATGGATCCACAAAATAATTATGGATCCAAATAAAATAATTGTAAGAATCAGCTTTATTTAGAAATAGGCGAAAGTGAGCTCAAAGTGAGCTCAACCTACCTCTACCCCAAATCAACATTTTATTAACCATTTAATCATTTAATTAATTCTGTTTATTTTTTTTAACTTATTTATCATTTTTTTAAGAGATTATCTTTTTTATTGACCTATTTAATGTGAAATTTTCACAACATGTAACTCGTGTAGAGTACATACATGTTCATATTCTAGTCCAGAGGCATGCAAGAACCGTTTAAAACCGAATAAACGTCAAATGAAACATGTACGTCAGTGGTCAAAACGCTACCAGAACAAACTTATATTAACGATTATTCGGTTTCAAACGGTTTTTGCACATCTCTGTTCTAGCCAGTACGTGTCTACATGTGAACTTTTCAGAGAAACTCGAGAATAAGAGTCCATAATATGGTGTGAATGGGTAAAATTGGAGGGATTTTCTTGTACGGAAAACTCTCCAAAGCTCATGGAGACTTTTAAAATTCCAGAAAGCACAACAGAAAGCTTTTACTTTTGCGCGCTCATTTCGGAAGCAGTATTCATGAGTACACTGTATGTTTTGTTCGATAGAAATTCATGCGGTCTCTGTTAGACTGGGGAAAATTTTGCTATCCTTGTTCATCCACCGAGGATACCCGGAAAATTCTCTAAAGCTCCCGCCGAGTTGAGGCTTCGTTAGGGCATATTTGTGTCGTGCCAAATCAGTTTGCAAATGAGCGCTGTCAGATACGAACATCCCAAAAGCAAATTCGTGTTCTTTTTTTTTTCTTCTTGAGAAAGACACCTCTCTGTGAAAAGTGCAGAGATTTTTTTTCGGAGGATGCTGGAGGTGTCTCAAAAGGCTGGAAAAGGTGATGAGAAAAGTGAAAAATGAACCGTGAATGCGGAAAATAGAAAAGTTTCTGTGTCATCCTGCTCACCCGGAGCCCTAATGTACGGACGACTTGTGAGGTGGGATTGGAAGTGTGTGAAATATGAAGTAAAAGAAAAGTTGTGATTTACCCAGGGTATGAAGGGATAGAGAGGGTATGTGCATATACCAATAGAGAAGTGCAATTTCACATGATTCCCAAGTAAGTATGAATGGGAAAAATTCTGTGCTTGGGGGATATTCTGGTGAAAATTTATGCGGATTACTACTAGTTCATTTCCAGTGAAATTCCTCTCAAAGTGGAGAGACAGAATAAAAAAAAGAAACCAGAAGAAATCACCCCACAATATTGCTCTGTGTGAGAATTTTCTTGAGGCAATTGCTTCATTCCTTTTTTTCCACTCTATTTAATTTAGTAAATTCTCTCACTTAAAGTTCATACTGCATCACCCACCCTCAAGCAATGGAGTAAATTATTCACATAAACAGGGGATGTTGTCCATGGGTTGTGATGTGAGGATGGCTCTTGATGAGAAGTCAATAAACATGCCCAAAATGTGAATGGAAGTGTGTGGCAGGAGTGTTGCAGTTCTCACTATATTCCAGGTAACAAACCATCGGCGCAGACATGAAAGAAAATCTCATCTATATCACTCCACCTTGTCCTCGTAGGCTCTCTCCACTCCACCCAAATGAAATTTATTTTCGGATGTTAATATTGATTTTAAAAGATTTTCGTTCATGTATTCGTCACACATTGTGTTTAAAATTACCTATGGGGTAGAGGAGACGATAGGGGAATATCCGATGAAGTGAGACTGAGTGTGTGTGATCCGGAGGGGGAGTTTAAATTGATGTGTAGACTCTTTGGAGCTTGATGAATAGCATTGAGGTACTCTTACAATATCAACCACCCCCATATAGATCAGATAAGCTCATCTCTGATGGACAAGAGGTGCTTCAGCCAAGTAAAAACTCTCCCATGACCTCTGCCACTTACAAGGGTTTGTGATTATTTCGAAAGCCATCCGTCGAAAGTGAATGAAATGGGAAGTTAAGCCGGTTTGTAAATAGTCTAAATATGTACAGGATTACCATGTATGCGTGCAAATATTTAAAAACGACAATATGGGTTAAAAAAGAAACTTAAAGGGGAAATATGCTTTTAATTGACTTGTGCTAATATGTTAATACTTAAATTAATGCGCTAGAGTTCGATACAGTGGGTGTCAATAGTTTGTTGCCTAATGTATGTTTGGCAAACCAAGTGGACAAAAAGATAGAAAAAATACTTGTTCAATTTTTCTTTTTGCAAATGAGTTCCCTATAATCCGTAGATCTTATTATAGATATTATATACTTCAAAAAAAAAAAAAAATAAATTTCATATAAAAAAATTGTTTTTCAAAAGTTAATCATATTTGATGCGTCAAAAGTTTGTTGCTTCATTTGAAAAAGTAATTCAAAATGGTCAAAACATGCAACCAATTTAACCCTCTAACGGGTAAGACCGCATGCAGACGGTCTTCACAAAAATCACATTTACAGCGACAATAAAGGTTTTATTTATTTAAAAGTGCTATAGTGTCCTCAGTAATAGTCGTATAAACATCTCTTGAAAGTTTGAATTCATTTTAACTCATCGCTTTGTTGCTATTCCCAGTTTTGTGTGACAGGTCAGAGAAAAAGCAACAAAAAATATTTGTGCAAAAAAACTCATTTCCAATTTCCATAAAAATACCGATTTAAAGTTATCTGACTAAAATAAATTTATTTTTTATTGAAAGATATGTCATTCTACTTTGTATATTTTATTTAAAAAATTTGAAAAAACTAAAAATGTGAATTTTAGAAGCAAAAAGAGTTTTAAAAAAAATTTATATTTTCTCACCTAGCGCCTAAACTAAAAGAGATAATTAAGAATGGATGGTTTTTTCGACTTTATTGGATCATAATTATCCTAGAAAATATTGTTTTAGAACTTTTTTTCGCATATTAAAGAAAACACCGTTAGAGGGTTAATGCAAACCGATTATATTTTGAGTTTATGTCATTTGTGAGACAAATGGTGGGTTAATACATTTCTAAAGTTTTCAACCGTTAATAAATTAATAAAAAGTGATAATAAATAATAAGAAATGATGTGTTTCTTTGTTAATTTATAATTTAGTTTAAAAATGGCAAGTTACAAAAAGTTAAAAGACGGGTAATCATCTATAGATGCTGCCGGAATAAATCTGCGTTGTTAATTGCCAAATTTGATAGAAACTGACGAAAGACTATACATAAAATAGTCAAAGTGATGAAGTACGAACACATATGAAAAATGCTGCTAACAGACCCAGGGTCTCGACTCAGAGAATCGATAACAGCATAGTAAGTATCTCTGATAGCAACCCCATGATGTCTGCTCCAAAAATTCAGAGTCAGTTGGTCACCAAAGGAATACAAGCTTCAAAATCAACCGCAAATGAAAGAAAGTGGTAAGAATGATTACTTGGTTTGCAGGATTCCATTGGCAAACAAAAACAATCTGGGTAAAAGGTTGTAGATTTACTTGGAACATGCAAAAAAAAAAGTAAAAATATAACCTCTTATCCAGATTGGTCTTGCTTACCAATAGAATCTTGCGAGGCAAGCAATCATTATTACATTTTCTTTCAATTTGCGGTTGATTTTGGAAACATTTAGGGCCTGTGTTCTTTCGGTAATGAACTAACTCTGAATTTTTGAGCAGATATCATGGGGTCACTATTAGTGATATTTATAATGTGGTTACCAACCCCCTAAGTCGAAACCCTGGGTCTGTCAGTATAACGTTTTTCAGATGTACTCGTACCTCTTCACTACAATATTTCACTATTTTATGTATAGCCTTTTGTGAGTTTCCATAAAATTTTGCAATTAACGACGCAGATTTATCCCGACAGTATCTCTGGATGATTTATCAAAAATTATGATTCATCAAAAAACAGATTATTTCTTGTTATTTATCATCAATTTAATACACATGTATTTACCATTGACAAACAATTTGCCTTTCAAATGATATAAATTTAAAATGTAACCAGGGGTGACATGATAACTTATTTTCGATACTATCGACTGTCGATACTGATAAATTTAAATGATAGCTGCATTGCCTATAACTAATATAGATCTTTATCAACAGTCTCATTCTTTTAAGAATCTCACAGTGAATGGCCCAACAGTCTGTAAAAAGTTCTTGTTCACTTAATCTAACAGATATAGATTTATCGATACTATCGATTCGATAGTATCGAAAAGTTATCATTCCACCCTAGTTTTCGTTGGATGCATGATTTGACTATTTTGAATTACTTTTTCAAATGAGGCAACAAACTTTTGACGCATCAAATATGATCAACTTTTGGAACACAATTGTTTTATCTAAGATCTTTAATGTTTATCTTTCATGTTTTATCTAAGATCTACGAATTACAGGGAACTCATTTGCAAAATGAAAAAATAATTTTGACTATCATTTTTTCACTTGGTTTCTCATACATACATTAGGCAGACATACTATTGGCACCCACTGTATATTTGCAGTTGAGGTATATTCAGATTTAGAGGATTTGTAGAGTAAAGGGAAAGAATAGAAAATACCATTTATATTAATTTTTAATTGAGAGACGGTAGGTTCATCAAATAAAATAACCCTATATAATTCACCGTTTGACAAGCTAATAACACATTCAGTAAAATTAAAAACAGTGATCGGAAAAATGGTCAAATATGAAGTTATTTTTGGCGAATCTTCAACAACCATATTAATCTAGAAAGGGCTACATCCTTGTGGTTGTTAAAGTAATTTTTGAGAATTGAAGGCAGTGAATAATACTCATTTTCCCAAAGGTTTAGCTTTTTTTCAGACGAATATTTAATATACTATTCTAATTCAAAAAAGAGGAATTACTTAAAAATCCGTAATTTTTTTAAATTTGTTTTCGAGATGGAGGTTGTTTAAAAAGATTTTACCTGCAGATAAATCCAAGATTAATGTTAATCAATGATAGTGCAATCCGGTTCGGAGTACCCGATAATTAGCTCAAAACTTGTATAAATATTTATTTTTGGTAGTGATTTACCATTCCTCGGGTTCAATCTCAGTTTAATTCGAATTCAAAGCTTATAACGAACTTGTCTTTTCTCGTGCCTCAAAGCTAACTGAAACTTAATTTAATTTAATTTTTTTTATGACTAAGTTATTTGTGTCCTTTGTATCACTAAACTGTAACAGAAATTAAACAGTTAAAGTTATGGACTTCCGATGTTGCGTGACCCCCCCCCCCACATACAGTGATGAAGACACTTAGTCTAATAGTTTTAAGCGCTCTATCATATATAAAAATAAAATATTTAATAATCATTTGCGTTAAAGCACGTCAATTGGCAATAAATGACGATATCAGTGATTTCTTGAAAAGAAACATTCAGCTAATACACACACCGAAAACCCCACAATCATTTTCCACTTTGGTACACACCTTTTCACCTATTTTACTACAACCTCCGCCCTGGAGATGTGCCACAGACACGCGTAAAAACCCGCCCTCGCTAAGTCACTTAATTATTCTTCGATTTCCAATCGCATTCTAATCTTTGGCCATGATAAGGCAACATTCTCCGCTAAATCTCTTTTCGATGCTCCCAGGTAAATCCATTTTGCCCTCATTTCCCCATGGAGAAAAAAAAAGAACTACCCCAATGATAAATTACACTCCCTAAAACACCATACTTTACACCTAAATCCCAGGAAAAAAAATGGCAAAATATGGGAAATATTTAAAGCTCGTTCGGTTAGTAGGAAATTTCTTATGGTACTTTAATTGATTTCTTCTGTATGCTGCTTCAGCAGATTTTGCTATTCCCACAAGAGAACGATCAGAAGTTCAAGAAGGATTTATGGTCTTTTCACCGATGGAATACACATCAATAAAAACATTCCATCCGACAAGGGCACACCAGAAAAACACTCCAACTGTGCGATTGGAAAAATATTCAAAGAAAATATTTGGCTAGACAATATGTTTTCTTTCGATTTGAATCCTCTCGCTGATTTACCAATTGAACTATTATTTGTTTGTTACCCTTCAAATTTGTGTTAAATTTCATTGAATGATATTGACAGAATTGATTTTTCGTTAGCGGTGGTTATTTTAAATTTAAATTGACAACAAGGAATGTCATTTTTAGTATCATTTGAAAATATTTCTCAATAAAGCGTCACGCGAACGTGTAATTTCCTTCCTTGCGTGCAATTAAACATCATGGTTCATACATATTGAAAACATCCCTCTTTTAATTGTCAATTGCTATACAAATTGGCAAATATCAGCTGAATCACTTCAATGAATTATTGATTTTCTAGCTGTGTGAATCTATCTGTGTTGAATGAATATGAAAATAAGAAATTATTCTATATCTCGTATTTATTGATATATCGGTAATGAGAAAATCAAATGAAAGCTAAAAGAAAGACGTGAAAAGCATACGGTTTAAATTGGCTCATGAATGATTTTTTTTACGAAGTCTATAATTCCAATTCAATTTCAATTTTTTCAAAATTAATTATTCCTTCTAAAATGTCCTGAAATTCGTGTTTTGGAAAGAAAATACTTTTTCATTTGAGTTTAGGACTGATGAATAAGGAGGTAGAGCAATTAAAATCTGACACAGACAGGGTATCAACATAAGAATAACATAAAATTTACGTTAGTAGAGGTAGCTATGTTGGAGGAAATAATTTAAATCTCATGAAAACTTTCTCTTCCATTCGATAAGTTTCGAATTTGGTAACAAGAAAAAAGTTTGTGCGATATTTTATAGATAACAACTGAATATTTTACTGATCATTTAGATTTTTTTATTAGATAAATTGTGTAATTTGCTGACCAAAAATTATTTTACCGATAATGTGTTTCGATTGCGATTGCCGCTGGCTTATCATAATCCGTTTCGACAAGAATACAAAAGGAAATTTATTCAGGGATCGTATAAAACAATTCATAAAATCGAGTATAATGTTTGAAAGTTTAGTTAGGGAATTTACTCGTTAATTTCAATTTATTTCTTTAAGAATGTTGACTTAAAAACAGGAATATTTTAATATAGTAAAATCTAAAGAAATCATGGTTTAAATTCAAAATTATACGAACTTCGGATTTTAGTGGATCATAGAATTAATTACAAGGGGAAATTAATATCAATTTTTTTTTATTATCAACACCTAACAATCTGCTTTTTATAAAGAGATTTTAAAAGTTTAGTGAGTCTTCAATATAAACCATTTATTCCTAGTCAGGCAGGATGTGAAATTTTCATCTTTAAGAAAATTATTTTTTAATTAAAATGAGAATCTTCACTCATTCTATATATAAAATTAATTAAAATGCGATATTAATTTAATATTGCTCTAATGAAATTTTAAAGTAATGAATGTATCTGGCATGTGACTTCTTTATACTCTGATGAACATTTCATTTTCATCATGGGAAAATCGTGAAATTATGAATTTATTGACAGCGATTTGCTTGTAAATTTGCATCAGCAAAGCCAAAGTTTCGCGATTTCCTCCGAGTTTAATGTATTTCTTGGTTCTTTGATCAAAATGTGGCAAAATCCTCAAGAGAGCTTTTGAATGTACGAAGCCTTTAAAATTTAATTGGGCCATCATCCCTATTTATAATGAAGCTAAATTAATGTACCTCGGTGTTTCATGCAAAATGTGTGCATAATTACACGATTTTTGAAGTTTTCACTCGCAAACTTCCTTATCGAGGTCTTTAACATTAAAATTCATGTGGCTTTTGGCGAACGAGAAAGCAGAAAATTCTCCAAGTATAATTGATTAACTTTCGAAAACAAACATATGCGAATGGAATGTTGTGAAAATGACTTTTTGAAATTATTGAGATATTGGAAAAATAAATTGAATGACGAGTTGAAGAGGAAATGTATATAAAGTTGATAGTATCAAGATGTTTTGAAGTTTTGAAAGGCTCGCCTTTTCTCCGTGAAATGAAATAAGTTCGGGATGAAAACACATGCGGATGGGAAAATCAGCAACTTCCGCCAGTTTTGGCATATAAAAAAAAAGAAGTTACTTTGGACTTTTTTTCTTCTACTAACTTACCGTTTACCCATGAACATATAAGGGAAGTGTACCACGGATCGGAATGTTAAGACACATGCTCCAAATTTATCTGAAAATATGAGCCCTAAAACACTATTTGGTACTTTTTAATCAATAATTAATAATTAATTAATTAATACTTAATCAGGTGTTTCACGGATCGACAGACGTTTTTGATGGGGATTCATCTGCACTGAGAGAAATCCGAAAAAGTTAAAATAACATTCCGGAAATGTTAATTTTACCCTGCAGTATTGATCCAAAATCGGTGTAAATACTACCCTTTTTAGGTGTATTGGGGTTAAAGTTACTGTTTTTCATGTTAATTTTACCCTTAAAAAGGTGTAAAATTAACATTAAAAAAATGTTGATATATTTTTACTCCTAAAGTGTTAAAGTTATGAGGAAAAAAAGTTGATCGCATCACTTTTTTTCTCAGTGTGCTTTCTTGACATCCAAATCACTCTACAAGGCTTCATTGAAGCTTTTTCGTCACACTTACAGTATCTATTCACACGAAAAAAATTCTAAAATTGTAAATTTAAAAACACTCTCATGGTAAAGTGTTCTTTCACAACAAAACATACAATAATGGCCGTGAAGATGACAGCTGAGCGCGCTGAGCGCAATTTTCCACGAAAAAAGTGTGTCGATCCGAGGAACAGATGGAACAAAAATAATTTATTTTCAATATTTCCTATCAAGACTGATAAAAAAGTACATTTATAGTGAAATTAGAATTACCGATTATTCGTTTTGCAATTAACACAAATTTATAAATCAATTAAACCAATCATAATTCTTCATATTCTGTCAGACAAAGTCTCGTGTAAAATTTTAAGGAAGTTATGAATGGCGGATTTCTGGCTAAGACTCTGATACAGCGATTCAATAAATGAGGTAAATAATAACAATTTTGTTAGAAACTCGATGAGAAAATTGGTTCTATTAATTAAATATGAACCAACATAATGCATTTAGCTATAAAAATGATTGCTAAAATGCAGCGAATAATCTTCAAAAATAAATTTTATTTTGGGGTTCCGATATGCGGGACAACCTTCCGATCTGAGGTACACTGACGATCGCTGGTACATTTCCCTTACCCACCCATCATCAACGTTTTTTAATGCGTGCGCAAACCTCATCCCAGAATGATATTTTCTTGATTGTGCTTTCACTGAGTTCACTCGCTTCTTCCGCATTCTTTGTAATTTCACCGTGTTTGGTATTTTTTTTGCCTCTATAACACCCTCGAGGAATCTCTCCTTGAAAGCGGCGCCAATGGAATTGTGTCGCTATTGCCATTGAAATTCAACTTTCCCCGTTCAAACTTGCTTCGTTTCCACCCACAAACACAAGTTTTGCGTTTTTGGGGCCCACACTTATATTATACATGTACTTGCTTGCAATATTATTCACATTGTTCACAATTTCTCAAATTGATACTTTTCCTCATCCACCCCTTCCAATCACAATTCACAGCCCACAACCAGCTCGCTAGTCTAATACATAGTGACAAAAATACTACATAAGGGAAAGCTGAGTTACATAGCACAGTTGTTATTTATTCATTTGGCAATTCAATGACTTTTTTTAATATCTATAAAATTGACTTATACCTCTAAAGATTTCTGTATCTCATTTAGTATTTTTCTGCCACTTTTTAAAATTGCACAGTATTACTTTTTAACCTAATTCACCCATTCAATCAAGGGAGCAGGGACAGGCTGTCAAACACGCATCTTAACTGTCACTGGATTTAAATTCTTTTTACATTAAGTTTTTACAAATCCTATTAATTTACGGTGGAAGCCAAAATCCCGAAAGCCAAAATCCCGAAAGCCAAAATCCCGAACGCCAAAATCCCGAAAAGGCCAAAATCCCGAAAGCCAAAATCCCGAAAGCCAAAATCCCGAATTTTTAAAATCCTGAAAGGGATGAAATTATATGGAGGAAAATGTTTAGAATAATTTCCCAAGGCACAGAGGATTTCCCTTTGCCTCCAGCAAGCGCGGGTGCAATCGTGGGAGTAGCTATGATACTTTTAAGAATTCGGGATTTTGGCTTTCGGAATTTTGGCCTATTCGGGATTTTGGCTTTCGGGATTTTGACCGGGACCCATTAATTTAGATCGAGTAACTATTCCAGAAAACACATAGATATACATATAGGAAAGAAGATGAAAACCAATTTTAACAAATTCAACGGGATGTCAAATTTTCCGTACGTCATTCTGAGCATTCCGAGTCAAAACTTTGCATGACTTTCTACGAACTGCGAAAAGAACAATAAAATCTATTTCCATCTTTCTCGGGCTATTTTTCCAAGTAATTGAAGAACGCTAGTAACAAAATATCCATTTGGATATAAAATCAGCAAAAATTAATAATTATTCAAAATCATTTATCTTTCGATTAATATAATAATCGATAGGTACGAACAGGTTAAGCATGTTGTTAATTTATTAAGGGGAATGGTTGGAAAATTACTTGAGATTTTGTGGGTTTTGTCTAAAATTAAATTTTGAAATGTATTTGATAAACGTGCCATAATACCCTCTCACACGTTATTAAACTAATCCAGAAAGATTTATCGAGTTCTATGTATCTGTTTGAAAACATTTTCGTTTCATTTCATTTTATTAAGGTGTTCAGTGAGTCAAAAAAAAACTAAACAGAAAAATATATTTTTATGTAATTTTTTCAATATAAATAAAAATTTATTTAATTCAGGCTCAGGCATAAAAAGTATAACGTTCAAATAATAAGTTCTGAAATTTTCATTAAAAATTTTTTAAGAATTCTGCTTCAGGCAGGTTATTTACGGAGTCATTTTTGACAAAAAAACTTACTTTTCGGTGGACAAAATTTCTCGGATTAGGTTCACTTGAAATAGAAATACTAATTATTTCCTGTTGGCTGAGGAGTTAAACTAGTTAAAAATAGTTTTTTTTTTAATATAAAACACTCACAAAACTCCCAATTTAATTTTTTCAAAAACCCTTCGTTCAAGGACTAGTTTAACTCATCAGCTAACAGGAAATATTTTGTTTTTTGATTCCAGATGAACCTACTCCTAGAAATCTTGTCCACGGAAAATTAAGTTTTTTTTTCAAAAAATGTCTTCAAAAGTATTAAAATGGCTGAATTTTTAAAGTTTTTTAATTGAAAATTTCGGTTTGAATATTGTACTTTAATATGCCTTAGAGTAACGATTAAATAAACTTTTCATTGTGTTAGAAAAAATTAAAGTAAATATGTTGTTGTTTTTTTAGTAATAAGAATTAGTAATAATTTAGTAATAAGAAGAAAGATAGCGTTGGATTTCAAATGGGATTGAGACTAATTTTTTTTCGGAATTCGGATGACTTTTTGCCCCATAAGGCGAAATGAGAGAGAGTCTACTATAAAACGTTAACTATTTTTTATCCGAAATTCAATTGATGCGTTTTAAAACGATTCATTGAAAAAATCTTTGCAAAATGCTCGAACTAGTGACCACTATACTTAGTTCAAGGAGTGAGACACATATATGGGAAATTGCTTATGAGTATAGTTATAGAAGTATAGAGATTATTATGTTTATAGAGTATCGAGATAGAGCATTTCGGAAAGCTGGGAGGATTTGCTATGCCTTTTGTGAAACTCTTTCGGCACTTTCACAACCATATTATCTCACTTTTCTTAATTAATTGATTAAAAAAGTAGTCATCATACCCCTCTTTGGGTTATCTAACATGCTATAGCATTGGTTTTTCTAGATATTTTCCTGTTTCAGTTTTTATTATTCTAGAGATGACGACTGACTACATAAAATGCTGCACATTTTCAACATGCTGTCCCATTTTAAATTATAGCAAAGAGTTGTTTGTAATTTAATATATTTTTTATGCTTCTTTTCGTCACTTTAGAAGAAAATTGTACATAATTTTAACTTACGATTCTGTCCATGTTAAATGTACCAACATCAATTTAGCAAGCTTTCACACACCTATATTCGACATTGGCACTAACTTTTCCCGTATATGAAAATCGCTAGGCTCGACGTTTTGGTTTTCATGAAAAAGTGATTCTCACGGGAAAAGAATCACATGTGAAAAAGAGCAGAGGTCACGAAGAATAAGAAGAAAAGAAATATTCAAAAACGTATTTAAGGTGAGGAGAACGATATTGAAAATAACACAATCAGAATTATTTAGGAGTGCTTTGACGGTGTCTGGGCTCTTTTGTGAACCATGAATTAAAAGATTGTGTGAGTTGGGTGTGTGTTGTGCTTTTACATAATAATATCCTCGTGTAGTTTTCACGGAAAATGTGTAAGATTCTGATTGTCCTTCGACACGCAATCACCCATTACAGTGAAATGTGTATAAAAAATAAAAAGCTCGCAAGCAGGGATTCTTTTGTAATTTTTAGATTTCTCCGGGCAAATTCAATTCGCTAATGTGACCCCATGATTAGGTGAGGAACTTTGCAGTCTGCCCAACTACCAAATTTCCCAGAAGAATTAACATTTCCCAAATCGTACTAATCTGCATAATTGCTAACAAAACTCACCCTTATAAGACTTTTACCCTTGGGTAGAAGTTTATAAGCTAATACTTTGAATGGCAAAAAAATGACTTTGGATCCTAATAATGCCTTCCTTTTGCGAGAAACCCAAAGAGAGGGAGAGTGAATTCATGCAATAAAATAAACATTTCCTAATGATTCCACGAGCAAAAAGGGACTTCCAACAATGTATAGTGAATTAAGACAAAGCAGCAGGAATTTTTTATCAACCCCAAACTTGAGGATTTTGGAGCAAAAGGAGTCCTCTAAAAACACAATATTTGCTGTAGATATATGAAGATTGATTTTGCACAAGGGGATGAAAATTTCACAAGTTGCGTTACAAAATGCTGAATTTCTCCATTGTCTGAATTTTGCCAAACAATCAATTTTGCAGCATATTCAATTTTAGCCGGGAGGAAGTTCCCAATTTTAGGCAAGGCTTTCTTGCCTTATAGACCCATTCTCTCAACCTTCTCAACAATATGAAGAGACTTTTATGACATTAGGTTCATTGGAGAGATTTTGCGAAATACTATTGAGATATTCAAAAAGACAAACTGGAAGATGTTGAAGAAGAAAAAGCGTAAATCTTGATTCTTCTTTTTTTCTTTTATATTCGCCCAACATGAATCGTCCTGGGAGACCTTCAACCACAAACTTTCTCTTTCTCACCATTACTCAATCTCTTCTTGAGATTTTTTGCTGCGTTTTTGTACTGACGTATTTATATATATATATATATATATACATATAGTATTCTATACACACATGTATATACATATACATTTCTTACGATATCAACTATAACGAGAGAATTTTTTAAACTTTTCTGCTGAGATTATGATTCATAATACTTAATATTTATATGGGTTGTTGGGAAAACTTGTGAATTATCCGTAAATCTTGACTTATACACTCAGAGAAATACATCGAATACATCTGCAAAAAGTTTATGCACAGAGTAATACATAGCTTAGTTAATAAGGAAATATTGTAATCGAGTGCTTGACTAAGTAATAGGGATAATTTACCTTTAGTAGAGAAAGTTTTCGAGAAGCAAATCTCTGGGATTTGGTATAAATGTCTGAGGAATTCTACTAAAATGTGGTTATACTTTGGTCCAAACAGAAACTTTGATGACGAGTGTATTTAATTTTCTGGGGTTTTTTTTTTATTAAACCATCACATAATGAACCAAGTACATTATTAACTTATTTCAACTCCTATTTATTTTCCTTTCAGCAGATTTTTTTGTACAAATTCAATATTGGTTTAAAAAATATCCAATATTGGTAACTCTCAATTGGTGATTGTTATTAATTCATTTATTAAAATATAACAAAACACTATGCTATATTATTGAGTTACGCTTTTTATTATTTGTATTCACATTTTAATTAATATTCAGTGTATCATGAATAATTTGCTACTGGCACTTGATTCTCGGAATTGTTGACGATATTTGCAATTCCCTGTGGAATTTCAATCTGGTAATTGTTCCATTTTGCACATAAAAGGAACTGGGTGCCTAACTAAAACATGGCACCCGAAGTGTAAACTGCATTAGCTATAAATTATGCGATGTGATAGTGAATATCAATCAAGTTTCAGAGCTTGCATTCCTCACCATAAGGCACAATATTGGCATTGCCAAATTAAATTTTCCATCTCTTGATCGGTATATTGTCTAAATTTAGTCAGCATTTTTAAAATGTTGAATCACGTAAGAAATTCCTAAAGAAAATGCTATTTATCAACACTTTTATCATCTATTTATCATAATTTTTTTTTATTTTTACAGTTTTCTGGTTTCATACCTATTGAAGATCATTGGCGTTTCCATACTGTTGGTATATCCGAATTTTGATAACTTTTTAGGTTATAAACACAGTATTAAAGGACGTCGATGAGTTTTTATACTTTAAGAACTCATATAGTTTATTTTTTAAATAAACCCATTGTCTCAGATCGAAAGACAATGATATATCGGAATTTGTCCAAAAGTTGGAAAAAATTTAATAAAATCCTCGAATCGAAAAATTGCAGAACCAAAGAAGGTAAACTAGAACGACAAAGCAATGTTTAAATTAATAAATACATCAGCTTTCTAAAATACTTTTGTAAGAAAAGATATTAAAAAATTTAACTAAATAAAAGTCGAAATAAAAACATTGTACAATTTATTTTAAAAACTCAAAGTAGAATAATATATTTCAAGTTAAATTTGATTATTAAAATTAACAACGACGTTAACGACTGTGGCACAGTTTTTAAACATTTCACATATCATTAGACAATTCCGTTATCACAATTTAATTTTGAACTGATTTTCCTTATATTTTTATATCACGGAAGTTTAAATCAACGCTGAGACGGTGATGACCTTATTGGAAGAAAAGTAAAAGATGAGGATCAGATGAAAATAAATTGAATTGAATTGAATTGAATTTAATTTGAATAGTTTATAAAGTTTTGTATCGAAATGGAGCTATAAATTGTAAACTCTGAGAAAGAAAAATTGAGTTCTCTACCTTATGAATTCGTGCATTCTGCAAAGTTGAGTCACTTTGCTTTTGTTTTGCGTTTGTTCACGAAGCTATGGATCTCAACTAATTGTTTTCCGAAAATTTATCTTTAATGGAACTTATCATATTATACATGATGAAAGCAACGATATATTTTAAACGAAACATTCTGAAAATAATAATAAGTAATTTTCTGAAATTGATTCACAATTATGATTATTGCCAATTAAATATTAGACATAAAACTTGGTTAACTGTGAGCTCATATTATATCATGGTATTTCAATAATATTTAATAAAATTATCCAAACAATGATTGCATTTTAATAGAATATTATGAAAGCAAAATTGAGAAAATAGATATATACATTTTAAATATCTATAAAATTAAGTGTAGGGGAGACTGGGGCACATGTAACCATTTTCGATAGATGCGAATTTGAGGTGATTTTCCAAGGACACCGTAATTTTTTGGAAAATCTCTCTTAGCTAATGTTTTACCCTTGGGTATAGGCAATACATCGAAGGTAATGCGGAAGCTAGAAAACAATTGAGTTTTCCATAAAAATAAAATTTGTGTCACTGTGCATTTTTCTCTTTTCACAAAATACCTGGGGTAGAAGTAAACACTTTCTGGGGAGGATGTAAACACCCTTTTTTCCACTCTTGAAATTAACTTTGCACCACTTTCGATTATTTTAATTACTTAAGAGATATATAAAGACTGCATATTTTTCAAAAAATCACGACACTTTTTACAAAGAATAATTAAAATGCAAAAAAAAACTAAAAGCATGCATATCAAAGACATTTTTCAATAGAGATTCCCCATATTTTGACATCATGTGACTTTTTATTGAACACAGCACCACCAATTTTTTCGTAATCTATGTATTATAGATATTTCGCAAGAAGGTCAATTTCCCGCTCTTTTACCTACTCATTTTGTGAAATTCAAATTGCCTGTTTACATCTACCCCAAATGCTGTTTTCTGACCAATTATTAATTCTTTTGAAATAATGTGAATCTCAATTTCTCTAGTAAATGCATAAATATAATCCTAAAAGATGTAGGAAAGAACTGGTATTGCTACATTTCGATTATTTTACACAGTTTTTAATTTCCAGGTGGAAATCCAAATGACCAAAATAATCGAAATATCAACATTTACGGAAAAAATTAGGGGAGACTGGGGCACATGTAATCATTTTCGATACATGCGAATTTGAGGTGATTTTCCAAGGACACCGTGATTTTTTGGAAAATATTTCTTAGCTCATGTTTTACCCTTGGGTATAGGCAATTCGTCGAGGGTAATGCAGATGCTGGAAAACAATTGAGTTTTCCATAAAAATAAAATTTGTGTCACTGTGCATTTTTCTCTTTTCACAAAATACCTGGGGTAGAAGTAAACACTTTCTGGGGAGGATGTAAACACCCTTTTTTCCACTCTTGAAATTAACTTTGCACCACTTTCGATTATTTTAATTACTTAAGAGATATATAAAGACTGCATATTTTTCAAAAAATCACGACACTTTTTACAAAGAATAATTAAAATAGCAAAAAAACTAAAAGCATGCATATCAAAGACATTTTTCAATGGATTTTCCCCATATTTTGACATCATGTGACTTTTTATTGAACACAGCGCCACCAATTTTTTTCGTAATCTATGAATTATAGATATTTCGCATGAAGGTCAATTTCCCGCTCTTTTACCTACTCATTTTGTGAAATTGAAATTGCCTGATTACATCTACCCCAAATGCTGTTTTCTGACCAATTATTAATTCTTTTGAAATAATGAGAATCTCAATTTCTCTAGCAAATGCATTAATATAATCCTAAAAGATGTAGGAAAGAACTGGTATTGCTACATTTCGATTATTTTACACAGTTTTTAATTTCCAGGTGGAAATCCAAATGACCAAAATAATTGAAATATCAACATTTTCGGGAAAAATGATTTTTATTTTTAAAGTATTAGGATTTTATTGACCAATTCATCTGTGGACATACATCCCCATGGTATCTATGAATGCTTATGGGTTTTATCCTCTGGAGTCTTAAAATTAATGAAAAAAATCACAGTGTTTACAACTACCCCAGTTTACTACTGCCCCAGTTCCCCCTAAATTACAAACAAAAGGTTGAGTGGCATTTGAAGGCACTAAATTTTATTATAGAGAAAATAATTTGTCCTGATTACTTGAAGTTATTTTTTCCTAATGTTCATAAAGCATAGTCGCATATTTGCTATATAGTAAATAAATAAGCTCAAAAGTGACAAATTCTCATATTACTGCATTGATAAATGATTTTTATATTTTTTTTTGTATTACCAATTCTTTTTAGGCAAAATTTGGGGATAGAAAGTACAATACTCATACGTAATTTCATAAGAACGAAAATTATTATTCATTTGTAGGGGGAAGTAGGGTACCTTTGAAATCGGGATTTTTCTTCTATATTTAAGTGGAACTGAGCCATATCAAAATATAATATTTAGCTTCTCAATCTATTTGTGCAGCTGAATTATATTACGACAACGCTCAATTTTATTTAAAAGTAGGTGAAAATTCTCAATTTCAAAGGTGCCCCACTTTCAAAGATGCCCCACTTCCCCCTACTATCAGAAAATTGATACGAAATTTTGGCTATTTTTGTTCTTATAGTCCATAGAGACAGAACATTACACCAAATCAGACTCTGTTGGACTTCTCAAGGTTAGATATGCAAGACGTTTCACAAGTTTTGTTTATTGGTTTAAACAATATTTTCGGGCCGTAAAAACTTTCTCGTCCTTAAAGGGTTAAACTTACAAATTATAGATTCTGAATTTAAATATAGCTTGCAGTATCTCTAAGTTCACGCTTTACCCCTGAAATTATGTTTTCTTAGATATTCCAAGAATGACTCATTGCTTTGTCCAGATTTTGCAAAACAGTTGACAGTTCTAAAGTCAGGTATTTTGCATTTTGTAGATGATATTGCAATTACATTGTATTGTACCATCCACGTAACAGTTTTACGAGATCAATATCTTTATTCAAATTCAAATAATATTTATTCAAATTGAATGGACAATGAAAAGCCTTTGAATTTATAATAAATCCAAAGTGATTTCAACTGTCATGAAAATTAATCAATTACAAATAGGAATATTCTCACAGAAACCAATATTAAGTTATTGGAGACTTAGCCTTCATGATTAATCTATAGCACTTGTAACTCGGAACCAAGAGGGAATCAAGGGAATTATTAATCCCATTTTTCCAATTTATGCTTAAATGACCAAGTTTTTCTCTCACTGTCTCATTTTCAAACAGTCTCTCAAAGTGTCTCTACGGAGAAAAGTTATTGTGATGAAGAAAAATTGTGAATATACAAAAAAGTTAGTTGTTGATTTGAAATAAAGTTGTTGAAGCAAGACAAGTGTTTTAAATGGCTATTCCTCAGTGAAATTCTGTAGGAGTAGTCGAAGAATTATGAATTTAAGGCCCAAGGAAGGTGGATGAATAAATATCACGCGGTAGAACTTCAAAAGAACGTATGTGTAAAAAAATAAATAAGTTCCTGTATTTTTTTTCATATCTTACCATATTTACTAATGTAGCAATTTTTTTGGTCCTTTAAAGTTCAGTCACATATTTTTGTACGTACCAAAAGTAATATGTACGCAAATTGTTTGCATTTTGAATGTGGTTGGAGTTTGCATAGGAGAGCTGTACGACCGATAATTTTAATTAATTTTTTGCAAGTACGGTTAGAGGATGCGAACAAAATGTACAAGTACGATTTTCAGGTAGAAAATGCCATTAAGTTTCAACCAGACTTTCATAGCAATTTCCAAGCTTTATCCTATACAGCTGCCCTATCCTATTTCCCTGGAGTATTTAATATCTTCTTTAATTAAAAGTACGGTTCATACAGTTTATTCAAAAGTTTTTGCTTATGTACATCTATTTTTCTTATAGCTATATTGAATATTTCTGTTATCGTCTTTTAAAAATTCATTCAAACTTTGTAATAAAATTTTCAAACTTTTTGCAGCTTCCCACGATATTTAGTGTTATTATTCTTCCATAAAATCATTTTCACACTATTGTACTAGATTTACTATAACTTTCAGTATAAATAGGATTTAAAACATTTTTTGTTGAAGAAATTTTAAATGACACAGTCTACAACCGTCAGATGATATAAAAGATGGTTTAAAATAGAAATTTCGTATTTCATCGGTACACGGATTATTCGTAAATTAATTTGTGGGTTTAATTTATTTGCTCTAATTGAAAATGTTTGACTTTTTATTCTAATTATAGAGAGAAAGAGATAGAATATGAATAATTTTTCGGTTTATTGATTACTTGAAATTTTAAGATTTGCAAAAAATGGGTCATGCTATTTGCCTATCTTCCTAGAAAAGTCATTTCATTTAGCCGATAGATAAGGACAAAATGGTTAGGAACGTCGAATTAAAATCTTCTGAAGATTTTTTTTCCAAATTTATAATTTTTTGCCCAAAATCTCTTGTAGAGTTTTTTTTTTACATTCTCGGGTGAATTACCCAGGTTGTATAAATTAAGTTTTTGTTGACATCTTGACAGTTACCGTAAATTATTCTTTACAGTTTGTTTTCAAGACCAATTAGTAAACAGATTTGGACTATAGAAGACAATGCATTTTTTTAATCGATTAGGCTAAATTTAGAAAATAACTCAGTGAAAAATCCATGGAAATATAATTTAAATTTAAATTTTGATTATAATTATTACTGTTTTAAGACAAGATTTAGCTATATGGCTTAACATGACAGAATGTTTTGAAAATTGTAACTTAGATATATTAGGATTATATATTGAAAAGTCGATAAAATTTCTTTTTATTAACAATTTTGTGACCTTCGATAACTTGGCTAGACCTCCAGTTGGAAAGCCATGTAAGACGTTTAGGCTTACTCTGCTGCTTATACTAGCCTAAGAAATAATGGTCTAATAACACTATACCTCAAATAGGGGTCCTAGTAGTTTAAATCTTATTTCCGATGTCTAGCATCTGGATTCTGGAATGCAACACTGATCTCAGTCTCATGAGAGTATTTTATTTAGTTGATTCCTAATGGTTTTCTAGTTCAGGAAGTTTTTAAAGTATGGGTCGACTAGACCCTTATGATTTAATGAGCGATAGTTTTCTTAAAAATGTTTTATTGAAAAGCATAGATTTTTACAAAAATACTTTTAGAAGGGTTCTCAGTGAACTTTTTACTTTAAATTGTGTCTCTTGGTTCACTTAAAAGTATCAAAGTCTAACCTAACAAATAAAAAGTCTTCAGAAAAGGAGGACTAAAAATGAGCATTCTCTAAACAGAAAGAAAACCTTTTTTTAATGAAAAACAAAAGTAAAACAAAATTATTGTATAATTTTTCCATCATTCAGTCTCACTTTGTAAATCGGATTAAAATTTTGCAAAAAGAATCCAAATGAATGTTCACAGCATTCACAGTAGCTCAGCCCCAAAGCATGATTTTTTGTTGTGAGGTATTTATTTTCATTTAAGAGATCGGTCATGTTGGTATAAACAGTGTTTTCCGGTACATGAGGGATTTCATTTGGTAAAAATCGTGTTTTGAGGAAATGGAACATAATTAATGAGAGAGTCATATATCATTTTTGCCATTCATCTTTCAGGACAATGGAAAATTGTTATGCCCAAAAATTCATAAGGTCTTTTTCTCATTGTACTCGACATAAATGTAGATATGATAAAGGAGATGTCGCTTGTGACTACTGATGTTCCTCAGCAGCATGACAATTTCACAATACAATCGTCAGATACACAATTTATCGGCTCTAATTCTTCAACGTCCATCATCGAGCGAATTACCGCCGCCGATAAAGACAACAGCATATTATTCATAATAGTTCTTTGTATTAAGGGTTTTATATTTGGAACGGTGAGTCTATAACCATATTGTTATAAATCGTTTTATTTGTTCCGTTACCTTCTTTCATTTTCACCCAACCATTGATACTAAATGCTCTTGAGACTATTTTATGGGGTGCGTGGGTGTTGAGGGTGGAAAAAATAAATAAATAGGGAATTATTGGTTTGGAAGAAAAGTGGCTGAATTGTCTGTCGAATGTGGTTTTCTTGCAAATAATAGAACCTTTGGTACGGTGAAAGAGCATTTAAATAATTAATTAGCGATTATTAACGGTTACCCCCATACATTCTGTTTTCTATGAGCTTTTTTTTTCTCTTTTCAGATTATTCTAGGAGCTGTACTTGGCAATGCGCTCGTAATAATTTCCGTTCGAAGAAACCGGAAATTGAGGTGATTTTCTCCTTTTGCCGTCTAGGCTATATAGAAAGTCTCCCCTAACGTTGAAGTAGTAGGAATTTATGTGAAGAATTTATCCAATTATATCGATCTTTGCTATACTGTTTACGCGCTTGTCAGTTCAATCAATATAACGATAACCTCGTCCTTTTCAGGGTTATCACAAATTACTTTGTAGTCTCACTGGCAATGGCTGATATGCTGGTGGCCCTATGTGCAATGACGTTCAATGCATCGGTGGAATTATCCGGACGATGGCTTTTCGGTGCCTTCATGTGTAACGTTTGGAATAGTTTAGATGTTTATTTCTCCACTGCGAGTATCCTTCATCTGTGTTGTATTTCCGTTGATCGGTAATTGAAGTCAATAATCCGTCGGTGTCATCAGCCAATGTCGTATAAGCATTTATTTATTTTTTTGAATTATAATATCACGTCTTTAAAAAATATATGTACTCCTCACTCTGTGGACTTTAAGTAGTTAAAGAGTCATAAAATGTCTCGAGTTTGAAACCTCTACAGATTATAAGACATTTTTTGATATTAAATTAAGTTTGATATAATTCTTGAATTGGGCGTGATCTAGGTTATTCTTCAATGAAGCTTTTTGAGAAAGTTAAATGATTTCTCTCTGATATACATACCTGTGAAATTTAGATGATAAATTTGGAATTTTGAGGAAAAATGTGAGTCTTAGCTCTCACCTCGTTTCTAAATTAGTTATAATTCTGAGTTCAATATAAGAAATAACTAATATATGAAGTAAAACCTGGGGTGAATGGTAACTTCTCAATACTATATCGATAAACCTATATTTTCTAGATTATCGAATTTTTACGCATTGTAGCGCCATTTATTGTGATACTCTTAAAAAAATGTGACCTTTAAAAACTATAAAATTATAGTTACAAAAGTGAAGCTATAGTTTAAATTTTTCAAAATCGATACTATCGAAAAGGAGTTGTATGTCACCACTGTATTCCTATATCTTATTAAAGAAGTGAAAACAATTTTTTAACATTTTTCTGTAATTTTAAGATATTTTATTTTTAAAGCTACAAACTTATATTATGCAAAATATTTACTTTACTTTATAAACATTTTTTTTTATTTCCCTAATGTCTTATTATGGGCACTCAATGGATCAAGTGGTAGAGCACTCGCTCCATGATGCAAGTGTCCCGGGTTCGAATCCCCTTCAGGTTACCCGGAATTTTTCTGGCGTTAAAGGCGTTCGGATTGCACCCAGTGAGCTTCACTGCACTTGATTCCACGGGCATGGGACTGACAACCTCATCCCGTACAAGAAAAAATAATAATGCATGCAATTAAAATAAAACTCCTTTGCAATCTACATGCTCTCCTCCTGGGAAGCTATGTTCTGTAGTGCGTAAACGACATTGGGTGATGCAAACGACACGATAATTTATTTATTTTCGATCCGATTTTTTTCCATATTGGAATATCATTCCAAAGGTGGTTCAATTGCACGTTCTTATTCAATTTCCCTCGTATTTCCTCTTTTACCAGGTACTATGCAATAGTTCGTCCTCTTGAGTATCCGCTGAACATGACTCATCGTACGGTTTTTCTCATGTTAGCTAATGTATGGCTTTTGCCTGCACTCATCTCCTTCATACCAATCTTTTTGGGTTGGTACACTACTGCGGCACAACTTAAGGAAATGGAGGCGAAACCAGATGAATGTGTATTCGTCGTCAACAAAACATATGCAATAATTTCGAGTAGTGTCAGTTTCTGGATACCAGGAGTTGTTATGATTACCATGTACTGCAGAATTTACAGGTAAAATCATGTTTGCACGTATAATCCTTTATTTGTTCAGCTTTTGCCTCGAGCTCTTGGGATATTTAACTCATTGTGTTGTTGTGTATCTATATATACATAATAAATTGTTTACAAATTGAAAAGAATGAAAACAAAAATCAAATTCTATTTCTTTTGCTTGTATCAATATTTTTCCAATAAGTGATACTCCTCAATAAAAAATACCACGAATACTTAATAGAAAACTAATCGAAAATTTGTTAACACTAAACCCACCGACCGTTTTTGGCCGTTTTTCGGTCAAATGACAAACCTTGGTAGGGTAGGATACTCAACAAATTTGCCTTGGAAAAGAGCAAAAAAATTAAAATTTAAACACTGAAAAATATAATACATTCATATTTTAAGAAATTCATAAAGATTAATAGTGACATTGTACCGTTTAAATATGTGTTAATTTTAAACCGGTCAATTTGACCAGGTCTTGGTAGGTTTAGTGCTAAAGTGTATATAAATCACATATTTTTGTCTGTTATGATAATAGTCATTGAACATGTAGGGGAAAGTACTCTCCCTTCAAACGTTCATGCCTTAGAATAATGTGAAATTCTGTTACGTTTCCTAAGAGATTTTCTCATGATTGTCACATAGTTATCAATAATTGATGACAAGAAAATTAATAGTTAATAGAAATGTGTAGGGTAAGTTGCATAAATTGGAACAATTTCCAGAGGCTCGAACTTTGATACAAGATTAAAGACATTATAAATACATTTTTCCCTGATGACATACATAAATTTGCTCCTTGATTCTTCTAGAATATTACCGTTTCATGGAAATTCTTGAAAAACAGTTTGAAAAGTTCTTAAATACAAGAAAAATACGTGAGTGCAAAACAATATAATTTGGACAGGGTGGGACAAGTTGGACGTGGGAATTTGGACAATGCGTAGGGGAAGGTTGTGCAAGTTTCAAGATTTTTTACTGAATGCCATACACACTGAATCAATTGTACCACTAGGGTAAAGTGTATAATTAAAAAGTAAAAAACATTAAGGCTTAGATATATATTATTTATTAAATCTTTTTCTTGGATATTTTAATTTTCTTGCTTTGCTCCTTTTCTTCTTTTATTTTGAACCTTTCTTCCTGTTTCTGAAGTCTAATTCTTTTTTTTTCTTGCATAGCCTCTTCTTTTAGTTTTCTTTAATCATACGAATTGTCACAAAGAACTTCAAACATGAATTTAAAAACTCCATAGAATAATAATAGATACCTGTCCACCTTTGGGCGAAAGCATTACACCCGTTTCGTCAAGATTAAAGACGCGATCAGGAGGAAGTTCCAGAAGATCTTTGGATTTTAAATATTCATGAGTTTTCTCAAACCACTCAGTGGTAATACCAGCTCTTTGGGTTGTGTATGCTTCTGGTGTACGAAGTCTCAATTCTGGGTATCTGTTCAAAAAGCTCTTGAACCAAGAGTATCCTGGCCTTCCATCGGTGAACTCGTTGACAATCTTGAACTTCTTACAAATAATTTGCACAGTGTTGAGGACTTGATCTTTTGTTATAGGATGCCACTTGTCACTGCATCCTAAAATCCATTCAACGAGCTCATCTTCTATATCTTTTGGCAGCGTAGGAGGCCTTCCCCCAGAGCATTCTTCCGGACATTTCCCGGTCAGCTTATTAAAAAGTGTTGTTCTTGGCACCCCAAATAATACTGACACCTGACTTAGTGACTTTCCTTGACGAAAAGCTTCCAGTGCTTTGTTCACTTGGTCTTGAGTATAGGATTTGTACTTTTTCAATTTATTTGCCTTTTTACCCATCTGAAATAAAAAGAAAACCCCTGCAATGCAATACAATCGTATCTCCGGATGTCCAACTTGTCACTTTTGCTCACGCTTCAAATAAGCACTTTTTCTTCATACAGTTAGTAATTATATCAAATAAAACCATTACGTACCGTTAACTATCGAGATTAAACACTTTATTCCACTAAAATTTGCCAGAAATATTGAGAAATGTCAACAGAACCGAAAAACCAAAGTCACTCTTCTTGTGTTTTTATTAGGAAAAAATGGCCGATCGATGTATTTTTTCGACGGTGAAAAGTTACACTGTCAATTGAGGTGAGAATTTTATACGTTAAATCTTATTCATATGAATGGATTTTCACTTTATTTGCAGCACAAGGAACCAAATAATTAAACTAAAACATAGAAAAATATACAAATTAAAATTTAGTACTGTATTTATCAAGAAAAAATTGCCTGTCCAACTTGTCCCAGCGAAATTTTCCAACTTTTGCCATTGTCCAACTTGTACCAATTTACCCTAAGTGTCTTAGGAAAAATAAAAGAAAATTCACATTATTCGAAGGCATGTACGTTCGAAGGGAGAGTACTTTCCCCTATAGGGGAAAATAAAGCAAAATGATAATTTATTTAAAATTTCAAGGCTTTAAGTAACGTTATTACCCCCTATGCCAAAATTTTTATAGATATTAACAATCTTTTTGTTTGCAAAAATTTTCACAGGTATTTGTTTTAATTTTAAGAATTATGTTAAATTACTTAAAATATTACCCTTTTCAGCAACATATTATTATATTATATATCATGTGATGGCAATAAACATGACAAAATTAATTTGAACAAGAGAAATTCAGACTGATACAGTGTAAAACATTTTAGAAAATTTCTCCCATGGGAAACTTACGTATGAAAATTTATTCCTGAATGACTCTTTATACTTCTCTACTTGTTACTATGAGTATCTCTCTTATGTTGTTTGCATGACACTAAATTGCAGAGTCTCTATATAAACTTTTGATTGCTAATTTTGTAAAATGTAAAGACCTGAAAGCCATATGGGAGATTATTTGAAATAAAAACACTAAACGAGAAAATACCTCTGAAAATCAAGTAAATACATTCGTATTTCGTGAATTAATTTGAGGAATAAGCAAATACATGCAAATTAATTAATTTGTAATTGAATGTTCTCATGAAAACATTAATATTTCTTGTAATGAGCTTATAGTGCACATTTTTATGTAATCCAAGAAATATTCAGATATGAGGATCCTTTATTTGGATTTATTTATTGCTTTACTCCTTTTAACTAGAGTATTTTACAGATTTGTGTAATTCTCTATCTATTCATCAACAGAGAAGCTGTTCGTCAGCGGAAAGCCCTAAGTCGAACGAGTTCTAATATTCTGCTGAATAGTGTTCATATGTCTCATACTCAGCATAACATGCATCATACTCATCATATGAATTATCTGCATCCCAGTGACTGTGATTTAAATTTGACTCTGAAGCAGCTACGACGTGATAGTCACAGTTCCGTCAGCAATATCGAGGTATTGTAGAATTTTTCAATAGACCCCAATTATCCCACTTCAACTGCAGTTTTCTTCTATTTTTTTTTAACATCCTGGCAGATACAAGTGTTTCCGTCAACGGAGAAGGATGATGAGTTAAGAGTTCCATCGCCAATTCCACCTCGTCGCCTAAGCCGCAGCAGTATTGACTTGCGTGACTTGGAGCTGCAGCACGAAAAAATGTCCCATACAGATTCAGCTCCATCGATCGTTGGCATTGACAAATACCTTAAGAGTTCAGACAGTGAACCATTGAGGATAAAGTCACAACAGCAACAGCACCAGAAGCTCAACAACTTCCTCCAACCCTTCTTCTCCAAGACCAACCTGATACGTCAGCCTTTCGAGTACCTTCATTCGAGCCTCAATGGCAAGAGTCGTAAGAATACACCATCAGTGACGGACGATGCATCGAAGGCCTCCTTCGACAATATTGATGATGTGTCCTTCAAAGACTCCAAGGATGACTTCAAATATACCAAAGTGCCATTTGGGGCTCTCAGTGATTCCGATTTCCTGGCATTGAAGCACAAACCCGACACCAATGTCAGTTCAACTCTCTCGGATTCTGAATTTCTCATCTCTTGTAGTCCAAATGGTGGGAATAAAGTCAAGAAGACTAGTGTCAAGAGTGAAATGGCTATAACTATAAAGACGGACGTGATTAAGAATTTAATTGGACGTGGTAAGAGGTCTAGTTTGTCCCATCAACAGAGATCCAGGGTTTTCAGTGATGGAAACTTCGAAGATGCCTCAACACAAAAGAGGAACAATACCAAACAATCTCGACCCAGGGTTCTCAGTGAAGGCAACGAAGCTCGAAATGATGCTGCATTTGCCACTGAGAGACAATCGGACACTCCTGATATTCTTATAGGTAAGCCCTAATGTTATACTTTTTCAGTATTATACTGGTTTATTAAATTTGAGAGGTAATTCACTAGCGTAACTAGATAAGTTTTTGACTGCTTACTGGTTAATACAGTTTATAAAAATAATATTGTCTGTTTGTTTAAACGAAGGGAGAGTGTTTCGGACTAATATAGATAATACGAGATAATTAGTTTTGGCCATAGTTAAATTTCCAATTAACTAGGCATTCGACGAACGAAATAGATATTAAGCAGTAACCATACTTGTGACTGGTCAATTTCAAGAATTTGACTTCTGATATAGGTTTCAGACTGAAGGTTTATTCCAGTACGGTAATGTCTGAAACTTGATACAACAGGAAATTATAGTGGTTTTCTAAATCTAATGAACTATTGGCACTTGTCAAATGTTAAGTCGAAATTTTCTAAAATTCTTGTCTCCTGAAAAATTAGAGAAATTAGACCATATGGGTAAAACCTAGGACTGAATCCCGTATTAGATTAATTTTATGTTCCAACTAATATAAAACTATATACACAGAAAAAAATATTTTGTAAAAATGTTCGTAAATGTTTGTGAATTCCTAAGGGGGAGTTACAAAATGCTCATGAATCGTATAATCCACAAACAAGTTCGTAAAATTTTGTACTTTTTTCACAAACATTGTTCGTAAAATAATCATTTGACGAACATTTTATTTTTTGTACTTTTACGAACATTTGTTCGTAAATGTTCTTAAACACACAAAAAAAATGTTCGTAAAATTTTGTCATTTGTTCGTAAATGTTCGTAAATTTTTGTTTGTCTGGCAAAAAGTCACGAACAAATATGAACAAATGACAAAATTTTACGAACATTTTTTTTGTGTGTTTACGAACATTTACGAACAAATGTTCGTAAAAGTACAAAAAATGTTCGTCAAATGATCATTTTACGAACAATGTTTGTGAAAAAAGTACAAAATTTTACGAACTTGTTTGTGGGTTATACGATTCACGAGCATTTCGTAAGTCTGCCATAGGATTTCACAAACATTTACGAACAATTTTACAAAATATTTTTTTCTGGGTATAGGCAATCGTCGAATTGAATAGACAGTAGTCAGTATAGCACCAGCAGACGCATAGTATGAGAGTAACGTCGAACAAAACGATATGGATAAAAAATATCAAAACCTGAAAATACGAAAGTCACATCTAAAAATAATGAATTCATTTAAAACTTTTAAAAAGTTATCTATTCTATCTATTCCTTATAGTTAAATGTAATTTTTTTATGTAATTTGTGAAGTGACTTTTATTAAATTTATAACAAAATTGATGGTAATTGCAACTGGTATCTTTCCTGTTGCTGGAAGCATAAGCTTCAATTACCTTTAAACTAACATTTCATGGAATTAATCTTTAAGAATAAATCTCAATGTTAGTTATTTGATTCTCAAACGATAAATCAAAAATCGCAGAAGAGCTTATACTTTCCTATGACTTTAAGCCAATATATGAAAATGTTTGAGATGCTACATCAATTAGAGTTGTGAAACTTTATTACATCTATTTTATACGAAGATGGAGAATATTATTATCGCAATGCATTTAAGTAATCTCAAAAGGGATATGAGTATTGAATTAATATAGTGCCTTGGTGGAATATTAAAAATGAGAAAATAAATTTGTAGCGCTATTGGTGATGTAAATTTGTGCGGTGGGAAGGTTAACCACAAGTCAAAGGAACATGCTTTCAATACTCTTGCCACGCTTATTAAAAATTCTCTTTATGAAAATTTTAATGAATTTTCCTTTCTTCTTTCACGCAAGGACTCCTCAATTTTGGCGACAATGAAGAGCGACAATTCAGCATTGATGCCTGTGGAGAGGGTGAAGGACAATTCGCCGAAAGTCTCACAGCAGAGGCGCCTAAAGTTGCTCCCAACAGTGTAAATATCAGTATGATTGATTTTATGAATTCTTCCACAAATGCCACACAAAAGCGTGAAGAGGGTCACACCAGGAGCACAGATGTTGTTTTAATTAGTGACATTGTGTCACCAAATAAGTTTTTGCTGATGGACCTCAATGAGGAGGAGCATAAGATCTCAAACAGCGGTATCCTCGAGCCAATTAGACAATCCCTCCACCCGGATGACATTCCCGATACAGCCGCATTCACCTTCGATGCTCCGCACATGAGCAATGCGTCCACCCTATCCCTGGATATTGTCACGGGAAACTCAGCACATCCGGCAATACTCAGTGCCAAGCCAGAGATCATAATGGATTCTACATTGACCACCACAAGTCCCACCATGGCCCCTGGGGACGATGAAGATGGTCAGTTTCGGAGAGAGTCCATAGATGAGTCGAGTGGTATGAAATTAAAATCACCAAGTGCTTTATTGAGACGGGATGAAACAGGAGCACGACTCAGACGACCATCAGCTGTTACATATGACGTGAATGTAATAAATTTCTGTCAGGAAAATAACGAGGGAAACGATGGCACAGTGGCACGTCGATCAACCAGTTCCGCAAGTATGTTGACTATCTCCCATTATCCTGAAACATAATTTCATCCTCACAGATAAATTAATTCTATCAATTTCACTAACTTCACACACACACAATTCAATGTTAGATGATTTGCTGGGAGAAAATAGAGTTACAGTGACCGCTAAAATAATAGAGTCATCCTGAATGTCTTAAAAATCTCCTTATTCAATACCATATCAATTAATGCAATACATTTTGAAACCCCTTCAGATCCGGATTTTACACACTACACACATGATTTAATTTTTATCATTTAAAAACAAGAGAGTATTGGAAAAAATTTGACTTCAAATTTATAAAATTGGAACCATTATGAAGCTATTCAAACGAAAAATTAAAATTGTTTTAGCACTTTACTGAAGTGCTCTTAAATTATCGACTCTTCTTTGTGTTGGTTCCTGTCTCAACTGACCAAATAGTCGTGATAGGAACCAATACAAAGAGAAGTCAATTACAGTAGAATCCCGCTATAGGCCATCTCTCTATAGTCCACAATTTATCGACCGTTGATTTCAAAACACTGATTTTAAGTTAGGTTATTTTTTTTTAATACGCGACATGCAATGTTGTCATAATTATTTTAATATTTTTGGAAAATTTTATTGAGTAGTTATGATAATTGTGATCCATAATGAAGAGAGGTTGGACAAGTACTACAATAGCAAAGAAAGCGGAAGCCGTCGAGCAATTTCAATACTAAAAGTCGTTGATCATTTTAAAAAATGACGTGGACTATAGTGCGACCCAAGTGTCAAATCTGGAACCAAATATAGACTATAGCGAGGCTCTACTGTATATAGGGGAGACTGGGGCACATGTAACCATTTTCGATAGATGCGAATTTGAGGTGATTTTCCAAGGACACCGTAATTTTTTGGAAAATCTTTCTTAGCTAATGTTTTACCCTTGGGTATAGGCAATACATCGAAGGTAATGCGGATGCTGGAAAACAATTGAGTTTTCCATAAAAATAAAATTTGTGTCTCCGTGCATTTTTCTCTTTTCACAAAATACCTGGGGTAGAAGTAAACACTTTCTGGGGAGGATGTAAACACCCTTTTTTCCACCCTTGAAATTAACTTTGCACCACTTTCGGTTATTTTAATTACTTAAGAGATATATAAAGACTGCATATTTTTCAAAAAATCACGATACTTTTTACATAGAATAATTAAAATAGCAAAAAAACTAAAAGCATGTATATCAAAGACATTTTTCAATGGAGTTTCCCCATATTTCGACATCATGTGACTTTTTATTGAACACAGCACCACCAATTTTTTTCGTAATCTATGAATTATAGATATTTCGCATGAAGGTCAATTTCCCGCTCTTTTACCTACTCATTTTGTGAAATTGAAATTGCCTGTTTACATCTACCCCAAATGCTGTTTTCTGACCAATTATTAATTCTTTTGAAATAATGTGAATCTCAATTTCTCTAGTAAATGCATAAATATAATCCTAAAAGATGTAGGAAAGAACTGGTATTGCTACATTTCGATTATTTTACACAGTTTTTAATTTCCAGGTGGAAATCCAAATGACCAAAATAATCTAAATATTAACATTTTCGGGAAAAATGATTTTTATTTTTAAAGTATTAGGATTTTATTGACCAATTCATCTGTGGACATACATCCCCGTGGTATCTATGAATGCTTATGGGTTTTATCCTCTGGAGTCTTAAAATTAATGAAAAAATCACAGTGTTTACAACTACCCCAGTTTACTACTGCCCCAGTTCCCCCTAGATGCACTTGAGAACAGTCATATGCTAAAATAAACAAGTTCATTTGTCATTGGAATAGCACCATTACTTCCTAATGCCTTAAACACATTTGTGACTTAAGCCGAGAGACGGCTTACCGTAATTATAATCAAAATATTGATTTGACTAAATTCCCATCGGTTTCCCACTAACTAAGGCGTTTCTATGCTTAAGCCGAGAGATGGATTAGTCAGAAACTGATGGAAATATAATTTTATCATTATTTTGATTATAATTATGTGAAGATATCTTTCAGCTTAAGTCGTACGTGTGTCTAAAGCATAATACTTTCTCAATTAAAAAAATAATGCTTTCTGTTTTGAATTTAAGGATCTTCGAGAAAAGGGTTAAACTACCAATGTGAAAACTGTGTTGCAAATAAAAAAAATTGCCGAGAAACGGTTCAATAAATTAATTATATTTATCATAACGAGTCGTTGGATAGTTTGATCAGATTCAATTTACAGTTTTTCTGGCTTTTGTCAAGAAAGCTTTTTTTAAATTTGAAATACTGTGCAACCTTGTCAAAAGCGAATAGTTGATGTCTTCTTTTAATTTTGAAAATCGATAAAGAAAGTTAATTTCACATCGAAAATTTCCATTACATAATACAACCAAGTTCTTCAAAACTGAACGACGACGGTTGAATTCAAAAGGTAAAATTTGAGGTGTTCTTATATGGAGTACGAATTATAACCCTTTTCTTTGATGTTTCCTCAATATTATCGTACTACATGAACTTCCTCAGCAAATTTTATTTATTTAACAATAAATTATAATGAGAGAATTTTCTATTTTTTAATTTTGAAAAAAAAGCGCATTTTCACGTGAATTCCGTTACGTTGTTGCAAATATTATTTACATTTGAAGAGTGAAAATTTCATTTATACCGCCCAAATATTCCATTGAAACTTGATTGGAAATTGACTATAATTAATCTATTTCTGCTGAAATAAATGGCAAAAGCTAATGAGAATAAAAAATATAAATTTGTCCTGTAAAAATGTATTTTTTTTTACAAGAATTGGTTAAATTTTTATAAAAAAAATTTATTTTTTGTATATAAAGTGAACATTCCATATTTTTTTCCTTTGGGAAAAATTGCATATAAATTTTTACTGCTTTTATATTATTATGGATATTCAGAATATCTATTAAGAAAAAAAATATTAAAATTTTTAGTAAACAATTTTGTACAGCATTTACTAAATTTTATTTTATATATCTTTATAAGCATAGATAAGGCTAAATTTTTGCTGAGTTTTTTAGCACATTTCACATTGAATATAAAATTAATTTAGAGTTAAAACACAAATCAAAATATTGAAACATAATTTCGATGAGATATATAATACTATTACTTTTTATTACTAACTCTATTAATTTAACGGCTACTGTATTTGTCCAAAATCAGTGTTGGTAGATTGCATTAAACTTTATGAACCACCGGAATTTGAATTCAAAGCTGACAGTGACATTTTTAAAGTTTGTCATATTGGCATAACAAAACTTGTAAACCTTCCAAATTCACGTTTTCCACGAGAAAATGCTGGGAATTCAAGTCCAAATCAACGTATAATGTAATGTAATTCACCAAACACTTCTTGGTGAGAATAAAAGAAGGAAAAAGCATGGAAATTCAGTGGAAACCCACAAATACACATACCAACAGACAAGATAGCATTTAGAGGTAAATTCTTCTTGGAAGGGTGGTACGAGAGGGGGAAGGTTTGGGGCAAAAAAAAAAAGAAAACACGGGAGAATTGTAAATTTGATCAAGCATTAGGAAAAATTGCGTGAAAGAACGATTGTTTAGCTTTAAGCTTTTAATATTTATTTATTCTTTGTATTTCTTCCCCATATTGTTTTGATGTTATTTATTTTAACTGGCCTCCGCCCCCCAACTGTGAGAACATTTTCCCAGCATTATTGGTTGTATTCCAAGACTTTTCATCTAATAGTGTAGGCTCCAAATTGACTTGAAAGACTCTGAGAAATGTATTGTATGTCTGGGGAAAATGAGTGATTATTTTCCACGCAGAATGGACGTGAAGAATACTGATGGCAATTTTCCGAGAATTTTCAAATGCACGGGGAAATATCTCAAGAGCTTCTTCCTTCTCTCCCACTTTCACTGAGACTGTCACTGAATATTCATAGATCCTAGAAAGTCAGGATGTTCTATATCATTTGAGTCAAAGGGGACTCAATTCAGAAGAATGTCTTGTAAATTAAATGGAGGCGCCAGGTTCTTTCTATCTGTCTAGACTTTTTTTTCTATTTTGAATTTAAAAAAAAAAACTATTTTAAATAGTTTTCGATGAAAAAACTATACGGAAAAACTCTAACAAACTTAAGTGTAGAAAATTAATTAACAACTCTCCACATGTTTTCCCTTGATTGAGGCTATTTCAGGTAAAACTGATTGAATCTGTAGTAATTTTTGCATGCGGTCAAAATTGACACATTAATTAAATTTGATTAAATTTTGTTTGAGTATAGTATAACTAACTGACCATATAATTATATACACAAACAAATCATCATTATTGATTAGAACGTAGGTATAAATAAACATTTAATTTATCTTATATACATGTGAAGCACTCTTCCTTTTGGCGTATAATGTTAATTTTCTACATAATTTTATTATATGTTATAATGATTATAATCATTAAAATCCTGTTTAAATCGTTTAAATAATAGTACACTGTAACTAAATCACGTGATATTTTATCGAAGTTTTATCTTATAAATTAATAAAAAGCATTACTGAATAAGATTAAAAAAAAATTATGATTAGTTTCTGCTGATTTTAAAGAATGTAATCTTATGAGAATATTCCATAAGGTGAATTTTTAAATGCTACGAAATGTACATATGTAATGCACATCGTAACATATTCAATACTTTTTATTATAAAAATTTAGTAGTTTGTGATACGTTTTATTTTTCCCAATAACCAAAGGGATCCACATTGCGCAAAACGAAGTCGCGGATTTTACCTGTTTATATATCGGCAGACTTAAATACCAAATAACAGTTTCAGTTAGAGAAATAGAATTTTTCGACACATTCACCATATGTGCTAATTATTTAGATTAAACTTAATCCTTCTAAATGTTTGTGTTGTTTTATCGAGCTAAAATCCAGAGTGATATTTACCTAACCTGTTAGTAAAAAAAGCGAAAGGGACAGATAATCCTAACCGGCTTATGTAGGTGAGATTCTTAACGTGAGCTAACTCGAAGTGCATGCAAATTCGATTTAGAGCTGAAGTTGGGAGACGCTATTCAGTTATCTTGAATCAAATTCGTGAAATTATACAAATTTTGTATTTAAACCAAAATATCAAGGATTTGGATGAACTGGCACAAAAGTAATATATGGGTGAAATGTAGACCAGAATGTACTCTATAATTTTCCCATAGAACATGATCTCATCGATTACTCAGAAGCCAAGATAAGCGAGGTTTTTTGTTTCTTAACTCGTTTTTTCATCCAGAGTTCCCCAAGTAGTCATTTGTTGAACTTCAACTATATCAAAGAATTGTTGTCTTTTGTGGGACTTTCCATTTAAAACCCTATTTTAAGTGCTTGGTGGAGTAGAGGCAGTCAAATTGGCATCTGAGTGATTTCAAAGCGTTATTATGGGAAAAATCAATTTTTTCACACTTAAACGGCAAAATCGGAGTGATAGTGTAGTCTGAGTGGAAAATGATGTATGGACGAAATGTAGAGACAAATGTGCTCTACAATTATGTTGAAGTAATCATCAAAATCGGTTCAGCGACAGTCGAGATAATTGAGGTTATGTGATATTGAAATTGGTTTTTCGACTGTGGCGCCCCTGGTGTTGGTCCCACGAAGTTCAAATATTCTAGAAAGTTGTAGCATTTGGAGAGATCTTTCGTTTAAGCCCTCATTAATCAAAATCGGTCACATAGAACCGGAGATATGATTTTTTGAATTTTGTGAACTTTGACCCCTCATATCTCCGGTTCTGTTTTAACCACAGCGCACATTTGCACCATTTTGGAAACGTCCTACACTGGACTACAACATACTAAAATTTCATTAACTTGCACAAAGGAATTTTTGAGAAAAATTACTTTGAATTTCGATGAATTTTGACGCTATCACAGCGCCACCTGTGGTGACTTTTTGAACTTCCATCTGAAAGTGCTCATCGAGACGAAACCAAAAAGGTAAAATTTAGGTCGCTATGTTAATTAGAACCGGAGATAGAGGCCGGTCAATGTTCGAACTTTGACCCCTTATAGCTCGGGTCAGGGGTTATGGATCGACTTAAGGTTTTTTTTTTGTTTGATAGGTATAATCAACGGCTACAACATACTAAAATTTCAGCTCGATTGCATAAGGAATTTTTGAGTTATTTAACTTTTAAGATTTAAAAATTTTCTTTTTAATAATAGCGCCCCTAGCGGTGGTTTTATGAACTTGCGATGTTAGAAGGGGAGGTGGAATTTCATGAGAGCTTTCCAAAAAGCCCCCATTTTTTAAATTCTGACAATTAGAACAGGAGTTATGGCCATTTTAAGAAATTTTTTTGGACCCTTATAGCTCGGGTCAGGGGGGTCGGGGGACCTTAAGTTTGGTATTGATGGAAAGCTCTAAGGCCCAGCTATAACATACTAAAATTTGAGTCCGTTGAATGCCATAGGGGCGGAGCTATTGAGAAAACAAAAAAAAGGGGGTCTTCAAAATGGCGGAAGGAGGGGTGGGGGGTGGGGGGTCTATGCACCAAGTTGCAATTTTCACCCGATATATAACCTTTGCCGAAAACCGCAAGTCGATATCTTTTTTAGTTTAGGAGCTATTAAGCTCCAAAGAGCGGCCGGCCGGCCGGCCGGGAACTTAACTTAGCCCCCCATATATTCGTGATCAGGAAGTGGCGAAACACATTTTGGCCAAGTTTGAGGTCGATCGGAGGACATGAAATTTTGTTAGGATTATAGTAGGTGAGATTGTTAAGAATCTCACCTAATAACTAGGGGTTACATGGTTCTCGAAGATTTAAAAAACTTTTTTTCAACATTACAAAAAAAATCATTAATTCAAATTTTTAAAAACTTTAAAAATTCAACTCTCAAGACCTATTTTTAGCGCGTTCCTGTATTAAGGATTTTTCAAAAAATTAATAAATTTAATTCTGGTAAAATTTTATAGCAAAAAGTATAATTTTGGTTTCAATACGTTTCGTATACTAACAAGTTGTGGCTAAAGGAAATTAAAGTCCTCTGTTCAAGTTCAAAATCATCCTATCTTGAACAATCATGTAAAATTTCATGGAAAAATCTAGACAATCCATTTATTTGCAAGACCCACTTAGCCCCTTAACCCTTTAAGGACGATTGGAACACCGGTCTCCCATAAAGAAAATAATTTTTCCTGACTACCTAATGTTATTCTTTTCTTTAGTTTGTTCGTAATTACAAAGTAGATGGTTGAAGGAATCTAGGATATTTTTTGCAAGTCTACAGCTATTTGTTATATATTAAATTTTTAAGCTCAAAAATGGCGAATTTTTAAATTCTCATAATGAAAATTGATTTTAATTATTTTTTATATTTCCAATTTTTTTAAGCAAAACCGTTTTAGAACAACAAACTACAATACTCAAACATAATATTTTTCATTAGAGCGAAATTTATCATTCATTGGCATTGTAAGAAAAATTATTTAAAATTTTTGGGCTATTTTTGTCCCTATCGTTCATAGACACAAAAAATACAACAAATCAGAATTGGTTGGATTTTCAAAGGTTAGATGTAAGACCTATTACTGATTTTGTTTATCGGTTTCATTTTTATTGCTGATTTTCGGTCAGCAAAAACTGTCTCGTCGTTAAAGGGTTAACAAATTGTGACCACCAATAACTTTTTAATTCCAATGACAACTCTCTCCTTATACTGATATGTAGAAAAGTTAAAGAATTTTAAGAATTAAAAACTTGCAAAGAGTCAATAAAATCGTATTTATTTTTATCATCTAAATATATTATTTTAATTATTGTAAAGAGTTTTTGAAATAAATAAAAAAAACGTATAAAATTTATCGAATATATAGTAGATCGTATGATGGTATCGTATGAAGAATCGAATATAATGGTAGTGAAGACTAGCGTTAAATCTTAGACTCAAAGAAAAGTTTACGAACAGCAGAGAGGCAATGTCACTGCCGGAGGTCACTTACATCTACGGTATTTTAAAATTCAGAAATATTTAGCCCAGTTCCCAAAGGTCTCAAAATCCTAAAGAGCGACCAATTATATTGCTTTCTGAGAGCCTAATAGGTCATTTATCTTTAATAATTCAATCCTAAGCTAAATTTTTCCAAAAAATGGTGATTGTTAAGAAAATAGAGCAGCTAAGTGATATGGCTAAGACCGTCTTCAGACTAGAGGTTTAGCCCAGTTCCCGAGGATCTCAAAACCTTAAATAGCAACCGATTTTATTGATTTTTCAAAATCCAATAGGTAATTTGGCCTTCGTAATCCAATTCTAAGTCAAAATTTTCCAAAAAATCTTGACTGATAAGATATTAGAGAAGATAAGCCACATGGCTAAGCATTAGGTCTGAAGCCCGTATAAGCCGTAGGTCTGAAGCCTGAGGTCTGAAACAACTGGGATTTTAATCCAGTACTTCTTCTATACTTCTTTTGCTTCATATTAGTTTTTTCTTTAGATACCATTTTTATTTTTCCATCAAGTTAAAGTCAATTCAGCTCAAACGAAAACGAAATCTTTACATTTAGGATGTTTTAAAAGAATAGCCATAATCTCATGAAAATTAAGTAAATAATTTTACAACGTTTCATTAAACTTCGTTAATTTTCTTGCGCAGTACACATAACATATTTTACCAAAATTGCTGTTGGAGCTCCTAAGAATTTATTGCACTTCAAAATAATAGTAATTAAGAAGAAAATTTTCCTTATAAAGTTTAGTTAACTCACACAAGCATCTCTCTTCCTCAACCAACGTGATCATAATGAATGAGTAAAACAATACCATGTATTGAATTTCAAGAAATTTATCCCACTAGTTGTAAGAAGCAGTGCAATTTCGCAATTTCCAGAGATAATCCAATTGGAATTCAAATCCATTTTCACTGTGAGTCTCAGGTTTCACTAATAGATTACCCAGATGATTGTGAGTAGCTGCCTGGGTATGTTGAAAAATCCCTTTCCGGACGCAAGAGATATTTCCTCGTCGATGTTGGGCCCATGAGTTGAGCCGTTTTTGGGGGTAAGGAAGACAGAGCTTCAAAGTTGACGTAGAAATACATGGAGCCCATTTATAACTCTTCAAAAGCTATTTGTAGGGGAGGCGGTAGTTGCTTTCTACATTCAATTATGGGATTATGCTTCCGTGTAATGTGTTTTTGTGTGTGTGTGCGTTTGAGAAGGGGGTGAGAAGAGTAATTTTCACGACATTATATACATGTCCCTCACCTAAATGTCTATTGCCCAGACCATTTGTCTCAAAGAAGAATCGCTTGTACATAAAATAAAGTATGTGTATATCTTGCAATAAATTAGGTCCACAGCACAATACTTATTCCACTCCTTCTGCCACAACTAGCCAGATTAGACGGGGCGGAATTTGTGTCGTAATCGATGATGAATCCGGTTGTTGGGAAGAACAGGATTCTTCGGCCATAAAGCGTAAAAGAAAATTATGGTTTTTTTCCGGACGCGATAACTTATCAAGTCAGGGTGATAGTTTTCAAACGACACCTAAAGGTTAGTTCAATTGCTTTCATTTAAGTTCATTATCATTAATCAGTAATTAATTAACATGGCATATTGCTATATATGTTTATTTTTACTTTAGATAGCAATTTACTATTTTTTGCCTTTCTATTTCTTCTGCTCCCTCTATAGTGACTTCATCTTTCTTAAATAATCTTTTATTAAAAGAGAGACTTCTCTTATTGCAACGCAATTGGAAATTTTATAGAGAACTCTAAAATAAAATGTTAGCTAATGCTTGAAACGTTTCTGCTATTGAACCATAACCAGATAAATACATACTTCAGTTTCGAGCTTGCCGCTTGTAAGCAATATAACCATTATATGATAAGTATAAATGCATCAAATAATATAAATTTATATTGCTCCTATTGGATTACACATCATCGTCATTTTTTCCATCCTAACCATGACTTTGTCAAATAAATTGAGACGACATAGCCAATAATTGTTAATTTCGGATCAGATCCAAAATTACATTACCAGTAGTACCACATTTAGTAGAAACATTAACATTATTATGGACGCAGACAACAAAACATCATCATAAAATGAATTTATTAATCACATACATACCAATTTAATAGATCTATAATACAATATTTTCCAAAAGCATATTCCCAGCTAAGCCAATGTTCATGGAGGGAAGAAGGTTTACCGTAAAGGATGCTTGGAAAGCCTAGATTCAATATTGAAACTGAATCTATAATTAATGATGTTTGAAAGGGTTATTTGATTGCATGGCTTGAAGAATTTAGAATTCTTATCCTTTTTGTATATATACAAGTTTTCTTGCTACCAGCAATTCTAGAGAAAATATTGTGTTTTGATTGGTTGGATGGAAAAATTAACGAAAATTTTTATATAATAAATCCCCTCCAGGTGGATCCGTTCGGCAAACAAAGGGTTGGCGTGCTGAGCACAAGGCTGCAAGAACTCTAGGCATCATAATGGGTGTGTTTTTGCTCTGCTGGCTACCATTCTTCCTCTGGTAATTGCTTTTCTTTATTTTTCACACGAACTTTCTTTTTTAGGCCGGAATTCTTAACACAAAACCAAAAGGTCCAACATGTCATATTTCAAAAGGCCTTAGTTCCTTTCTCTTTTAGAGCGAGATGTCTTGAATATTATATATACCAAGAAATCTAAGAGATTTGGCAGAATGACCGAATTCTCCAATTCTTCTTATTTTTAGGAAAATTTCTTGTATACCGGCTCATCAATTTTATTCTGTTTAGTCGGATTACACATAGGGGAAAGTACTTTCCCTTCGAACGTTCATACCTTCGAATAATGTGAATTTTCTTTTAGTTTTCCTAAGAGACTTACACATTTCTATTAAATATTAGTTGCGTTATCATCAATTGTTGATAATTCCGTGATAATTTAGTGTAAATCTCTTACGAAAAACAAAAGAAATTCACATTATTCGAAGGCATGAGCGTTCGAAAGGAGAGCACTTTCCCCTACTGATATTTAATTAGTATAAAATCAACAATGAAACAAGTGTTCAGAAAAAGTTTACACTTTACTCAAAAAAAAAAGAATAAGAAAGATAAGAAGCATTACTCATAAATATACAAACACTTCAATGACAACATTAAGAATAAAAAATAAAATGTTTTTTTTTGTTTAAATCAAGTTTTAAATCACTTGTCTGTTATTTTAATTGAGTATCTCTTATATTCTGGCCTAATTTTGAAAGTTACCATAGCTGCAAAACGTGAAAAATGATCGAAATATTTTTTTGTTAAAAATTTGCCATATACCTATCACGAAAACCTTAAATATCTCTTTTTTAATCTGTTTCGACGAGCCAAAACTTTAATGTTTTAATTCACTTCACTGAAGTTAAATTAATTGCTAAAATTTTTATGCTTTATGATTTTTTTAAATTCAATATTTTAATATTTTTCTACATAATTAAAAAAAAAGCAATTTTAAGGAAAATTTCTGCTGATTATTTTTCTGCAAATAAAAAATTAATTAGTTTTCACCTTCCGGTAAAATATTTGGAATTTAATATAAATTTTATTGAGGAATATGAAAATGGAAATCAATGCCATTACTATCGCGAAATATTTCTTTTTTGTAAAAAAAGTCATTTCGAGGGAGGCCTAATTTGTCTATAGAATATTGTGCCTGCATTATTATTACTATTTTGTTTAGGCAAAAATCCAATGAGAAGTAAGAAAACAAAATAGGTAATAAAATAAAAATGAGTAGTAAAATAACTAATTTTGATCAGTAGTCAGTAAATAAAAACCTAAATCTTTATAAAAATGGGCCTAAATTATATATGTAATTAACATATAAAATTGTTGCAGGTAGAATGAAAAGCCCTTTATTTTCCCATGCATTTCTAAAATTTGAACGATAATATCACTGTTTTAATTTTTTTTATTACTGCTCAATTTTGACTTTTTCCTGCTCCTTTATATAATGCTTTTTATTTATAGTACCATTGCTAAGACAGCAATGGATGCTCAATCTTTACGCTTAGTACGTACATATCTTTTTCTTCAAATATATTTTTTTTAAACATCAAAAGTATCATTGCTAAAATAAATAAATTAAAATAATTCTTAATATTTCTATTCTATTTATGTCAATTGTTAGACACTAGAAGCAATAATCCGTTTATATAATACTAGTATGATAAACATACATCAATTTCCTACATGAGATAAAAATCAAAACGATTTATAACTCAATGTCTATGGAATATTGCTATGTGTTTAGCATTAGAGCAATAAAAGCATTTAGTCAAACCCTTGCTTGGTTCGTAAACTCATAAATTATTCCGAAAAATTGGCTTGGAAATGTTGAATATTTTATAACCTTTCAAAAATCCATCAGAAATATCAGTTCTTCTATGGTGCTATCTTGCTAGATAAGAAATAAAATTAAATTGGGGTTCTTGCATGAATAAAAGTCATCAAAAGTTAAATGACACCTTCGTGGGAGCTTTTTTATGTAACTTCTTGACCATAGTAAAAAAAAATAAAACTAATTTTGTCTATTTTTGCCGCAGGTACGTTATCACATCACTATGTCGGGAGGCTTGCCCATGTCCAGATATTGTTGTGGCAGTTCTATTTTGGATTGGCTATTTCAACTCCACCCTCAATCCACTAATTTATGCATACTTCAATCGTGACTTCAGGGAAGCCTTCAAGAACACTCTCCAATGTGTATTTCCGTGCTGTATGAAGAAGAGCCCCTATAGTGCGTACTATGTTTAAGCATTTACGGATCCTCCCCTTGACACCTACCCTCCCCTTGCGGTGTCCAAGAAGTGAGGAATCAAACAAAATGACATTAGACGTTACACCATCCTCCAACCCCAAAAATCACACCAATATGTACTCTCATAAAAAGTTTCCTGTGGTAAATTATGGATAATTGAGGACGCAATACACGCAATAAATTAATAAGAATTATTTGTAATTCTTGTGAATATACATAACGTCGAAATTGATTTATATATAATGTACTAGTTGTATGTATGATACGTAGTTGATATACCGTAAGACACCACTGTTAAATGGCAATAATAATGTAATAAATTTTGAACAATTGTCCATCAGGTCAAAATAAACGTAACGTATATTAGATGTATATAATAGACAATGTGTAATAATTACGGTCATATACACATATAAAATAACTTATACGAGAATAAATATATCTAAAAATAAAAAGGATAAAAGAAGAAATCGAATTGCGAAATAAACAAAAATAAATTTGTGAACATTATTGGATAAATAGAGTGGCGTGGCGATTGTTGTAAGAGTAACGTCGTAAAAGTGATTCTGATAAGCAAATAAGAAAAAAAAAACGTCAATGTTTGATGAAAGAGTTTTGTATCAATATTGGACAATTTAATTTTCTCCAACTTCTCACACAATTTGTTAAGGTTAAATAGATATATTACAACTGAGAAAATCTGTAAAGCAATTTATAAAATTATTATATAAATTTTTTAGGTGCGCATTTTATCAATTCTTTATCTTTCATGAATTTGATATAGACATAAATTAGCTGTGATTATAATGTTTATACGATATGATTGCGTAATCGTGTTTTTAAAACGCGAATTCCACTAATTTGAGAAAGAAAAGTCATAAAATTAAAAAAATAGATACATACGTACATACATAATGGAATTCCATATTTGATAATGTTAATAAGATTTTGTTCATGTCATGAAGAATAAATCTTTGTTGAAGTTTCAATATAATTTGTAAGGAAACATAATAAATACTGGAAAAAAAGTGCTTATACTTCTTGGAATTTTATTTCATCAATCAATATTATTTTTAAAATTTAAATCCACTTTAGGCGCTGTGGAATATCTACTTGAAAGGTCCATATGCTGCATTTGAGTGAGCTTTTCTGGTTCAATGAATTCTCATGCGAAATATAAATGCACTTTCACTGGTGCATTTTCTTCGCAATCTCTTCAGCAATTCCAGGACAAAAGCCTTAATTTTCCAATGGACTAGAAGATTTCACGGTATAAAGCTTTATTATATTGAAACTCTACATTTTTCATCTAACATACCATTGAGAATTTATCTACAGAAAAGGTATATCACATAAAACTTATAGATGGATTTTCCTCTATTTGACTTCGTTTCACTCACAGACTTCACTATATATTTCGGTTATACACATTATATAAATATTACGTTGATATCTTCAGATGATACTGTTTTATGCAGTAGAGAAAATATTAGTTCTGATTTCTTCGGTTTCTGCTCTTTGCAATTAATTAAAAACTAAAGGTAAGTCGTTAACTTTGCAATGAAACTTGAAAAGCTTGGTATCTCAGTCATATAGTTAGCAAGACTAACACTTATCGGGAAATCTAATTGTTTTAAAAGACATTAGATAGAAATTTTTACTTAGACGTTAGGTTTAATAGTCATACGCGAAATTTGAGATAGGATTATATACGATTGATACTTTTCAATCATACGAAATCTTTTGTAATTTTGAAATCTTTTATAAAAAGAAAATTTAATAGATTTTAACACAGAGTCTAAATAACCTTTTTCAAACTATTTTCAAAATTTTGCTCTTTTTTGTTTACTCATTTGGGAGGAAAAATTATTTCTTGTGAAACAGGGTTACAAAGATTAACCCATTATTTAAAATTACAGGGGTAAAATTAAACAATTTTTTCTGAAAATAGGGTGTCCGTGCTTTACACGGTCCTAAGTTTCATAAAGACTAATTTTTTTCTATGTTTTTTAAATAAATTTTGCTCATCGCACCAATCTTTTAAAAACTAGGGAAAAGTATCCTGTTTTTGAAATATACTGCGGAATCACATTAATTCGGAAACATAAGAAAAAATTTGTCATTATGAAGCTTGGGACTGGGCAAAGCATGGGCACTTTCCCCTACACAAAGCATAGTTTTGGAAGTAATTTTTTAATATAGACATTAAAGTAAGATAAATTATTTACAATAAATTGAATCTTTTATGTGAAGTGATTTTTTTTCATTGAGTTCATTGAGCTGAAAATTGGAAATACTTTATCTCGATTTTTTTTGATAAAGTGATTTAGGGTAAGTGTGCCAAATTCCGGCCAGCTTGCAATTTCGGCCACCTTTTTTGTTCCTCGTATTTCCATGAACTTTTAGATTTTACATACTCTAGAGATAATACAATGCAAAAGAATAACAAAAAATGTTACTTCGACAAACGAGATGACGTGACAAAGACATTGGAAGAATTCCCGAAGGGCAAGGAACTATGAGAATGAGGTGGCCGAAATAGGGCACCAAAGCTATGTTTATATTTTTATTCATTTTAAAATGTATAAGAATGATTTTAGAGTAAATAAAGACGGCAAACTCTTTACAAGGTTCCAAGCAACACTCTTTAAGAAGAAAAACAAAAAAAAAAATCAATTTGTATTTGAAATATTCCATTTCAAACTTGAGACTTTGACGCTTGCATGCAACTATGCCGAAATTTGGCACACTTACCCTACCTGATTTTCAACAATTTTCAATTAGTTGATACTTTAAAGATTTTCTAAAAGAATTCATTATGCAGATTGTCCTGATTGTCCATTTACAATGTTCTTTTACCGAAATTGACTCACTATCTAAAAACTAATTTTACATTGAAATTTTATAAAACGAAATTAAATGGAGAATAATGGGACAGCCTAACCGGCTTATGCAGGTGAGAGTCTTAACGTGAGCTAACTCGGAATGCATGCAAATTCGATTTAGAGCTAAAGTTGGGGGAAGCCATTCAGTTATCTTGAATCAAATTCATGAAATTATAACTTTTTAACATAAAAAGTATCTTTAAGGTTTAGTATAAAACATCGTAACGACTGTTTTGGTTTTATTTTGGATAAAATGTATTTAAATATTAAGTGGATAAACGTTGTTGTATTTTTTTAAATTTATATAAAAGAATTACAACAAATAGTATTGCATTAAAATTGGTAATGAAAAATCTAACACCAACGAAATGCAACAATATGTTAATTTGAAATATAAGAAAAAATATTGTAAAAGAAAAATAAATAATATTTTCCTTATTTTGAAGTACTGCACCATTTTGGCAATTTTTGTACATTATTCGATTTAGAAGTGTTTATTGAAAGACTGATAGCTCTTATTTTACATCTTTAACTTTATATCTTTAAATATAAAAGTCTCTCCGAAAACCTCAACTGCTACGGAATTATTGAAGTTAAACCTAATGGCTAAACCTCCGATCTAAAGGGAAAAGGAACTCTCAAGAAATCAAGTTCAATAAAAACATACCGTAATATACTTTTAACTCATTTTATTTCACTTTCTTCTATATATTCTTCTAGATGAAGGATATTTGTTTAAAAAAGTAAATAATATTTACATACATACACATAGTTTAACAATTTTTTCTTCTTCTTTTTTAAATATCTGTATAGGAAAAATATTACAAAATGAAATCCTAAAATAAATAAGTTATATAATTTATTTCCTCATTAGAATATAGGCTTTTCACATGATTAACATTGTTTTTTCGGTTTCAACTTTCCCTACATCTCCATTTCATGTTACAATTAATTTATCAAAATGTTATTTATTATACAAAATTTTTTCATCATATAAAAGTGTGTCACAATGCATTTTATTTGGTTCGATGTTAATTAAATAATTGTGATAAATTGTAGGCTACATAAGAGAGATAAATCAACTGAGCAAAACCATGTTATGCAGAGAGTCATTGTATAAATTAGTTTCAGTAGATTCGTATTAAAATTGTTGTTGTTTCTTTTGGTTTTTTTTTTAATTATAAGTCAATTCATTAAATACAAACACTCTTTGAGCTTTTTCCTTATGGTAATTCTTCGATTTCTTATACTTTTCGGAGTCGTTCATTCAATTGAAAGTAAAAAAAAATAGTCATGGATTTTCATTCACACTGTTAGTTGTTCTGACCCTTTCAAATTTTAAACAATATTTACAATCAATTACTAACTCAATAGTAAAGCTTAATTTATTATCTATTTTACGAATAGTCTTGAGCGTTCGGTTTTTTTTTACAATAAAGTTAAGTTTAATATAAATTAGAAGCTTTATGACTTTTTAAATAACATTTCCGTAAATATAGGGATAAATTAGGTGAAAAACGATTTTATAACACGTTGCGAATATAAATTTTTTGTTTTGCGTGAACACCAATTAAAAATAGAGTTTCGTACAGTTTTATTATTCAAGACAGAGTGCTTCAAGTTAAACATGCGCATGTTTTTCTCTAGCCAAGAAAAATTAATTTACTAGATTAGTTTTTGTCATTAATGTTTCAATATAACAATTTTTACTTTTTTTTGATTGTTACACGCCACTTTTATTTCACTATTTCTCTATATGGTTAACTCTTTGTTTTCTCTTAGTTATGAACTACGCTTGGATTTCTTTTTATTCTTGTTAAAATTCTGTAACACCCAGTGAACCGTCTCTAGAGAATCTTTTTCATACATTTTATATGAATATTATCGATTGAAAGCTCGTGGGATGAAGGATTAAATGGATTCGTTTCTGATTCTTAAACTATTTTCTTTTCTTTCTGTTTTTGCTTTTGAGAATAGTTAGTTTTTTCTTTTATTTCTTTTTTTAAATATTATTACTCATCAGTTAATACGTATTTTTTTTGTTTATCTAATTTTAATCACTCTACACAAATGATTAATATTGGTCAAAAACTTAAATATCTCAAATTAAATATGCTTCAGTACTCTTAATTTTTATTAGCTATTTACACTTATTATCTAACACTGAATGCTTTATACAATTTTATTAATTATTTTTTTACATTCAACATTTATTACATATTGCTTTTTCATTTTATTCTGTATCTTATACAATTAGGAAGAATTATTTTTCTGTTAATTACATTTTTTTCTTGACAATGTAGGTGGAAATTCTGCTGCATCCCATGCAGATTATCTTAGCTTTAATCAGGTAATTAAGATGAGATGCAATACACAATTTTAACCTTCCTTCTCTGAATTCGTATGTCTAGTTCTGTGAATATTATTTCAATTATATTGTTTTTGTGAATGTCAATGCAAATGGTCAAAAAAGTTTTGTCTTCTTTATGCATATTGCTTCCAACTTTATTTTGAATGGTTTTAATTGAAGAACATCACCATGTGAAACAGGCCACATGGAAATATACTTGAATTTTGAATTTGAATGAAAATTGCATGGCAAAGTTTTCTATATTACGTCCAAAAAGAAAAAAAATAAAACAGTTTGTCGCAGAACTTTACATGTGATACCAAACACTGTTAGAACAAAATGTTGTAAATATTTGGTTACTAATGTAGGGGAATGTAGGCATGGTTCGCACAGAGTGAACCTTCAAACAATGCGAATTTTCTCTTCGTTTGCAAAGAGCTAACTTACCATTTCTCATCTCGTTTCATGAGTTTAATAATGATCTATCTTATGGCTAAGAAATGACGAACTAGCTTTTTGCAAATAAAGAGAAAATTTACGTTGTTTGAAGGCTCACTCTGTGCGAACCATGCCAACATTCCCCTAGTATTTTTTTTTTAGAAAAGCTCCTAAACTTTATTATCCGTGTAATATATTATTGCTATATATAATTCAACGTATACTGAAGCAATTACATTCCTTTTTGGGAGGCTGCTGGCAAAAACAAATCGCATTAATCTAACATCATCACGTCATAATTTTACATTCCATTTTACACAATGTTTTATTCAATTGCCTGAAAATCATGTTCCAGAGTCTTGATAGAAAGATCAAAGAGCCAAAAATCGAAAACAGAATTGATTATTCGTCTGTTATTACAATTTCATTTGATTGTTTTCCAGGAGATTTAACCTCAAATGTGAAGGAAGATTTAGAAAGCAATCATTGATCTTTGTCTAATAAAATTCTAGAACATATTTCAATTTAATGTTTAAGTATAAAATTTTATAAATACACAATATTGTACATAACATCTAACAATCAGGATTTAAAAAAAAATAATTTCATAAACGAAAAGAAAACATATTCACTTTAAACAACTTTGAACTATTTAAAAACTATCTCTGAAGATCTTGAATATGTCATCAGAAAAAATTTCAATTTTGAATATAGTTTAATAATTTTGTTGTTGTTTTTCCTTTCAGATAAAATATAAGAAAATTCTAGCGTATTTCAGGTGATACAGCATCTATGGTAGATGCCAATGATGAACATTTGCTCTCTACTCGCTATTCCACTATACTCTTTGAGATCTATTTCTTTTACTCTAAAAGTTTCCCTAAATTTTTCTATCAACTCTCTTCGTTACTTACGCCTACAATTACTCTTTTATTGCAACACGTTTGTGGTTTTGGATTAGAAAGTCTTAGAAGGGGAATTGAGATGGGTATAAGTGAAGGCTAATGGACAATTATTTTTGATTAAAGTCAAAAACCTCATGCAAAATCCACATTTTTTTTTGGGAGGCGAATTTCGCCCAAAGCAAATACTATACTTAATTTTAATTAGGATCATTAAATGGGCGGTTCATTTAATAGAGGTAGCAACTGGCTTTCCAAGATTTTATTTTAACAATATTGAAACAAAAAGATTATCCTTTTTTAGGGAATTGCATGCTTTATGCGGAATTCTGCTGTTTTATGTGGCATAAAAATATGTAAAAGAGAAATTTGTAAATGAAAACATTGCTGAGATAGCCGGGCTTTCTAATTTTTTTTGTCGGAAGAATTGTTGGAAGCTTTAGGAATTTGGGTTATCACCAAATAAATTTACTGTTACGCTTTAAGTGGAAGAAATATTTTGATTTAAAATCGTATTACGAAATTAAAAGGACTAAAATTCTGAATTTATGAATCTCATTATCTAACTTATACTGCATTAGGCGCTACAGTCAAATTTTTGAAATGTAATAATTGTCATACTTTTACAGAATTCTGTAACTTTCTTTCTAAAATCCTTCATATTCTAAGAGGACATTTGATAGGAGCTACTAAATGAGCTCCGCTCTCTAGTCATATTAGATCACTGGCCCTTTTAAGAGTTTACTGAATTGAAATTTTTGTATTTGCGATAATATAGTAATAATAGGAGAGCATCGCCCATGAACAAAGAGTTCATACCTTCTCAAGACTTTTGCAAGCAAAACTTAGTCAAGCTTAACAAAAAATTAAAAAGAAAATCAACTTTAAGCAATACTATACAATAAGGAGCAATTTCTAATATAGACAACTGAACCTTGTTCAAAATTTGTTAAAAGATTCTCTATTCTCAATTTGACAATGTATAATATTATAATTTAATATGGAAGAACGTACTGTTGACAAGACTTTAACAAACATAAAACAACTGTAGAGAACGTACTTTGAACAAGTTTATAATCGTAAGTGGAGCTATTTAGAACCATTGCCCAATTAAGCCTTTAAGGATGATTGAGTCACCGGTGACCCAAATATTTAATTTTTCCCACGGCCATAGTTAGGTTTCGCTCTAAAAAAACGGAAAAAATGACTTTTTCTGACCCCCAATTTTAAACCTTCTCGTCCTTAAAGGGTTAAATTCGTTCAAGACCGGATTTATGATTAACAAATAGTGATTTTTGACGAAAATTGCCTCCAATGTGTAGAGGCCATAAATTTTTCCGATGATCCTGAAAAAAAGTGACTTCGCAATTCATTTTAAAAACTGGGAAATTCTCCCTAGTTTTTAAAATATGGGTGCGATAAATTGCATTTATTGAGAAACATGGGAAAAATTTATCACTACGAAGCTTGGGATCGTATGAAGCATGGACACTTTTTCCTATATCAATTTAATTTTTTAACGCTACCCTGACTAAATGTTTCTTTTAATGGAAGAGCTAAAAATTTCAATATTTAAAAACGTCATTTTTTGTATTTAATTTAATAGAATTTAATAATTTTTCAGACTATTTTCAATAAAGGATTTTCAAAAGATATAGAACTCTGTAGGTATTTAGCAGTTGATTTAAAAAAAAAATAAACAAATTTCCACAACAATTTTGGGAACTTTTGAACTATTTTATAGGAATAGATAATTTCAGAAATTCATTGAAATGGTGACGAAGCAACGCTTATAGTTATGTTTATGCTCTTTCATTTCCCAATATTGATTTTCATTTCAAACAAAATACCTTCCGTGAACACATAAATGCAATCATTGTTACAAAACTATTAATTAAGGCGACACCATGTATACTTTTTTAAATTGATACAGAGCCATACCATAACTTTTGTGTTCATGTTTCTTTTTCGTGGGATATGTAACGCACTGTAGGTCTCTTTGTACGCGATTTTTTTTTACTTAAAATTTGAGAAAATAAAACTTAGAAAACAAAATCTTGAGTATTTTTCAATTTACTCCCTATATCAAGGTATCTAATAACAAGTTTTATGGTACAAATTAGCATTAACAAAGTACAAAAGAATATTTTTCTTCACTATTATATTTGCTATAAAATAAGTGTGTTTATTTCAATTCAACACGTTATATTGTGTACAATAATTTAATATAAATTATATTACTTCATTGTGATTCCGAAATAAACTGCACAAATTCTCTGTGTTTCAGTTATAAGACATGACTAACAGTATTATCCAACAGACAAATGGTGACTTTTCAATTTTCTCTATATAGAAAATTTCTTTTATTATCTGCCTTTCAATTTCTATTTCTACCAATCCTACTTGTAAGAAAAATCATTTTTCAGATGGGCAAAAAAATTGGTATAGGAGTTTCTCTTTTTTTTGTGCGGAAGACACGACTATGAGGGTGGTTCAATAGTTATTTTCTCTTCTTTTTTTTTCTGCAAATTCAATTTAAGTATACAATATCTTCAGTGTTGTTACAAGTTTTCGGTACTTGCTGTTGCTACACCGTCAGCAAACTTCGGTCATTATAAGCTATCCACCAATGCCTGACTAGCTCTCCTCTCAACTGCGCTGGGCCGTAAGTAACTCTCCGAATAGACACTTTTCGTACGAGTGTCATATCTTAGACTTGATCTACGCATATTTCCATCCAGTGACGACATATCGTTTCGCCACCATGTGCAAAATATGCATTCCAGGGTGTTCTTAAATGCTTCCCGGAAATCTCTATTAAAATAGGCGTAAATTAGAGGATTTAGTGTTGAATTGAAATAGCCGATCCAGAAAAGAACAGCTACTACAATATCAGGGCATGGACAGGCTTCTTCTCCGCACAAGGTCGTTACGACATACCTGCAAATTCAAATACATTACAATCTATTCCTTAAATATGAATATTGGATAAAATAAGGAGTGACTCATATTAAACAATTTCCAGGGAAATGTTTCGTGAAACGAAAGAAGTCTCAAAAATCTTCGGGAAAGTCCTGAAACAAGTTTCTTCAGAACAATGCAATTTTCAAAAAGACTTGCGGAACCCGAACTCATTTATGAATAACTTTGAATAATTACTGAAATACATCAGAGTACTTAGAAACTTACGAAAAACTTTGGAGTGTTTAGTGAAAACCGAGAAAACTGGAAATATTTCTGGTAACTAAAAACTTTCAAGAGCTTTCTTAAAAACCGGGAAATTTACAAAAGTTTCCAAAAATACTGACGATTGCCTGAATTTCGAGTACAAGATTTTTTTCTAATATTCCTTTCGTAAAAAAAATATTAAAAAATAAATGAGAATACTTAAATATATTTAAAATTTAAATATATTTAAAATTAATATTTAAAAATATTTTTAAAAAAACTGAAAAAGTTTTGAAAAAAACTCTAGAAACCCAAAATACCAAGCTCAGAAAAAATACTGGTGAGTCTTAGAAATCCAATAGCATTATCAGTGAGATATGGAAATGAGTCACCCCTTGAACGAACATGCGTAATTTTTACCATAGGAAGAACGGTAACCAGCATAAAATAAAAACTCCCATGATTATTCCTAATGTTCTTGCAGCCTTGTGTTCTCGTTTCATTTTGATTAAGTGCTTATCTTTGGTAGGTGTATGATCTAGATCCACCTCGTGCAGTGTCAGCGCCTTGGAAGAACCAGAACCACTGAGCGCTTCACCTGAAATAAATTAGATTTTATATTTTATTAGTATTCACAGCGAGGTTTATTTGGCACGTGACGTGCAATATAGAAGATTTCATAAAATTTATCAATTAGAAATGTATATAAAATGATTGCTATTTAATACCACACGTGTTTTATAGATAATATTTTTATATCACAACTGGATTAAGAAATAGTGTTCATTATACAGTTTGTCAAGTTATTCATCACGTACTTGAAAACAATGACATTATTGATAAATTGATTTGAATAAAATATAATGGAATATTAACATTTTGTAATATTCTAAAAAAATCTCCAAATAAATCACATAAATTTTAATTACTCTAATTTGAATTAATACAGTTCCAAATTTTCGAGAATTTCCAACAGGTGTTAGGAAATTCCCAAACAATACTAATATATTTATATTTAAAATAGTTTAAAATAAACGAGACTGTTTATATGCCAGATTTGTGGAAGTACTAAAAGATTGGCATTTTATTTGCTCATCAATTAAATTAAATTTAAAAAAAAAATCAATACAGTTATCTCATACAATCATCCCTACGTAAATGTAAATTGAAAATTAAATTTAGTCGATATTTTCTCTAGGCAAATAATGCAATTAAATATTTTATATTCCAAATTCCAAATACAGAATATTTTATTTATGAGAATTGTCACAGAGTAAATATTTCTAATGCTTTAAATTCATGACAAATACAATTTCTCATTATAGGATTTTATTTCGAAAGCGGAGGATGAAAAACCATAAAAGAGCCAAAAAGCATTTTATGACTAGGAGATACCATGAAGAAATATAGATAAAATTTAATTGCATTAATTGAAAAATTAAATTAATAGTGAACACATGAATATTCACAATGAAAAATAAGTATCTGTTATCATTCTACTAAAGCTTTGTGAAATGGTAATATTGTATGGCCACTGGACAATTAACTCAAATACGATTTTCAAGCATTATATTTAACAGGAAATAGGCACCAATTATAATGAAGAGCTTTGCAATATTAACCTTCGAGCGGACGTATTGGTCAGAGTCCTCAGTTTATTTTTATGGAAAAATTATAAACTTTGTTTTGTAAATTTTCAAATTTATCTCGTAAGATATGTTTTAGTCATAAAACAATGATCTAAGCGACTATTTGCCGTCTGACTTATAACTCTTTTAAGATTGAGAACAAAAGAAATGTAAATTAAATTAAATACTTACAGACTTTAATTTCAATCTACTGTCTATTACTTCATTTTAGTAAGAGTATCAAACCCTTCACAAAGTTTGGGAAGATCACGAAGTTTAGGATAGCTCCTTAAAAATATGAATCTTTAAAAAATGGCAAATGGGGTCTTCTTTGAATTGAGGTACATTTAAAGTTGTGTTTTTTATCTCATTTTTAAATGAAGCTGAAACTCTTAATAATATAATTTAATTCCACAAACCAATTGTGAATCTAAATTGTATGACGACAAGGCCCAGTTCCATTTAAAAATTGGAGAAAAAAGCTCAATTTTAAAGCTGTCCCAATTTAAAGGTGATCCACTTCCCCTTCTATCAAGACTTCTTTAACTCTTTCCGGACCGCAGCATATGCTGCAAGCCGATTTCACAATTTTTTAATCAAAAATATCTAAGCTCAGGAATTAATTGAGGTCTTACAAAAAATATCTTACATTTGAACATCCTTATAGTTTGTAATCATCCACAAGAATAGGATTTTTATCAGTTCTGAATAATTAAAAAACATTATTTTTCACAGAACATTCATATGCTGCTTTGGGTACTCAGAGTCCCAAAAAAGACGAAAGAGTTAAAAGGCAAATTTGATTGAAAATCACTTTTTATCATACATGAAATGTTCAGAAGGCTTATAACGCCCCTATTTTCCAAGATAATTTTATTTTTTTTTAATTTGAATTTATGGTTTAATTTTTGATGTTTTTTGATGTTTTTAAGGTCTTTCACACACTTTCAGAACCGCAGCATATGCTGCAAGTCAATTTCACAATTTTATGATCAAAAATATCTAAGCTCAGGAATTAATTGAGGTCCTACAAAAAAATATTTTACATTTGGATATCCTTATAGTTTGTAATCATCCAAAAGAATCGAATTTTTATCAGTTCTGAATAATTAAAAAACATTGTTTTTCACAGAATATTCATATGCTGCTTTGGGTACTCAGAGTCCCAAAAGAGACGAAAGAGTTAAACACTGATAAATTTGCTGCAGCTAAAAACCGAATTAACGGTTTAACTTAACTATAATACGAAAGTTTATGAATGCTAATCTCTAAACCATCTAAACCTAAAATTTGTTCGAGATTGAATCAATCCTTTTTTTCAAATTCTACTGAGAACTCTACAGGGAGAGCGATGTGATTTCCCTCGGATTTTTCACTCTCCTTCCCCCACAAATTTCCACCTTTTACCCCTTTAGACTACTTTTCCCAACATATCCTCGCATTTCAGATGATTCCTGAGAAATGATGCCACGTTGTTTGTTAGTCTGTTAGTTCACCGATCCGTTAATACCATGTAATACCATGTAAATCCGTATATCCATCCATGACCAGAGCTCAAACGATCAGAGATAGCGACTTGGAATCTTCGAGAGACCTCTCATAAATCGACCCAAGGAACATTATCATGTCCTTAATTTTCCCCCACCCATCCCTTTCGTTGAATTATACCGTTGAATACCGTTGAATTATACCTAATGAACACTAAAAACGGATTTTCAAGGTCAAATAGTTTATTTTTGAATCAACGCGACATAAGAATGTGGAAATGTTTATATAATTTTTTCTGAGAATTCATTTTTCTGAGAATGTTTATCTTTCAAAGTTTCGACTTATATGGATCACTCTTTGATGTTTAATTGACAAAAAATCACAATGTTTATATTACCTTGAATAGGAATGTACTTCTCGCGAAATTCAAATCGTCATAAGATCATAAAATTCTAAAAATAGATATCTGATAAAAGACAAAGAAGATCGAAGGGAGAGCAATCATATAAATATCATGTATCAAAAGAAAGAAGGAGAGAATAAAGTGGACATCGAAAGAAGAAAGACGTCTTCTTTATTTCCAAATACTGATTTCCCCGCTCGGAAATCATAATTAAATGTTAAAATGCTTCTAAAGAGCGTATTTATCAATAGAGCTATGTAATAGAAAAATATAATATTAGAATTTCTGACAAAACTGAACCCAACTGAACCACATCCAATCAATAATGAACCGGTTATAAACCGATATTGATTATTATCCAAAATTCAATTATATTACTCCTAAAACATTTTGGGCGATCCTTTGAGTGATTTATGAATCTGTTCAAATTTATTGTGAACTGGTAAACAGTGAATGATACAAAAGCACTTTTGAGATATATAGCATCGTCACGAGATCGAGAATGGGACGCTTTGCCAACCTTTTATCTTAAGATATACAAAGTTTTATAAGTAAAACTCAATTTTTTTTTGAAGTATTCAACAACATCTTCAAGGATTCAGATCTGTCAAGAATTGCAAAATTTACAGTAGACTAAAATTGGAGTTTGTTTACTAGGATATTTACGTTTTTACGTTTACGACATATAATATTTCTATCTTGTCTTTAAATAAAAATGTAATACGTTATATTTTTGTCCGCCCGCTTGAGGGTTTAAAAAGAAGTTTGTATGCCTTTGTTAGATATGGTATGTGTGGTGAAAATAAAAAAAAGGAGCCTTATAAGTAGCTTACCATTCGTACCTCCAGAACTTGAGTGCCGATGCATAAGCATGGCAGTTCCTTGTCTTAAGGCTAATTGTTTCTCCTGTCGACTAGCCTCACGAAAGATTGCCGCATATGTAAATATCATAATTGTGCAGGGTATCCAAAAGGAGATTGAGCTTGAAATCACGGCATAGGATTTATTCACCACAAAATTACACTCATCTGGATGTTCGAGGACATCCTGCTTGTGTTTCTCCGTGGTATACCACCCTATTTCAGCGCATTAAAGAAGCATGAGGGCGAGATGGTGTTTGCCGAAAAAGAGAGGAATTTACACACCATTAATAATACAGAAACCATCAAGTATTCTTGCATATTCTGAGTGGGAGAAAGGACCGAAAAAATCAACTTTACGGCATTTTCGGGATGAACGCGGTATTTGTGTCCAAGAGAGGAGGTTTAGGTAATGTATTATAAAAAAAAAAATTAAATATTAACTCACCGGCAAATATTGGCACAAAAGATAATAGCGCTGGGGACACCCAGGTGTTTAAAATCATAATAGCTACAACACGCTTCGTCATACTTGTTGGATACTTTAAGGGTCGTACGATGGCGTAGTATCTGGAATTAGAAACCATGACAAAAATCTCTCAGACATACAAGAGTGTGGTAAATAAAAAGTTTACTACATCCTGTGAATTAAAAGCAAAACTACCCCATAGACATAGACTATAAGATCTAGACGGAACTTTTATCTTAATGCAAGACACTGAAATGTTTAAATATTAAACTATGAAGTTGTGTCAAAGTTTATATACTTATACCGATTACCTATAAACAATCCCTTCTTAAGCAAAAAAAACAATTTTTGCACCCCCAAATTGCAAATTTATTTATGAATAACAAATTCTCCGAAAGAAATACTCTTCTGAAGATTAATTTGTAATTCAAATTGCTTACCTATCGACTGAGATGCAACAGAGATGCAAAATACTCGCAGTGGAGAAGTATACGTCTAGACTGTTCCATACATCACACATAAATGGGCCAAAGAGCCACCTGGAAAATATTTGCAAAATAGACACTTTCAGTAATACATTATTATGATGTGAATTTGCTAAGAGGTTATCAGGTAGAGAGCATTTTGAATTCGCTGAAGTACTCCAACCAACATGATAATATAGGAAATGCTTTCAATATACTTAAGAGTTTGATGGAGAAAAAATAGGATAAAGGAACAGAGAGGAATGGCTAATGGTATTTTACTTTGTGTGGCATACTACTTCAGCGCAATCAACTTACTAAAGCTCAATAATTCTTTCCACACCCCCCTCCCATCCCACAGGCAGCTCATCACAAACAACGCGGATTTCCAATACTTTAGCTAAATCCTAAAAAAAATATATAAATAATGCAAATTCGGTTTATGAGTAAACATAAAAATTCTAGATAAGCTTATGCCCAACGCACAATAAATTTTGTTTGTAAACACGTTTTTCAAATTTCATATGAGAGAGAGCGAAATGACTAGATCTCGCTTTCATTCAGTCTCACTCAAATGTCATAAACATGTTTACAAAACAAAAATTATTGTGCGTTGGAGATTATGGTAACTCAAATTCTTTACACGCAACCTCAGAGTTCTTGCAACTTGGCTTTTATTCTTGCCTAGAAGAAAGTCCTTCTAATGAACTCAAGAGCATTGATGAGATACAAGAAAATGAGAGAGAATTCAGAAGAATTTCCGTGGATTAAATTTCCGTGGATTCTTGAATTCGAGAAAATTTGCAATATTTCGCAAAAATTCCCAAAATTTTCCCGGCGATTCCCGAGACATTCTCACGTTTACGAAAAATATCCTGGGTTTCGGAGAGTTTCGCGGATTTGCGAAATGACGTGATAAAGGATTAGCATATTAATCCTTATAACGTCCAGATTTTTTTTTTCAAAATTTAATTTTGGAAACAAAAAAGTTGTTAAAACCGTTAAAACCAATTTTGACAGTTTGATTTAAAAAGTGGTATCAATATTCAAGCCTATTAAACGCCGAGCTCTAAAAAAATATAAATAAAAAAATTGTATTACTCACAATGGATGGTTTTCGGTAAAAACTAAAAAAAAAATTTTAAACTGATTTACAATTGTTTTTCAAAAAAAATTGTACAAAATTTCACAATAAAAAAATTTAAAAATAAGATTGTGAAGTTATCTTTTTTTTACGGTCAGTTAGCTGACCGGACCATCAAAATTCCGGGTTATTTTCAAACTTAGAAATATTCAAATACCCTGTGAAACTTCAGAGTAACTGGGAATTTATCAAATCAGGGAATTACAATTGGTGTGATCATGAAAAAAAATCACAGTAAATTCAGAACAGTTGATAACGCCACTCACAAGAGAAAATAGTACCATTAAGCGAAAGAAAAAGTTGCCAATGTCAGTGAATTCTTGGCAAATTGTGTGTTTTCATTTTGTTGAGGAAATATTTTTCTTTCTGTGAAAACGAAGGCAGTTAGCTCCCTTGAGATGGAAATACGGAAAAGTAGACAATTGTAGAAAGTTGCAATTTGAACTTTTGAAATTAACAAATTAAAGAAATGCTCAGTAAATAAATCACATTGGTCAGTAAATAATTCAATATATAATGGCGCTGGCACACCTTTTCAATTTAGTGAAATTCAATCGATTGAAATTTTAACCTCTTACTCTTTCAAACTGAAATAAGATATGTTTGTCTCTTTCTGTCAAATGAAAGTTGAAATTTTAATTTCATTTTCAATCTCAATTTTAAATTTCATTTGACAGAAAGAGACAAACATAGGGGAAGTGCTTATAATTTTGGACAGTCTGCATATAAGCATCGATATCCTAAGTTTGAAGTGCCATATTTTCAATACTAATTGACTTTTCTTGTTACTCTCTTTTCAGAAGGATTGTTTAGAAACTTGGCAAGCTATTTATCATCTCATTTTTACTAAAATTCGTTTTAATACGTTTAAAAATGAATTGATATGTAGAGGTGAATTTGACTCTTATTTTGGACAACTTGGTTATTAATTTTTACAACTTGTCTGCAAATTTGGACAGATAATCCGCCTCAACAGGATGCCCATTGTTCTTCATTTTATGAACCAATCTTACCAAGTCCTCTTCCTGGTCATGTAAGGGAAACGTGGAATGTCACAAGAAGCCCAGAAACTTTCCATATCATTCATTAAAGTGAGTTGACTTCGGTACTCCAAGTACGTGCGGATTCGCTCATTTCCGCCCTCATCCTGCCCTTTCCGGGAGCCTTTCAAGGCATTTCTCACTGCATCTCTTTCGTAGAGATGATGCTCCTTCATTTCTCCAGGCATTTGTCCAACCTAGTCATCATAAAAGCTAAAACTTCACGAAATTTCGTGAGAAAAACACCTGTCCAAAATAAGAATCATCACCTCACTGGTAAATGTCTTAAAAAATTTCCCATTTTTCACACGAAAAATATAATTCACAAGGCAAATCTCACTTCAGGTCAAATGTACAAATCATCAGTAACGTGAATCAACACAATATTCAATGAATATTCAATAATATCACTCAAAAACAGCGAACAAACTTTGTTAGTACTTCACCAAAACTAAATAAGACTGAAGTAAGCCACGAAGTTCTGTCATATTTCTCGTAAGCAATTGCTCACACTGAATTTTCAACAAAGGAATTTCAACTCAAATCATATTCAAATTTTAACGTATTTAGTGTTAAAATATTCCAAAAAGAACAAATATTTAGATAGAATTCATTATTCATCAAATATTGGTATAAAAATCCATCATTTTAATCAATTTATTTTTAGTGTCCAATGTTATCCTCAAAGTGTCCAAAATAAGAAACTGGACAAAATTAGAAGCATTTCCCCTATATTATTTTAGTTTGAAAGAGTAAGAGGTGAAATTTCAACCGATTAAATTCCACTAAATTGAAAAGGTGTGCCAGCGCCATAAGAATTAAATTTGAGATGGTAAAAAAATCAAAAATTGATCATAAATATCTCTAATGCTAACCAAAAATGTTTATCTCTGCTATTTTCCAAATTTTATTTCCATTTTATGTACCGAATTAACTACATTTCAATTGACTTTTTTAGGCAAAATTACAGCTTAATCTGGTGCAGCATAAGAAAACAAAAGCATAACATTTGTTTTTCTATTGGGAAAATCACACCTGGCTCACGTGTAAGTATTACGTTTTAAGTGTTCTAAGGGCCCCAGTTTATTTTTTGATGGAAAATATTCGAGCCCAAAGGTTGAGTAAAATAGTATAATGCTAGAAATTAGAATTTTGCTAGGAATTGGATGTAAACATTTGAGATACTTATAGTATAAGAAACTTGAATACCACCCCAAAGAATCACATTCTTAAATGTAAATTTATTGAAATATTGAAATGCAAGAATATAAACTACAGTACACACTAGCTCAACTGATTCTTTTTCTATCAGGGTACTTTCTCATTCAGGTGGATGTTGCATTTCAAAAAGTTTGTTGACAATCAATCTTCACGTTTGGTTAAGTTTGTCTCTTGAAGCACAAATTCAAAAATTTACTATGCTTCTCCTCTTTCTTTTTAGTCATCCTTTATCATGGAAGGGTTTTTATGGAATTCACAATGATTAAAAGGAGTACGTTAATTCAATATTGGTATGTTTAGTGAATAAAAAATCGTTGGATTTCAAATAGTTTCAAGCCAGAAATTCTCCATATTTGGATAAAAATTTCGCCCTATATGGCTCATATGGCCAAATAAGAGAGAGTCTACTGTAATTCATTTAAAATGATTGAGAAATCATGAAATAAGATGAACTTACGTTGGATCCAAGGAACGTAAAGAATCCTCAAAAATTTAGAAACTCAAAGAAAATTGGAAAAGCTCATGGTGCCTCATTCATAGCTTATAAAGGTATGTTGCTTTTCAAAATAATAACCCCTTGAAGCTCCATTAGTTCTCAATGTTATTACAGCGAGTTTGCTAGAAATGAACTTTTACATATGATTTTTTCAACTTGAACTATTAATCGGATAAGGGGATTTCAAGTGATTTGTTGCAGAAACTACCAAGCTTTCAGTTTAAGTCATTCCCACAAATTAACTTCTCTAAATTAAACCACTATCTTTCAGTAGAATAAATTGTCGCTATTAATCAAACCCCAAAAGAAAAATTTTCCAAAGCCTTTAAATGAATAAGAAAATAACGATTTCAGCATAAACTTGCAAAAAATGCATTTACATACAGTTACAAAGGGTTCTCGAAATTTTTAATTGGATTTTTGATATGTAAAGCTCACCTTCCAGTGATTTGAACACTGAAGTTAAACGTCATTGCCATCATTGCTACCATAATATCTGCCATAGCTAGTGAGACGACAAAGTAGTTCGTAATGACTCTGGAAAAAAAAGGAAATAAAACAAACTCATTTAGTAGAAATTCCAGTTAAATCATCCTAATTATTTATGGAAATCTCGGATCATTTTTACAGCATTCGTGGCAACAGTCAAGTGTAACTGCTCACAAATTCTTCAATTCTTTATGAATAGCGACGTGATTGAGCGTAATAAGTTTTATTGATGAAATGGCTTATTTTTACGCTACACACATTCCCATTTTTTACTCCACGGCAACTCATCCGAATGCAATACATTCGTACTCATGCTTTTCCCATCACCCATAAAATCCATACAAAAGAAATAAGACGACATAAAGGCAGATTATTGTAATGTTGTTTTTATGAAATCGTCTCCACACTGAATTTGACATTCTAGCTAGAGACTTTAGCGTGTTTTGATTTTGCCATAAGGCAATATGAAAATGCGAAAATCAATCGATTTTTTTTTATTTTTTCAATCTTTCACATTTTCCAGATGCTCATACCAACATTCTTATATTTGCATCTTTAAGTTTCAGGCAATTTGCGTTGGAAATGCATATTTGTATTTTCCAATTCAAGGGGAGTATGTAGAATGAAACATCAATAAACTCAAAATTGAATAAAATACAAGTTTGCATAAACGTATAACAGAGGTATAAATAAATATTTCAAGAAATGTTTTCAAATAAATGTCTTTTGACAATATATATATGGTTAACCATAAAATGACTTTTAGGATCTAATACAACCAATGGAATCAGGGGCATGACATTTCCTATGTTTCCCATATGTTTCTAGCGAGCCGAAAAAACTTTTGAGTTTAATAGCTGTTTTCTGTCATTGTAGAATGAATTAGTAAAAAATACTAATGTAAGATAAAAGCCAATTTAATAACGAAGAGGCAACCGAAAACCCTAAATTGGCAATCTACGTAGTTTTGGAGATATCTTGTGAAATGTGTACGAAAACAGGAAAAAAATTACACTAAAACTGGTCGCATTTTTCTTAGCTAATGTCACCCCCCTGAATGGAATTGTTGCCATTGGTGTGGAAAAGCCACATTTTCTTAAGAAAAATTATTTGGAATGAAAGAAAAACTGAAAGAAATCCATCAAAACTGTATTTTTATCTAAAACCGGTTTCAATTTTCACTAAAATAAAATGAAATAAAAATATTTGCCCAAAATTGGGGTTAGGCCAATCTTCCACATATTTTGAATATCCTTTTAAGTTTAAAAAAACTAAGTTTTCGAAATGACTGTTTTTCTTTAGTCCTTTCTAATGTTAATATCTTGAGTTTAAGAGTTTTCAAATGACAAACGATAGTGAGATTAATTTTTATCTTATGTTAAAAACGTGTCCGTAATATTGAATATAAAAAAGTGATCCAAACCTCTCCAAAAGACTATATTTCTATTTATTATAGCCTATTTTATTTTGATTTAGTGCACTGATACACTTCTAATAGCCACAATTGTTAAAATTAATGATCTTAAATTAGATTTAGAATTTCCGTGTTTAATGTGTAATGTGAGCTTTCGGGATTTATCTATGTGTTTTCCAACTCCGGATACTGGTCTGCTTTCTTCCTAATTTTTTCGGGAGTTATTCCATTGAATTATGAATATGTGTGTAATTTTGTTTGCAGTCGAACTCTCTGTGTTTCCCCCATCCGATCACTTTGTGATAAGTCCCCGATCAGTGCACTAGTATCTGTAAAATTTTGTGTGACAGTGCAGTCGGAGATTGAGTGCTCAGGTGGAGTAATTAAATTTGGTTTCCCCATTAAATATAAGAAGAGCCGTATTATCCGGAAGTCCCCTCAGCCTACGATTATCGGCAACATACACCAACAATTGCTTGTTTGGGGCTGGAGACGGCACAGAAAATCTAGTAGATCATCATCCTCAGACGGGCCCCAACGGGATCATCCTCCGAGGGACAGTTCTTCGCCGCCGAGGGAGAACTGCAGCCCCTTAGGGGAATATCGTCGAGGAAGCATCGTCATGCAACCTCTCTAGGAAGGGAGGCTGATAGGATGGAATGTGAAAAAAACCTCACACTCTTTGGCAAGGAAAGGAACTCTGGAGTCCTTATTTGGGAGAACTGACTAATAAAGTCCGGTAGACATGATCCCACTGTACCGTAAGCTGTGTAAATCCCTTTAAAATAACTAATGAAGTATAATGATTCTAAAATTCTAAGAGATGGGTTCAGATTTTTCTGTCTCCTAATAAAGTATGTTTCATTAATTTCAAATAAAAATTAAAATAAATTTCAAATCATTATAAAATCTAATTTTTTTCAATAAATATACCCTCTCGAGAAATTGTTAAATACAATCCTTTTTTCTTTTAAATAAAATCATTATAAATGGTTTGAATAGTCCCTTGCTCCCGATTAGTTTTTAAAATAAAAAAAAAATAACATTTTCATTTCAGCTTCGAAATTGTGAAATTTGCTACATTCTTTAAAAGGATTTAAGATATCTGGCAGTTTAAAATTAAAGATTTCATCGAAGAATATGGGTCAGCTTTTATATTCCATTTTAAAGGTTTGAATGTAACACTTAAATTTTTATCTTAAAATTGAGAGGATCATTCCTCACTTTTATTGTAAATCTCTAAAGAGAAATAAATTTTATTCATAATATATCTAGTTTTTCCCATATCAGCAATATTCGCTCTTGAGACACCGCAAAATATTAAATTTTAACTAATGATTTACTTTATACCCTTTATACCATAAATACGTTTTTGGACAGTAACACATTCTGCCAATAGCCAAACAAGTAAATGATATCGACATGATACTCAGCACTCCTAAGACCCCCAAGGTTCACTATGAAATCATTAGGACTTTCTTTCCATCTCCACTTATTAGAAAAACATATCTGGTTTGAAATATTTTAGTATATTGGAATTAGCAAAAAATAGAAACGAAATTAGACCCTTAAATTAAGTTTTCAATTGTGTTCTTCATCGATGTTTAGAGAATTGTTTAACTCTTCATCAGATATCGAATTAGAAGTCGAAATCAGATACAGGCGGGTCAGATACATTACGTTCATTTAACTATCATAAAAGGAGCATTCAATCAATATTCAGAGGACTTGACAGAAGTATGAGATTTTCCTGCTAATTCGATACCTGATGAAAAGAATAACAATCCTCGAAACGTTTGCAAAAAATGAAAAACAGACAGGAAAGAATTCAGGAAGGGACTAATTTTCTTCCTACAGTCTGTTATATCCTATTGGCTTATATAAAAAATTTCCAATGCCTATTAATATTAATAGGACGTTTTATAAAATTATTCAAGCATGATTTTCGAATCTACACGTTAATAAAATCATAAATTAGGGTAACGTAGAGCAGAATAGGGTAAAGTGGCCTGCCTTTGAATGAGGTAGCCTTTGAATATTTCAATTTTTCTCTTATTTTTCAAAGCAAAAGCCCTATTCTCTAACTAAACTATAGTCAATACAAGTAACTATTTTCTATTTCGATTAAGCAAATAGAATTTTTGCTTTGGGTAATAAGAGAAAAAAAAAGTGTTCAAAGCCTGCCGCATTCAAAGGCAGACCACTTTCCCCTATAGGCAAAAGAAACTAAAATTTTATTTTGTAATTAAGTCCCCATAAGATTTGTAACTAGAACTTCTTAGGAAATCTTCTAGTCTACATATTTTCCAAAGACCTATATTTATTTTTGAAAGTAAATATTGCCTATGAGACATTTTCTAAAAATTAATTCAGTATATAATTTATCAAAAACGTCGAAGTTAGTATCGCATGCCATGGGTTAATTTTGGGTATTTGAATCGTTTTACATACACAGAAATAAATATTTTATAAAATTGTTCGTAAATATTTGTGAAATCCTATGGAGGACTTACGAAATGCTCGTGAACCGTATAACCGACAAACAAGTTTGTAAAATTTTGTACTTTTTCACAAACGTTCTTCGTAAAATGATCATTTGACGAACACTTTTTGCACTTTTACAAACATTTGTTCGTAAGTGTTCGTAAACACACAAAAAATGTTCGTAAAATTTTGTGATTTGTTTGTATTTGTTCGTAAATTTTTGTCAGACAAACAAAAATTTACGAACAAATACAAACAAATGACAAAATTTTACGAACATTTTTTTTTTGTGTGTTTACGAACATTTACGAACAAATGTTTGTAAAAGTACAAAAAATATTCGTCAAATGATTATTTTACGAACAATGTTTGTGAAAAAAGTACAAAATTTTACGAACTTGTTTGTGGGTTATACGATTCACAAGCATTTCGTAAGTCTGCCATAGGATTTCACAAACATTTACGAACAATTTTACAAAATATTTTTTTCTGTGTAGGTTGAAAAATCTGTACATATTTTGCTATTGTCTTGCTGCAGAAATCTTAACTTTAAAAAAGTCTACCATTTTTCTCAATTTTAACGAAAAATGTTGATTTCAATTCATTTTCCAGAAGCTACTTTTAATATAATACAAAAATGTCTCTTTGCTGCGCAGGTTAGGAAAGGCGAACTGGAGACAAAGTAGATCGAGAAAATATCACATCGTGCAGATTTTTGACACTTTTTACATGTAGGGGAACGTGAAGCTTCATAATGACTAAATTTTTTTTATGTTTCTCAATAAATCCAACTCACACTTATATTTTAAAAACTAAAAGAAAGTGCACAGTTTTTACACTGCGGAGTCACATTTATTAAGAAACATAGGAAAAATTTAATAGTTGCGAAGTTTGGAATCGTACGAGGCATGGGCACTTTCCTTGTCGTCTACACATTAGTAGAATTTTTTTTTTAAATTGACTTTTTTAAAAAATTCTGACGTTTCTTCCTATAAGGATAGGGTTTCTTTAAAAAAGCATTTAAAAAAAATTCTACCAGTGCGTAGACGCCAGGAATAATTTTTGATAAAGGAAAAATTAAAAAAAAAACACAAAAAGCAAGACTAGGGCAGTTTCATCACCCACTAATCCATATTTTTTTTAATCTGTGTCTGATATAAAAAAATTGTCAAAAATTGAAAAATCTAATGTAATAGCTTAGAATTTCAAATTTAGAGATTTGATCTTGAAAGACACAAGATGTTTAAATTTTTAGACTACGACATTTTGTCTCACGCTCTACTAATTACATTTTAGCCAACTATATCCAATGAGTTTATTGTAGAAATTATTTAGGGGAGACTGGGGCTAAAAGTCACAAATCGAAAAATTCAAAATTCAATATCTTCCAAGGTAAAAAAGATAGCGGCTCAATTTTTTTCTATAGATAGCCTCCATAGACCCTTTTTCAATGTCGTAAGTTTCGTAGAATTCGAACAAGGAATTTAGAAAATAAAAAATATCTAAATTTTTAGTCCTGTTACAATTATTACCTCCTTATTTTCCAAAATTGATGCATTGTGAATATTTTGCAAATAATTTGGATTCTTTGAATATGAATCCGCTATCTATTTTAGAATTTCACAAAGGTTCTTTTCTCCAGAAATCCTTTTATTAAAAATGGCCACTTGGGGTAAAAAGTAACAAAAGGTATAGAGCAAAAAGTAACAAAAAGCGAATCAATTTCTGATGTCTCACGGCGAAAAGAAACGTCATTATCATGTATCGCTGCTTGTTGTTTGCATTAGACAGCTTGAAAAGCGCTTTTCTCGTTATCTCACTTTTCTCGCAGAGAAAACGGTGTTTTACAAATGTGTAGATGAATAAATTTTCTATGAAAATATGTCCTCTAGCTATTTTTTGAAATTTACGGAAGCCCGTAATGAAGCGAATCAAAATATGATAATACCCCTATGTCTGGTACTATTTGCCCCAGAATATTTGAGAATAGTCACAAAATTACCTTTTAGAAATCGGCTCGATAAACGTATTTTATTACAAAATAGAGGAATATTATTTTCACAAAGTTGTAGAGCGGTAAATTTCCTATAAAACTGCGCTAATTAGAAATTTTTGAAGCGATCGAGTAGTTTGTAAAAAAAATGAAATATCCGTTTTGTGACTTTTTGCCCCAGTCTCCCCTATATGTAAAATCTACATTTACAGCAAATAAATGTAACAAAAGTATGGCATTCATAAATTCATGATTAACTCCCCTTCAGTTAATATTTATGTGATAAAACAGCCGTGACAAAAAAATAAAAATGTTCCACTTTTTTTTATTTATCATATATTTCTAATAATTTTTTTTATCTGATATCCTGAAACCGAGTTAAAACAGTCAAGAGATAAAAAATAAAAAATAAATCAACAAAAATAAAACCTTAAATTTTACTAGTTCAAATATGTAGGGTAGAGTCAGTACTTTTTCGCCAGTAAGCCCTTTTTCGCCACCTAAATTAAAATCACATTTTAAGAAAATTATGAGTTCGTGGAACTACGAAATGAGTGTTATTTCGTGACCTCTAGCCAAATGAATCAGAAAACCATATCAGATGCTCCACCGACTAGATTATTTGCAAGTTAATTAAAGAAATTGTCGACAAGGTGAACAATCACCAAAAAAGTATGGAGTTCTTAAGAAATCTGTCAACGCTCAGACAAATTGTTTTGCATTACTTTATGTATTTGCAGTACAGTATTCGATATTTTTTCACTGAAAGTCAATCTGTTATTAACTAAGCTTTGTTCTAATATCATTTTTTAATAATGTTTTCTAAAAAAATATAGAAATACGGATGTGGTGAAATAGGGCTTACTTTTTTCAGTTGTTTAAGTACTTTTCGCCACTCATTTTTCCAAGCATTTTACAAGTGGCGCACCTCGCGGAATTTTGTTGAAACAGGCGTAATTTCCAATTGATTTTTGTCGCAAATAAAAAATGTGCGAAAATCATCCGAAATACTCTTATAATTGTATAATATCAGTGTTAAATAAGAAAAGTACTGTACCGTGTACTTGTGGAGGTTTTCGAAAACTGCTGTTTCTTAAAAATCAATTGAAAACAAGTGGCGAAAAAGTGCTTACACAATGGCGAAAAAGTGTTTACAAGGTGGCGAAAAGTACTGAAACATGCATTGTTGCAGGAAATGTACCTTTTCAACCAGATACTCAAAAGTTCCCGGGAAGTCTCCTGGTTCAATAGATAGACAATGCTTCAATGGACTTGTACATAAAATTTCATTTTATTTCGACAAAAGGTGTAAGAATTATAAGGGTGTCAAACCTTAAGGTGGCGAAAAGTACTTACTCTACCCTATTTGTAGCGAGAACTTTTTAAAATTGAAATAGATTCGTAAATAATACCGGTGAATGTTATAATTCCTGCAGATTTATCTAATGTTTATTGTTTTGCTCGGTCAGACACATAAAAGCAAACATTCAGTGGAGCAATAGAGAATAGATAGATAGCTGGGTTTTCAGAAGAGATGAATCTCTGAGGTCAGTGGCAATGGAGCAGTAATTAATCTTACCTCAGTTTTCGATGTCTCATTACAGAGGCAATAACGAGTAGATTTCCGAAAATAGCAGCAGCCATAATGAAGATCATGATAGTGGCCTTTAGGATCAATAGTGTTATCTCAATCCATGGCTCAGTAAGCTCCTTTTCCAGTTCTCTTGTCGTATTTGAAGATGAAAGAGTTGATAAAATTTTTGTTCCAGTACTAGGCGCCAGAGATGCTAAAGTGTCACTACCAGAAGGACTCATTTTGTATTGTATGAAAAACTATTGCTTTGCGATAATTTTTCTTATTTTTCCCTTGGCTGCAATTGTAAAAAAAAGTACTCTTTGTATCGAATTGAGCACGGATTCTCTAGTCAGCTACTTGTCTTTCCCTCCCACGAGCACTCCTCAATTCTTGCAGATTATTTGTTGTGGTGAAGAGTACACATTTGTGGTCATATCTAGTAACTATCCATTACTATCGCAGCCATTCACAAGATAACCATCACTGGTTATTTGACGACAAAAACAGGGGCAGTTGCACGAGAAGTTAACGTTTGATTTATCCACAGCATTTTGTTTGCATAACATTGATTGCAAATGATTGCAAATCGCTTCAATTAAGTTAGTTTCATGCTCTGTTTCATCACCATCGTCTGCGTTGGTACACATTCAGCCTGGAAAATTTACAAAATGTCAAACATGTGAGTAACCATCCCTTGAAGCCTTCTCTCTCACACCCATTCATCACTCTCTCTTTCACTCAATCGCTACACTATACATTATTTTATTTCCGCTTCTCGTGCTTTTCTCGTGTACAAAATATCAATAAAACCAGATGAACAAACTCTTTAGGTGCCAGACTATATTGTTGGATGTGAACGCATGTATACCACGAGCCATTGCCCGAATATTGCTTGCAGTCAAGCGGTATAAGAGCAGTGGACTTCCTGATTTTCGATTTTGGACTATATGAAAAGTGTTGAAAACTATAAATATATTGCTTCAAAATTCAAAAAATTAAATACTTAATTCTACAAAAAAGAACATAAACTAGAAAACTAATTTAACTCAGTCAGGAAATAATTATAAAACCAACGATGAAACATGTGGCATAAATATTAATATGTAAATTTTTAAATTAATATTTGATGAATTCGAAGAATTTATTTCTATAAATAAATGAAATAAATTACCGATTATCAAAAATTCATGAAATGTTATTGATAAACCATTATAAGCCCTAAAAGGGGTGGCAAAGTTATTCAGAATTCAAATCTCGCTGAATAATAAAGTTGTCCCTTAAAATTAGTTTTATAGTTATTGGCTGTAGTGGCTGTAGTAATATTGTGATTGCAGTATTATTCTCATGTGATAATTTTGTAAAGAATTTTTTTTTCTAAAAAAGAATGGTTTTTGGTTGTTTGAAGATCATTTTAGTATAAAAATATCCAAAACACTATTGATTGAAAAATAATTGTGAAAATCATTTAGAAAATTATTCAGAAAATCAGCAGCCACTAATTGAAAAATCGTTGAACTTCCGGAAAAGAAGTTTGTTTAGAAAAATCTAAATTTTCTAAACTACACCTTACTTCCCCAGCGCTGAACGGGTTTTCCATTTCAATTAAAATCTGTCGAAAAATATTTTGAAAATCTTCTGTAGAGCGTATGGCCTATTTGACAATTGTTAACCCAGTCGACGGTAAAACCCATAAATCTTAATCCTACATTCATATGACACACCCAACACACCATCCCTAGTACGAAGGATCTTTTCAGTCCCTCTGGGTGGCACCTTCAGTTTCCCATTGTCCCTTAACAAGTTATATTATTATTTCAGTGAGCCCCATCAAGGCTTACACTTTATTTAACCACTTGCAACCGATGGACAATTCTTTAGAATTTGATTTCGTAAATTCTAACCAACAGCAGAACCCCTTTAGGCCCTATAGTCTCATAAGGTAAGTGAAGTATGCATCTACCATGTATATTAGATCTTCATCCTTAAATAAAATAATTTTTTGAAAATTATTCATCGCTTTAATTGAATTATTTTTTGTAAAAAAAAAACATTCAAAAATAATTTTCTTTTGGGGTGACGATCCAACCTTTACGGTTAATACATGCTTCATTTACTTTATACAACTCAAAAAATAATATGTTTCCTAAGTGAATTAATGTTTTTCTTTTCATTGAAAAGTTGAAAAACGGATTCTTTTAGCAAAAAACTTTATTTCTGAAAAAAAAACAAAATATTAGAAATACTCAGCTTAAAGATCCCAAAGATCCCAAAGGTGAATTATTTCTGAGAATGTCCCATTGCTAAGTATATATAGGGTACAGTAAATAAGCTCATAAGAACTGTATATATACTTGTAATGCAGTGTACCATAACAAATGTGTCATAGAATATTTATTCAGACAATTTTGTACATAATTGCCAAATCTACCACAATTTAGGCGTTAAGGGTTTCATCCATATATTTCCAAAGCATTATTCTCCATGTTTTATTCATTATTATCTTTGCATATAAGAGGAATATACTGCATAAATATATGCCACGATTAGGCATACACCCCTTGGTACACCTTTTGAATAGAACCCTCATATGTATTGTTTCATTTTCCATATTATTTAATTTCAAATGTAAATCTTTAATCTAAATAAAACCACACTCAATAGTAATAAAGGTTAAAATGTCCCATTAAATTGCCCACACAGGTCTTCTTTTGTCCCAACAATTGATATTGTCCCCATGAGGGACAAAAAAGTGACACATCGTATAAATTATGTCAGGAAATTAAGTACACGATTGCCCTGGGTTAAGTATATGAGGAGTGATATAAAACGGAGTGTCCTTGTATCACTGACCAACCCTATTGGGAAAATAACCTCTGCTCCTTCATTCATGTACGTACCTCACCAAAATAGAAGCATTTAAGAAAAAAGCCCCTGAGGAGAAAACACCTCTGTCTGAACTTTCAAATCAAATATTAAAGGTCAAAAACGCAAAGAATACCCATAAATAAAGGAAAATATCGAAAACACAGGTCGCCTAAATCATATTTTGCAATGTTGATAGGAATGTTTGGGGGAAAAAAAGTGGATGAAAAAAACGCAATCATGATTTTTCAAAGCGGGTCAGAAATCAATTTAAAACTTAATAAATAAAATGAAATAACCACATAAAATTCCGCGAAAATTAAATTTATAATTTATCGCATGTTTAGCACTGATAACAGCAATATATTACATGATACAAACTTTTTTTTTCATATATGTTCAACACAATAATTTAATTTACTTTGAGTTGTGAATGAATATCGAATTGACTCACAAATGAGTTCATGTAATATTTTGGCAAAATTGCAGTCTTAATTGAAAATTGTGCGGTTTTCGTGCAACGTGGATCCCACACTAAAGCGCTTAATTACACTTAAAAGGCGACCACATATTTTCTAATGATCAAAGAGAATGTCACTTAATGGAAAATCTAGTAGAGATGAACGTTTACAAATTCTGTATTTAATTCATTACACTGTTTATTCACGATGCACTCGTGTTAAAAAGAGGATGAGTGCTATAAAAGTGTATTATAAGACTTTTAATATAAGTTTTCGCAATAAAATAATACTTTTTATTAATACATCCACAACCGCTTTAATAAATCTTTTCAAGAAACACACAATACGAGAAGAGTGAGTTATGTATTTTTTATTTAGGAAAATAGTAGAAAATCTTAGTTTAAGTAAAAGATGTTCAACTTTTTAACTTCCGTAAAATTTTTGCGAGTTAAAAAATTCCCTTCTACAGTGCAGTTCTACAAATGGTTTCCATCACTACAAACTTTAACATGCTTTGAATATCCAAATACGGAAAAGTTAAGTAAACGGTAAAAGCTCAGTATTTTGGTCAGGGTGAATAACCACCAATGTCCTAAGTTTTAAGTGTAATATGTACTTTTAATTCAAATTATAATTTTTTGTTATATCCACTTCAGGAATGTTATTTTTGGAATCTTGTGACCTGGGTTTTTCCTCTGTATCTCGTGGTAAAGATTCTTTGCTTCTTAACCCCATTCAGTCAATATACTAGAAATACTTGAGATAGAATTTTGTAATTATTTCCTTACAGATTAATAGAGGATTTTTTTGAAAAGAAAAAAAATATATTTATTATATGGGGCGCGGGGAGTCGCTCTCAAATGCGTCGTAACGGTCACTAAATTTATATTCTGTACATTAATTCATTACAATCTCTATTGATTTAGATAGAGTAACTATTCAAGAAAACAAGTTAGCAACCAGAATTCAAATCAGGAAAGAGGAAAAAGGTGGATTTTAATAAATTCGACAGTACTGTAGAATTTTCCGTTCGTCATTTTCAGCAAAAATTTTGCATTCCCTTCCGCGAAGTAAGAAAACAATAACAAAATGTATTTTCATCTCTGTCGGACTATTTTTCCCAAGTAATTGAAGGACTAAATCTCCTAAAAATCCATTTCCGGAAGCAATTCGAATAAAAATTATCCAGGAATAAATTATCTAAAATTACTCAATTTGCGTATGCATTCATAATACTAAGGTAAGGAATGTGTTAATGCATTTTACAACCTAGTCAATCTGGAATACGTCTTTCATAATTTTAATCAATTTATTGTACTGTAAAGGGGAGACTGGGGTAAAAAGTCACAAAACGAATATTTTATTTTTTTAGATAACTGAATGGCGTCCCCCAACTTCAGCTCTAAATAGAATTTGCATACATTCCGAGTTAGTTCACATTAAGAATCTCATCTACAATAAGCCGGTTAGGATTATCTGTCACTTTCATTTTTTTTACAAACTACTCGATCGCTTCAAAAATTTCTTATTAGCGCAGTTTTATAGGAAATTTATCGCTCTACAACTTGGTGAATGTAATTTTCCTCTATTTAGTAAGGAAATACGTTTATCAAGCCGATTTCTAAAAGGTAATTTTGTGACTATTCTCAAATATTCTGGGGCAAATAGTACCAGACATAGGGGTATTATCATATTTTGATTCGCTTCATTACGGGCTTCCGTAAATTTGAAAAAATACCTAGAGGACATATTTTCATAGAAAAATTTCTTCTTCTACACTTTTGTAAAACACCGTTTTCTCTGCGAGCAAATTGAGAAAACGAGGAAAGCGCTTTTCAAGCTATCTTAGAAAAAAACACACAAAACACTGCAAATCATTTGATCAATGCAAACAAGCGGCGAGATATGGCAATGACGTCTCTTTTCGCCGTGAGACATCAGAAATTGCTTCGCTTTTTATTACTTTTTGCTCTATACCTTTTGTTACTTTTTGCCCCAAGTGGCCATTTTTAATAAAAGGATTTCTGGAGAAAAGAACCTTTGTGAAATTCTAAAATAGATAGCGGATTCGTATTCAAAGAATCCATATTATTTAGAAAATATTCACCAGTGCATCAATTTTGGAAAATAAGTAGGTAATAATTGTTATCTTCTGCAAGCAAAATATTTCAAAAATAGGACTAAAAATTTCGATATTTTTTATTTTCTAAATTCCTTGTTCGAACTCTAAGAAACTTACGACATTGAAGAAGGTCTATGGAGACTATCTATAGAAAAAAATTTGAGCCGCTATCTTTTTTACCTTGGAAGATATTGAATTTTGAATTTTCTGATTTGTGACTTTTTGCCCCAGTCTCTCCTACATCTTAACCCTCAAAGTGTTCAAAATTACAAGCTGTCCCAAATAGTGAGTGTTTCCCTTATATAATATAAAAGTTCAACCCGACAGGTTATTAAACCTTGAGATCATTCTTGTATTTAAAATTATAGATGATGATAATTATCACATTTATCTGAGAAATTTAATTTAACCATTCATCATTCTGTATCATATAGAAAAAAAATGTATAAGGGGGTGAGACAGTTATACCCCTGAATTGTTTTGTGAAAAGATGATAATCAGAAATAAAACAAAGTACCTATATCCGGTGAGTTGCAATTGGAATAAAGGCGAGAATGAGGGTTAATAACAATAAAAACAATGCCCTTTAATTTTACTGGTGAATTGTAGGGCAGATGGTTTGATCTGAATGGCAGAATGTGTCAAAGTGGTCAAAGTTAAATTATGGCTAAGTCCAGCTACTTCAAGAAATATGCGAAAAATAGCGTTTTCATAGTAGAGGAAAGTAGGGCACCCTTGAATTGGGGCGCTTTTAAAATTGGGCTTTTTTCTCCTACTTTTAAACGGAACTGGATCGTTCTATGATATATTGTAGATCCACAAACCAATTGTGAAACTAAATTGCAGTGTGATAAGATTTAGTTTAATTTAAAAATAGGAGAAAAAGTGCAATTTTAAAAGTGCTTCAATTCAAAGGTGCCCCACTTCCCTCTAGTCCAAGATCATTGTAGTTTCATCTCCTCCTACTTACTTTTTAAAGCTCTTTTTAGATTACATTAAATGTATGGAAATTTCAAGTGCAATATGCTAATTTTGACGATTTATTCAAAAGAATGATGAATTTTAAAATCGACTTTTGAAAATAAGATTCATATGATATATTTAGGATTAAACTAGATCTATTCGTGACTAGAGGTTTTGTTTTTCAATTATACACGTGTTTTCCAAATCTGTGACAATATTTTTTTTATAGCTTTTAATTAATCCTTCATATTTTTGAATATTGTACGAGGATCGCGATGGTAATTTCATTCTCTGCGAATTTGAAAAATGTAATATCCTTAATTTTCAAGAATATTTAATTTGTTTATTTTAAAGCTCAAAAATAATATTCTAAAAATAAAAAAGTTTTTTTCATCAACCGCATTCTCAATTAGTGCATCCGGTATTGGTTCCACAAACATCAACAGCGAAGATTTAATTAAATTTACTAAAACCGTGAATGTGGTTAAAATGATTCTGCCAGGATTATGAGCTCAAAATAAATTATTTGGCTAAATTTAGCTTTTTCGTAAATGACTAAACCCAAAATAAGGAAAATAACATGAAACCAGTGATAAGCCCAGATAAGCTTATGGTAGCTGAGATTCTTTACAGGCGACCTCGAAAAGTGTGCAACCCGGGGTGCTTACAACTCGGAATGCGTGAAAATTCGATTGTGAATTGAATTTTGAGGGTAAGGAATCGCGACTAGCAAACGGTTATCGGCCACCGAAATGGATAAAATTGGCTCGCATTTCTAGGTCACCTGTAAAAAATCTCAGATACCATAAGCTTATCTGGGCTTATCACTGGTTTTTTCATTATCTTTTCCATAATAATTAATTTGTCCATTTGATGAAAGTTTTGAATTAATGAAAGATACAGTTAAATTTTTAATAAAGGTTTTGTAAAGTTTTTTTTTATTGCTTTTCAGCCATAAAACAACCTTTCATCCTTTCTTGGTCTATATCTTATTTTAAGAGGTGAAATAAAAAATAAGAAAAAGGTTTAAATTGCACTTTAAATATCTAAAACATATTAATTCATTGGTTAAAATTGTGCCTTTTCCTGTTGATAAATAAATTTAAGATGATGTAACGCTATTGGAAGAATAATTTGCTTTAAGAACTTCCAGGCAAATGTCCACAAACCTGTGTCAAATATGTAATCTTATTATCTTTTTTTTTGCAGAATCACTTCCATTTCTCTCTTAACCCAATTATGCAACAAAAGGAGCTCACCTTCGACAATCTCTCCACAAGGATCCTTATCTTCGATGGCCAAACAAGAAAATGGGAAAATCAAAATAAAAGGTTTTTATAGAATTTGTCACCAAAACATGGTAGTCAAACTAAAGATGGATCCATTGTGTTTTCTTTCCAGAGGTGTCCTCCAGTGATATTGGGCCGATAAGTAAATAAGCCTAGAGGTTGAATGTCAATATCAATCAATGAAATTCTTTATTTTTGCACACGGAAATCACAATGAGATCAACCAATGAAATAGGATTTTGTGTGTTTCCCATATAGAAGACTACTCTATAAATAGACAATAATGATAAAATACGTAAAGAATCTCACAATGTCCCTCTGGTTTTCAATTAAGTAAATCCATTCACGATAATGAGCAGTAAAAGTTATTGCAAATAGTTAATAACTTCAAAATAAAACAACTGTTACTCATACAAATGGTTCCTTTGCCCAGTCAGGGTAAAATTTCGGATTTTTAAGTGTATTAAATTAAGATGAAAATTTTAATTTGATACGGGACAGACACCCTATAAATGCAAAATATCTTGGAATATATGAATATAAATTAATTTGATTCAACTCAATTATTTTTTCCTTGTTTTTCTTCAGTTTCCCACAATTGCTGCGAAGGTGAAAGAATTTCACTATTGAATTTCGGAGGTGAGAAAAAAATTCAGTGTTGACATTGGTATATTTTGATAGTAAATATTAGTGTGACAGCGATGCATAAATTGACTGTTTCCTCATGACTGCACTCACGATGTACACCACATATACAATGTATGAGTTTCCTCTGCTCGCAAGTCTAAGCATAAATAATGCCATGTGGCTTTAGCACTCTCAAATGTGTGACTGTGTGACTATGGTATCATAGCTGAGCGACATTTAGCTATCATGGTATATGAGGAAAATTAAAAGGGTTATTTTCAACCGGGTGATTAAAATAGAATCAGCACATTTAGTTAGTCATAAATAAAACATCTGACAAAGTTCAACTGTATCGCGGTCAAGTACAGCAAATTAGAGAATTTTGTTGAGTGATGCCAAGAGTCCCATGATAAAATCAATACAATTTTGTCCAAATAATTTATTTTAATACCTATTCCCTACAGTAGGGGACCATCGTCGCCTCTGAACTAGGGACATCCTGTCGCAGAGTCTATCAAAGATGCAAAATTGAGAGAGTGCCTGCCAAAGAAATCAAGTATCATCGTGGCAAGGAAAGTCTGTTTGACAAAAGCATTCGATGTACAAGTATGTTTGATAGCTTTCCATGAAGCACTCTTATTTGAGATTATATTTACAGACCACTCATTTCAGTTAGGCTTTAATACAAAGTTCCGCTTTTTGCACCAAAGATACTCACATGTATATGTACATATATATTGAAGTATATTCGGATATTGAAATTACTTATAAAACCTAAGCATTATCACACTACATGCATATTGAACTTACTTTATCAATTTTTGAAATAAATAGATATATGTAGATAGATCCATCGGTTGCATCGACCATTGTCGTTTCAGCATTTTTGTTTTGTATCTGCATTTGGTGCAAACAGACACAAAAGAAATGCAGATACGTAAGGGAAAGTGCCCATGATTTGCACGGTCCCAGAATTCATAATGACTAAATTTTTCTTATCGGTGGCAGCCAAAATTCCAAAAGCCAAAATCCCGAACGCCAAAATCCCGAAAAGGCCAAAATCCCGAAAGCCAAAAATCTCAAATGTTCAAAATCCTGAAAGGGAAGAAATTATATGAAGGAAAATGTTTAGAATAATTTTCCAAGACACAGAAGATTTCCCTTTGCCTCCAGCAAGCGCAGGTCCAATCGTGGGAGTAGCTATGACACTTTTAAAAATTCGGGATTTTGGCTTTCGGGATTTTGGCGTTCGGGATTTTGGCGTTCGAGATTTTGGCTATCGGGATTTTGACCGGGACCCGTTGAGTCACATTTATAGAAAAAGATAGCAAAAATTTAGTCATTATGAAGCTTGAGACCGTGCAAAGCATGGGCACCGCTTATATGACAACAGACGATGCAACTAACGAGATATTTATCGGAAAATGCCCCAGAAACGTTATTTTTTTACAAATATAGAACGGTTTGCTTATTGGGTCCATTGCTGTCTTAGCGTTGACAATCAACACGACAAATGTTTTAGTAGCATTTTAAGTTACGGTCACAGTTTGACTTCCGAACATTTAAAAGCTTAGTTCTCTAACGGTTTTCAGTGCAACCACATTGCCAAAAGTGGAGAACAGTTACTATAACGATGTCTACACATTGACAGATTCCAGTGTGACTCCAGATTGATATATGGACTAATTTCTTGGGGTAGGGTTCACGCACGAAATACATCTGAAGCCTCTCTTTACAGCTTAAAAATATTCGATTAGGACAATGTCCTTCTATGGATGGAGGAACTACACTGAACCACTTTTTGCTCAGTGGGAAATCTTTCCCTTACTCTACTTGTATGTGTATAGGGTCGCTAGCCTCTACTTCAGGAACTACCCTCTTTAGACAAAATTGTCATCCCACACTTACAAATGAACTTTTAGAGGTACTTTAACCTTTATCAGCAGCTTTCACTAGCCTATCTTATCCCACTAGTGATCAACAATCTTCGTGACAGCGTAGGTTAATTTTCATGCGGCGATATAAAACGCTTTCTTGTAAAGCGTGTGCACGTTAAGATTGCATCCAAGAATAACGCTTTAAAAAGAAAGTCTACATAATATTAAAAAAAGAAAAACATTCTTTGAAACTTCATTGTAGATTTATTAGATATATTAGTTTAATTGTTAGGTAATTGTTTGAAGTTTCCTTTTACGTATGTTTCATCATCCATCAAGATGCACCCAGTACAGCCAGACCTCATCTTATCGTGCAGTCTTCGAGCTCGTGTTTTAGCTGACTGACTTTGTGCATCCGTGCGATGAGGGGCTGCTTGGGCCTTAAAAGTCTTCAGTCCGTTCCTCTGTTTGATTTTGTGTACAAGACTGGGAAAACATTTAAGTTTTTTTAGCCATATCCCTCATAGATGTCAAAGGATTGTTCTTGTAGCGCATGATCACCTTTTTCTCCAAATCTCGATCTCCAATACCCCGATTTTTTCCACATCCAGTTTTCTGGATAGTGGTTTACTGTCGAGGAATCAAAGAATCACCCTCCGGACGGTCTGGTATGAAGTATTTGTGAGTTTTCCAAGGTCCGCGTAATTGATTCCAGAATTTTTTAGATACGTGTACATGATCAGTTCCGTTTCTCTTTTCCATTATTATTTCGTATCTTAGTGAAAAATGAACAGAATTTGATGAGAATTTCACCAAAAGAAAGGTAAAAATACGTGTGACAATGTTTACATACAGTAGAGTCTCTCAAATCTGCATCTCTCAAATTCGAACGCTGTTTGGATTCAAAATCTCAATTGTGAGGTTATGTTAGAAAGTTCGTATTCTATAAGTGAATGAAAATCATATATTATGTGCTTCTTCCTGAATGTTTACATACATTATTATCGTATAAAATGAAAGGGAAGTATGTTACCACTAAAACTTGCGAGAAAGTACGAGAATTTGATTCAAAGTACAATTTAATCTCACATAAATTTCGTTGGTTTTGAAAAAATCGTTCGAATTTAGGAGGTGAGAAATGTCAAAAATACCCCCCGAGCGTTCGAATTTAGGAGACTCCACTGTACAACGAAAATGCGGAGCTAGTGACATCTATTATAAAAACATTAAATCATTTGGTGCAATCTTAACGTGGACACGCTTTTGTACTGTATCTAGGGACTCTGTCTCTGTGTAGACTCCAGACATTCCTAATTTTCTATAACTGTAACACAGCCTTTATGGCTCTGCATGTTCTAATAACTCTTTTCGAATAGTATTCTTAAAGATTGAATAAATTGAATTGAACATGAAAAATTTTACCAAAAATGACCTTTAAGAAGTGTCCTCCAAAAACTAAAAAAAGATGAATTTTTAAAGAAAATTTGCCTAATGTGTAGGCAGTTTCTTTAAAAACGATATCCGATTCAATATATTTTGCATAAACAGACATAACATTTTTAACAGATCTTTTCAAGAAAACCATCAGGATTCGAGTTTGATTTATATGAAAATTTGTTGTTTCTTGCTGGAAAAAGTGAGAAAAGTGTTTGTGAAAGTTTATTGGATTGTTTAGTAAATTTTTCTATAAAATTTTCCAATAATGCAAAGGAAGAGTGTCGTTCCTGGTGGAATCCAATCCAGCTTTGAAGGAACATTTCCTCTGATTTTTTTATAGATATTTCCGGAAGTTAATGCATCTGTATATTCTTAAGGTGTTCTTCGTACAGTGGCTCTGCACTTCATAGATTATAACATGGATTAAAAAGAGGAAATTGACGGACTCTTTGGCATCTTTATTGACTTTTCATTTTTACTTCTTGTTTTTTGTGTTTTATTCTTTTATAGGGATTTTGTGTATTCAAAAAATTCGAACATGTTCTTACATGACTGGCATATACAACCTTATGCGCTAGACACACTTACGACTTAAGTCGAGAGACGACTTAGTGGAAAATGATGGAAATTCACTTTAATCAATATTTTTAATATAATTACGCTAAGCCGTCTCCCGGCTAATCCTCAGATCTGTCAAGGCCCTTAGAAAGAGCTTTTCCACCATTTTGCTTTGAAGATTTGAACTCTAATGTTAAGACGGCGGTGGATGCTGAAAACTACATGGGACCTCATTAAAACGAAACTGTACTTCGAAAGCATTGTTAAAGAATAAATTTATCTATTTATTTTTAGAAGGTGCGAAAATAATCTCAAAAATATTTCTTTATTTTCATCTACAAATATTGTGTGATATTCGCGGTTTGATATCGGGGAAGGTTATTTATTTGCAATAATCTCAAACACATTGTCAACAGTATAGAATCCCAGATACTACCTGGAAAAGTGAATTTGTAACCAAAACCCTCGTCACGATAATTTCTATTTATAATCACTGTCCTGATGATTCATGAGATATGACAAAAAATATAATAAAAGGGACAGATAATCCTAACCGGCTTATGTAGGTGAGATTCTTAACGTGAGCTAGCTCGGAGTGCATGCAAATTCGATTTAGAGCTGAAGTTGGGAGACGCCATTCAGTTATCTTGAATCAAATTCGTGAAATTATGCAAATTTTGTATTTAAACCAAAATATCAAGGATTTGGATGAACTGGCACAAAAGTAATATATGGGTGAAATGTAGACCAGAATGTTCTCTATAATTTTCCCATAGAACATGATCTCATCGATTACTCAGAAGCCAAGATAAGCGAGGTTTTTTGTTTCTTAACTCGTTTTTTCATCCAGAGTGCCCCAAGTAGTCTTTTGTTGAGCTTCAACTATTTCAAAGAATTGTTGTATTTTGTGGGACTTTCCATTTAAAACCCTATTTTAAGTGTCTTGGTGGAGTAGAGGCAGTCAAATTGGCATCTGAGTGATTTCAAAGCGTTATTATGGGAAAAATCAATTTTTTCACACTTAAACGGCAAAATCGGAGTGATAGCGTAGTCTGAGTGGAAAATCATGTATGGACGAAATGTAGAGACAAATGTGCTCTACAATTATGTTGAAGTAATCATCAAAATCGGTTCAGCGACAGTCGAGATAATTGAGGTTATGTGATATTGAAATTGGTTTTTCGACTGTGGCGCCCCTGGTGTTGGTCCCACGAAGTTCAAATATTCTAGAAAGTTGTAGCATTTGGTGAGATCTTTCGTTTAAGCCCTTATTCATCAAAATCGGTCACATAGAACCGGAGATATGATTTTTTGAATTTTGTGAACTTTGACCCCTCATATCTCCGGTTCTGTTTTAACCACAGCGCGCATACGCACCATTTTGGAAACGTCCTAGACTGGACTATAACATACTAAAATTTCATTAACTTGCACAATGCCGTTTTTGAGAAAAGTGACTTTGAATTTCGATGAATTTTGACGCTATCACAGCGCCACCTGTGGTGACTTTTTGAACTTCCATCTGAAAGTGCTCATCGAGACGAAACCAAAAAGGTAAAATTTAGGTCGCTATGTTAATTAGAACCGGAGATAGAGGCCGGTCAATGTTCGAACTTTGACCCCTTATAGCTCGGGTCAGGGGTTATGGATCGACTTAAGGTTTTTTTTGTTTGATAGGTATAATCAACGGCTACAACATACTAAATTTTCAGCCCGATGCACAATGGAATTTTTGAGTTATTTAACTTTTAAGATTTAAAAATTTTCTTTTTAAAAAAAGCGCCCCTAGCGGTGGTTTTATGAACTTGCGATGTTAGAAGGGGAAGTGGCATTTCACGAGAGCTTTCCAAAAAGCCCTCACTTTTTAAATTCTGACAATTAGAACCGGAGTTATGGCCATTTTAAGAAATTTTTTTTGGGCCCTTATAGCTCGGGTCAGGGGGGTCGGGGGACCTTAAGTTTGGTATTGATGGAAAGCTCTAAGGCCAAGCTATAACATACTAAAATTTGAGCCCGCTGAATGCCATAGGGGCGGAGCTATTGAGAAAACAAAAAAAGGGGGGTCTTCAAAATGGCGGAAGGAGGGGTGGGGGGTGGGGGGTCTATGCACCAAGTTGCAATTTTCACTCGATATATAACCTTTGCCGAAAACCGCAAGTCGATATCTTTTTTAGTTTAGGAGCTATTAAGCTCCAAAGAGCGGCCGGCCGGCCGCTCTTTGGAGCTTAATAGCTCCTAAACTAAAAAAGATATCGACTTGCGGTTTTCGGCAAAGGTTATATATCGGGTGAAAATTGCAACTTGGTGCATAGACCCCCCACCCCCCACCCTCCTTCCGCCATTTTGAAGACCCCCCTTTTTTTGTTTTCTCAATAGCTCCGCCCCTATGGCATTCAGCGGGCTCAAATTTTAGTATGTTATAGCTGGGCCTTAGAGCTTTCCATCAGTACTAAAGTTAAGGTCCCCCGACCACCCTGACCCGAGCTATAAGGGTCCAAAAAAATTTCTTAAAATGGCCATAACTCCGGTTCTAATTGTCAGAATTTAAAAAGTGAGGGCTTTTTGGAAAGCTCTCGTGAAATGCCACTTCCCCTTCTAACATCGCAAGTTCATAAAACCACCGCTAGTGGCGCTATTATTAAAAAGAAAATTTTTAAATCTTAAAAGTTAAATAACTCAAAAATTCCTTATGCAATCGGGCTGAAATTTTAGTATGTTGTAGCCGTTGATTATACCTATCAAACAAAAAAAACCTTAAGTCGATCCATAACCCCTGACCCGAGCTATAAGGGGTCAAAGTTCGAACATTGACCGGCCTCTATCTCCGGTTCTAATTAACATAGCGACCTAAATTTTACCTTTTTGGTTTCGTCTCGATGAACACTTTCAGATGGAAGTTCAAAAAGTCACCACAGGTGGCGCTGTGATAGCGTCAAAATTCATCGAAATTCAAAGTCACTTTTCTCAAAAACGGCATTGTGCAAGTTAATGAAATTTTAGTATGTTGTAGTCCAGTCTAGGACGTTTCCAAAATGGTGCGTATGTGCGCTGTGGTTTCAATAGAACCGGAGATATGAGGGGTCAAAGTTCACAACATTCAAAAAATCATATCTCCGGTTCTATGTGACCGATTTTGATTAATGAGGGCTTAAACGAAAGATCTCACCAAATGCTACAACTTTCTAGAATATTTGAACTTCGTGGGACCAACAACAGGGGCGCCACAGTCGAAAAACCAATTTCAATATCACATAACCTCAATTATCTCGACTGTCACTGAACCGATTTTGATGATTACTTCAACATAATTGTAGAGCACATTTGTCTCTACATTTCGTCCATACATTATTTTCCACTCAGACTACGCTATCACTCCGATTTTGCCGTTTAAGTGTGAAAAAATTGATTTTTCCCATAATAACGCTTTGAAATCACTCAGATGCCAATTTGACTGCCTCTACTCCACCAAGACACTTAAAATAGGGTTTTAAATGGAAAGTCCCACAAAAGACAACAATTCTTTGATATAGTTGAAGTTCAACAAATGACTACTTGGGCACTCTGGATGAAAAAACGAGTTAAGAAACAAAAAACCTCGATTATCTTGGCTTCTGAGTAATCGATGAGATCATGTTCTATGGAAAAATTATAGAGAACATTCTGGTCTACATTTCACCCATATAACACTTTTCAGTCAGTTCATCCAAATCCTTGATATTTTTGTTTAAATACAAAATTTGTATAATTTCACGAATTTGATTCAAGATAACTGAATGGCGTCTCCCAACTTCAGCTCTAAATCGAATTTGCATGCACTCCGAGTTAGCTCACGTTAAGAATCTCACCTACATAAGCCGGTTAGGATTATCTGTCCCTCTTTTCAACAAGATGATACTATTAATTTCAGCAAGAAGCAAATATGGGATATCAATAGAGATCTTTCATTGATGAAATAGAGAATATTGGTATTAAATTGCTTCTTAATAACTGCATGATCTATGTTCTTAGCAACTTTGTTTGCATTGTGAGGAGGAGGGACTACAAGTGTAGACGAAGTATTAAATTGGATCTTGTTGTATGTGTGTAATGACACCCAGTAGAAGAGGTTCAATATATTATTAGCATCAATTAAATTGATGCTGAAACTTCACTACAAATGTCACCAGCATCACAGAAAATTTTCCCAGAATGACGCCCCATGGTCATACTGTTGACCATTCCAATTACTAAGAGATTTTACCTGCCATCTCTGATATTGCAGAAAAGTCTTTCGTTTCCAATTGTAAATTACAAATTCATAACACGAAGAGAGACATATTGCAAGACTAGACAGCAAGGAAAAGTAAACATTTTCTTAATTTTAATGGTAAGATGTATATTGTTTATGCAGTAGAGTAAACGAGCTAACACTATTGACTTTCATTTTTCTAAAGTAGTTTGTTTTGCAGGAACAAGCTGCATCGTAACGATGCCAACATTGAGGGATAGGTTCTCCCTTGACTGATTTGCTTTTACATTATTTATAACACAACATTTCCACAAACTTGATTATATATCTTTTCTTAAAGTTTTGATACTTCTTAGGTCATCCCATTATAACTAACCCTTATATCTCTTTTAACAAAATTAAATTCTATGAAAGTTGAAGTGGCTTTAAAGCTCGGATGTCTGAGCTGAGCCCATATCAACGACCAATTAATGAAATTGAATAAGAAACCCTATGCTTCTTATATAGCAAAAATATTACTTTGCACTGTCTCAGCTGTAGAAATTATTACATTTCTCAGACTTTGCAACATCTCAAATGATATTTTCTGAAAAACAAATTAAGCAAAAGCATTGAGAAATAATCTTGTTGTGAGAATATCTCTTACATTTCACGTACCCAGGAACGACGATGGGTGTTTCATGGGATTGAAAACAATCAGTACAAGCAAGGCTAAAATCGTCACACAAAATATCGCAACATTACGTGATTTTATGTACAAATGGGAAGGAATCACATACACATGAAGACGAATTTTCTTTTCAACGTAACATTGTTGGGTGTTATGCGTCTGGTTGTGGAAAAGGGAGGATTTCATTTGGAAGATTAAAGAGAATCCACCATTCTCGCAGATGCTTTTCTCTGTCATTAAAGCAAAGGGCATTACTGTGGAGGAGTTGATGATGAAATGATTTAATTAAAATTGCTAAGGTATGATGAAAAGTATCTAATAACATATGCTCTTGATCTGAATATTATCCTTAATTGGGAGGTTTTCCAGTGAAATACAAAAATTTCAAATTTTTGTCTTTGTCACTTCGAGCATATTAATTTAGTTTCATCGGAAGCTTTTCTCCTATGTGGAGACCTCGGTCCTGACTTTTAGATTAAGTATGTAAATATTGGGATTAATTGCAGGATAAAGGATGAAGGACGTGTGCAGAAAACTAAAGTCCATGGGAGCAAACATGTGTGAAAGCCAAAGTGCAGGAGACCGAATGAAATACTCAAGCTACCCAAGATACATTTCATTGCCACCAAATCGTAGAAATAATGTAAGGGTAATAATAAAAAAATGCGAATGACATTAAATTCTTATTCTACAATATGGCATAAAACAGACAGAATAATTCATTTGAATGTTTTGTATGCTATCAATAAGGAAAGGTGAGCTAATTTCATGAATCTTCAGCCTTTTTCAAGACTCATTTTCCTAATGTTTCTGATCACGTCTATATTTATACTGGTAAAAATAAAAAGGTCAAATTAACCCTTTTCAACAAAAATGGATCATATTTGATCCTTTGAAAGGTTCACTTGAATCTTTGTACGCACGTTTATCACGATAGATTATGTTTTATCTTAAATTTATTACTCCTAACATATTTATCTCATCTGAGCACACGCCAAAGATGACTTTTCATTGTTTTTATTCGTTTATTTCTGAGTTAAATAGGTATCAAAAGAGTTATCCTTTCAAAGGATCATCGGTGACCCTTTCATTTTTACCAGTGTAAGTTAACTCTTTCGCGTCATTAGGGTCATATATGACCCAGGGAAAAAACAATTTTTTTGATTATTTACATTAATTGAAATCTATCGGTTTGTGCACGACATCACAATAGAAGGATGTAAGATTCTTGGCTAATTTTCTCAAGACTCCAGATATGCAGGAAAAGAAAATATTTCAGATCAAAAATCACGAATTTCGAACTTTGTAAAATGACTTTTCTTTTTCAAAATTTTTTATATTAATTTATTTTTTTCAGCAAAAAGTTCTTTAGAAACACAAAATAGAATATCCAAAGATTGTATATTGCATATTTTGATATAATAAACTACTCTGAATTTTCCAGAAAAGCGTGTAGAATTTTCCGGGTCATATATGACCCTATTGTCGGCAAGGGTAACAGTGTTTTCATCCCAAACCTATAGCGAAATGTAGTTGGGACATTGTTTTTCTTTGTGAAATGCAGGTAGGACATCTTACTCCTGGACATTTTATCTTATATCTGATGAATTATAACATAATTTGCAATATTTTAGAGTATTCTGCAAGTGTCTCATATTGTGCAATTGTATTGTATGTGAATAAATATGTGGATAAGTTTATTTTTGCTAAATACAACTCAAAATATTGTGACAGTGACTGTTCAAGGGATTACCAGGAAGATTCCTTGAACACCAGGACTACGGAGGCCATCAAAACTATCCAGTTTGCCATGGTTTTGGTCAAATTAATAACTTCAAGCAAAAAAACTCTTAAAAAGCCCGTGATATAGATTTTGAAAATGGTATGTACACTTCCCTTGAGGACAATAGGGTCATATATGACCCGGGATTTTTTCGAGTTTTCACGCAATGGAAATTTTTTTTCCTCTCTGAACTATTATATTTGATCATAAAGCATTAGGAAAAACTCAATTTTACATGAATTCATCTGCTGAATAAAAGTGTGACGCGAAAGAGTTAACTAATACGAGAAAAAGTTTCTCTAGGGAATTGGTTATTTTAAAGCCACGCATTTCCAATATTATTAAATTATTATACCAAAAAACTATTATATATTTTTTTGACCCCTAATAAGACTAGACTAGACGTAAACGCCAAACTGTTATTGATTAGTTAGTTGGGACCTAGGGATAAGATAAAAGGCACTAGCCTTTAAATCAGAAAAAGATCTTTATTTTTAACACCAATTTATTCATGTAAATATTTAACCTTATTAAAATTGTCACGATTAAATACACATAAGAGAAATGCAATATTTGGTTAGATAATGCCGCTTGGGTATAGAATGACACATTACCATCATATACACTTTAATTTCCTGACTCACTAAATGTTTAATCATCGCCTAAAATACCTTTCAAATGCACTCATATTTTTCCCTTTCTCATTTGTGGTTGCATGAAGACCAAATGACCGATTTTACTCTCTCTCTTCCTACCGTGTCAAGCAAAGTGTTGAAGATTATATTCATATGTAGCATAATAACCCCAACGATAATTCATCTTTTGAAAACTAGAACTCTGACATACCACGAAAGTTTTGAAAATTGTGGAATATCTGCAGCGCCGCACAGCAAAACTTCACTATGAGGCTCACCTAAAAATTTAATGAATATCTTTTCTTTCATATACAGTGTTACATAATGCTAACTGGAAGAGTTGCATACATAATACAGAAAAGGCGCGCAAACTTTTAGGCCTGTCAAAAAGTTTTCTGGTTGTTGCATGGTTTAAGACTCATATCGAACTCAGTTCTCAACTTATCCTCAGATGCATGTTACATCAGTGTGCACCAGAAAAAAAATCTGTGCTGCTTTTCGAAAAATGTCACAGAAACGTTTGTTCCAGAAACTCAAAACTATATATGAATCCTCTCCAAATTGTAAAGGAACGATGTTATATATTTATTTTTTTTAATTGAATCTTTTAACATTGTAGAAGTACAGCAAATAAATAGCAAAAGTATTCAAATAGAACAACCGATAAAGTGCTTTTGGTTGCCATTTTAATTCCACTTGAGATCCTTGGTCAAAGAATTAGCCTTTGCACGTCGTCATCGATGCATTCAATAGCGTTGAAGCGAAAAGCATCAAGGAGCACAATTCTGCAACATCACGTGGGATATGCGATGTTCTAGTAAAAAGCTCTCTCATCCTCCTTTTATAGTATGAAACTTTATTGAATTTCATCCATTACATAGCGAACTCTTGTAAAGTTTGCATCGAGAAAGAATGTTACCGGAAATTGTATTACTGCGTGAGTTGTGGCACAAAAATAGATAAAATTTGATGGAATATTCCCAGGATTGTTATATAGAGTTCTTGGAAATCTATCAGGATTTCCTGGACAACCACAACAGCTGTGGTCAACTTGAAGAAGAAGCTTTTGAAGAAAAAGCAATATATGTTTTTCTAGAGCTTCCTTTTCATTTAAAAATTGTTTTCTCGGAAAATTTAGATGTTCATTTTGATGGAAATGGAGTAATGTTCCTTATCTAAAAGCATATTCTGTCTATACCATGTGGAGCATCTCAGATCAATATTCATTTATCTACTATCGACAGGAGAATTGCAATTTCACAAACTCCTTTTTCATAATACTAAATAAATCTCTGGACATTTCTAGGCCATCACTGAGATTGAGCTGCACTTTATTTTGATAAAAAAAAGGTTATTGGATTCTCGTATATTATTAAAAAAAAATTAAGTCTTCCTTAAACTTCATAAACCTCAAAATCTATATTTTATGGTTCTATGGAATAATCAAAATTAGAAAAAAAACATACAACTTAGGGGGGGGGGGCTACGTTTATCAGTGGGGTACTACATTTATATATTATTTTTGTTTTTTAAAGGAAATCAGGCTATAACAACACGAAATTTAGTTCTACGAAACTCGCTTCCATTAGAAATTTTCGATAAAATGTATATCAGTTTATCAAACACATCTCAAAAAACCCAACCTCCTCCCATGTAAACACTTTAACATAACATTCATTAGAGTGTAAATTAATCATTGCAAATAGGGAAGCTTTCAGAATTAATAAGGATTAAATAGTCAAGCCAACAGATTTAAATCATTTTGGAATATTTTGTAACCTTTAGAAGTCTTATTAAATATTAAATTGAAAATGAAGACATTAACCTTTAAATATCGCAAAGGACACTGAAAAATCGATTTCTAAAAAAAGAAAATAGTATTTAATTAATCTAAAAAAATTGCCTTCTAAATAATTTAAATAACGAGCATTATTGGCATAATTAAATACTTATATAATTGCATCAAGTATTTTAAGTTCTATGCGTTCTCCAATTGGTTAGAGCTTGAAAGCATCCTAAATCATTTTAAAATCCATCCAGTTGAAACAGTTCGATAAAACTATAATATTTTTATATAGATATTATACCTGGTTCAGCTGTTTTTGGTTTTATATAAATTGTAAATAAGCCGTAAAATATGTAGAGGAAATTAAGTAAGTGAAATATTGAAAAAAAATTATATAGGGGAAACTGAAGCACCACCAAACACGGGGTAGCACCAAACACTGCAATTTTCGATCACATATTCGAGTTCTGAGGACAAGGCCTATAGGCATTTATAGGCACTAGGGTGTTCACTGAAGAAATGGCCGAGATAGTCCAAGTAGTTTAGAAATAAAAATTAGTGTTTGGTGCTACCCCGTGTTTGGTGGTGCCCCAGTTTCCCCAAGTCCCAATTTTCTTGCAAATCTCATATATTTTACTGCTCGAATTCGTAGAGAGGGAGCAGTTAGATAATCCGTATTTTTCCAACTTATCACCGCTATAGAGCCTAAACAGTAAACGATATCAACTTCTGGTCTTCGGTGACCCCCAGTAAAAAACGCATTATCTTCAGACGCTTTTCCTTTTACTATCCCCTCTCTCCAACCCTTCTAAAACTATGTTTTTGGTTTTTTTTTTCAAAATTGGCCAAAGCTTTTTCAATGATTTTCGGTTATGTTTTAGAGGTACTCGTAGTCCAGATGAACATTTCGTCCAAATAAAATTACTTTGAGGATTATGCCCAACGCACAATAACTTTTGTTCGTAAACATGTTTTCAAAATTTCCTATAAGAGAAAGCGAGATAATTATATCCCGGTTTCCTTCACTCTCATTGAAATGTCAAAAACATGTTTACAAAACAAAAGTTATTATGAATCGGTTTAAACATTATTGTTAAACCGGTAAGATAAACGCAAATTGGGTTGTGGATAAAGCTTTCCTAAATCTCGGAAACGTAAATATTATGCTTCTCTCTATTAATTTTAGCCATTTTAGCGATAAAAACTTTATTAATATAGGTATGTAAATGATACGAAGCTACTTTTAAGCTATAGCCCAAGTCACGACCTCAAGCATTTCGCAAGTTCAGTGCGCTTTGTCATTCCTTTTTAGTATGGAAATGATATATTCTTTACCATAAAATTGAATTTGTGCAATTTACTTTTATTTAAAATATCCCTTATGTTACATTATGAGTTTTTGGTACGGTTTTCTTTGTAAAACCACCTGGAAGCCAACCTGCATATTCATTATACTCTATATGAGATATTTATCATTCTGTAGATTCTGTAGATTCGTCTATAAAATAATTTAATTTCCCCAATGCCATAAACGCGTTCCATTTAAGACTAAAAACAAAATGAGTTCTAGAATAAGGGCTCAACGTGTAATCCAACTAATAGCTGTAGGTATACAGCAAGTTGATGGGAGAATCCACTGTACCAGGGGCATAATATAGTAAGGAGCTTAAATTTATAGTGACCGAGAGAGACATGATCTTAAAAACTCATGTAGGTCTGAAGGAGAGACGACACTGAGCATTAGACTGGATGAATCAGCTGCTTAGTGAAGGGCTGTGGTTGAGGACTGGAAACATTGGATTATTTCCTTGTACAATTCGACCTTCGCTGCTTTTCAGGCATTCTCAATGGCAGACTATATCAGGAAAGGTGGAAGAGATGGAATCAATACATCCAAGAAACGTTCTAAACTTAGCAAATCATCAAAATGATTTGAAAATTCATGAGGTAAAGAAAAAGTTGGAACTGCCTGGAGGATGAGAAGCAGATGGGGTTTTTACCTTTCTCAATAGCTGGATAATGAAAAGTCAGGTATGCGTTGTGCCATTTTCCGTATCTCATGCTAAATGTATAGGACGTGCGAATTAAAATTTTAATGCATTATCACTCGGATGAAAACACTTGGCAATCGAGACTTTTCACCAATTTTAACACCATTGATACATAAATATAAACGAAATATATAGCTTCTGTGTTCCTGTTTGCTATTTACCTGAATTATTTATTCGCCTTTTTCGCAATTGTGTGATGTGTAGGGAATGCCATTTATGTTTATAGTACCTATATGTTTCTGAACAATAGCACCATGAAATGTTACACGAGAAAAACTACCTACATTGATTAAACTATATACTTCATTTCATTGGTGGTGGAAAATATAAAGAGCCAGAGAAAAAAGGTTTTATAAGTTTCATGGGAAGGCATATTTTTTTTGAAAAGAGGATGGCAGGGCATTATAGCTTTGCAGAATGCTCGAACTTATGACTTAGATGATATACCCCATAAGTCATTTCACATTAAATATCTGTTTACAGTTTAACCCATTAAGGACGATTGGAACACCGATCTCCCATAAAGAAAATAATTTTTCCTGATTATCTGAAGTAATTTTTTCTTATGTTCTTATGTGTTATTGCAAAGTAGAAGGTTGAAGAAATCTAGGATATTTTTTGTAAGTCTCTAATTATTTGCTATATAGTAAATTTTTGAAGCTCAAAAAATGACGAATTTTTAAATTCTCATATTGAAAATTGATTTTAAATATCTTTTATACTTCCAATTTTTTTATGCAAAACCGTTTTGGGAATAACAACAATACTCAAACATAATATTTTTCATTGGAATGAAAATTATCAGTCATTGGTATCGTCAGAAAAATTACTTCAATTTTTGGGCTATTTTTGTTCCTATCGTTCATAGAGACAAAAAATACACCGAGTCAGGCTCTGTTGGACTTTCCAAGTTTAGATGTAAGACGTTTCATAAGTTTTGTTTATCGGTTTCATTTTTATTGCTGATTTTTGGTCAGCGAAAACTGTCTCGTACTTAAAGGGTTAACCAGCAATATTAATCGACTTGTAAATTACTCAAAAGATCTCACTCTCTATTGAGTTTAAAATTATAAATTATCGAACGCGTAACCGATTTTATATAAATATGAGTTTGAATATGGTTCAGACTTATGAAAGTATCCCAAAAATTTCGATGTAATAAGCATGACCTCATTCGGTTGAGAAATACACACTCTAGAGACCTTATAACCTTTGATCTTGAAAACCCTTTATAATTCAATGGAATTTAATTTTGAAAATGATTTAACAAATATACAGTTTTGAAGAGGAAAGGAAGGAATATTTGGACGAAGGGAAAATTAAGATTATGTTAAAAATCCTTAAGAAGACTTTTGGAAAGTGTCTTGCGAAAACTCTAAGTTGCCATTTCTAACTGTTTATCCTCCAAGTCTGGTAATGCTCAGACGGATTCGAAGGGCGATTGAACAGACGGGTGGGCAGATGAACAGCGTTAAATCATTTCTCTGGATTTAAGTTTTGGTTCCTGGTAGAGTGAAAGGTGAAAATTTCAAGAGGTCAAAAAATAGAGGAATTTCTATTACTTTCACTGTAAAGTTCGAGCAGTTGAAAAAGAAGAGCGAGTCCACAATGTGTGTCACAAATTGTCATATAATACTGCATTAGTGGAAAGTATGAAGGCAATTTATTCTGTAGTTTGTATGTTTCACAAACATTCACGGTTGGAGTTCATTTGCAATTTTCAGCGAAAAGACATGAGGAAAAATTATTCTAACCCTCAGGGTCAGTCAGTATTATTTTCTCTGTTGTTTTTGCTTTTTTCCGCCCGCAAATGCATCATAATGACTATATTGTCCCAATGTATGTGTGTTAGGTCGGAAATTGACATTTGTGGCATTCTTCAATTTCATGAAATAATTACACGAGAAATCACATTGTTTTCACCAAAGGGTGATATTAAACAAAACTCAATGAGATTGGTATAGCTTTGCACTTCTATGGTAGAAATATATGACAGTTTGAGCTGAAATGCATTTTAGCTGAATGTAAAATTAGGTTTTAGATTAGAGACTGGTATTTTGGAAGATAAATATGCTGGAAATAATTTTAATCTATGTCACATATATAACGTGAAATTCTACGTAATTAACCGTACGTAATATCATTTAGTCTAGTGGATTACGTATTTCAAACTGGGCATATTCATATAAAAATATTTAAAATTTCCTGTTCGAGTTTTGTGGAACTTGCTTTATTTTATCATCAGCTTAAATTTACGTCTTGAATATTTAACATCTGCTTCTTAATAAAAATTAAGTTAATTGCCATGTGCAATGAGAGCATACATCTGAAGAACAATACGTCAGTAGATAATAACATATTGTATATAATAACACTTGGAGCTCTTGGAACATTTGAAAAGACTTTTCCCAACTTTTCCACTTTTCAACCCTCTAACGACTACAAAGAATCGGATGAGCCGATTCTTAAGAAAATACAATATTTTATGTGGTTTGCAATAAAATTGCGAAAAGTGTAGTTAAATAAAAACATATTCTAGTTGTTGAACGGACGAAAAAAACATAATTAAAATATTGTTAAAAGTTTCATATTATGAGAATTAAAGAGATTTTATTTTTCATCGCATTCTGCAACATTCAGTCAGAATTGTATAGTAAATTAGCCAGCAACAAAAATAAAATTTGGTAAGTAGATAATTAAAACAGAAATCAAGATATTTCTTTCAAATGAAATTAATAATTCGTATCCCAATTAACTTGGGACTATTTAACAATTTAAAAAAACCAAAAAATGCATTGAAATCCCATCTGTATGGAGTAGTAAAATCTGGACGCCAATAAAATGTATCGAGCTAAAAACTTCATGAATCGCTATATATATAATATATAATATTCTGATGCTTTAAAGTTTTAACATATAGGCATGAACTTCCCTGAATGTTCCAAATTTAAAAGGATTCGAGCATGAATAAAAAGAAACCAAAAATTATTATTAGGTCAGGTAAAAAGTTTTGAGCCTTTTTCGAAAGATTTCTTCACTGAGAAAAAAGAGGGTGCGATTAACTTTTTTTTCCTCATAACTTTAACACTTTTTAGGTGTAAAAATATATCAACGAAGAAGCTAGGTGTATGAGTCCACACAAATTGTTGAAAAAAAAAAGCCTTTTAAACCGACTTGATTTTCCGAATTCTTTGCTGAAACGGAAACGAAATCGACCCATTTTTGAAATGGATGGTAAATGACAATGAAAAATGGGTTACATACGAAGATAACAGTTGGGAAAAATCGTGGTCTAAGCCTGATGAACCGATCATCAAGCCCGGGTTAACGGACAAAACGGCTTTGCTGTGGGTTGGTTTGGGATTGAAAGGAAATCGTCCACTATGAGCTGCTGCCCTATGACCAAACGCTCAATTCGGACATCTATTGTCAACAATTGACCATATTAAAGCAGGCGATCGACCAAAAGCATCCAAAATTGGACAATAGGAAGGGAGTTGTGTTCCATAACAACGCCAAGCCGCACCTTTAACGACGCTCCAGAAGCTCCGAGAGCTTAGATGGGAGGTTCTATCGCACCCGCGGGATATGGAAACTTCGTATTTTACATTTCGTATTGCGGAATACTTGACCTATTAATTAAAAATTTCAGCCACGACTATTTAGCATTTGACTATTAGGGGAAGGCTTTCAGGCTTCGCACACAATATGGCTTCCAACAGTTCTTGAATATGACCTATTTTTTTTTAACAAATGTATGACTTAAGACTAGATTTTAAAATATGCCACAGATAGCTCAGATAAATTAAAGAATATCGAAAAAATATGAACTTTTCCCCACTGAACACGAAACCACTGTCCATTTTAAGATTTTATGAATAGATTTCCTCAAAAGTATATAGTAATAATAATAATAATAATAATAATGTTGGCACAACATACCATGAAAGAACAAGGCCTTCCCGCAAGGAGATTTCTAAACTTGCATTATTATTTTTTCTTATAGAGGATGAGGTTGTAAGTCCCATGCCCGTGGATTCAAGTGCAGTGAAGCTCACTGGATACCGCAATCCGAACATCTTTAACGCCAGAAAAATTCCCGGTGACCTAAAGGGGATTCGAACCCGGGACACTTGCATTATAGAGCGAGTGCTCTACCACTTGACCTATTGAGTGCCCATACAAATACGAACGGTAATATGTATATGAACGGTTGTAAAAATAAAATACCTATTGTGAAATTTCAATTTTCCTCGAGAATACCTATAATATTGAAGGCACCTTAAAGGCATTCAAAAATCTAAGATAAAAAATCCAAATATTCGAATAAAGGGGTCTTCAGACTAGAGGTTTAGCCCAGTTCCCAAAGCTTTCAAATTTCTAAATAGCAATTTAGCCGTAAATCATAATTTTTTCCATAAAACTTAACCCAATAACCAGTTAGAAAAATTAAGCAATTTAAAGCCTAAAGTCTGAAGCAAATATAATATTTTTAAACTTAAAGATTTATCACAAAACTAAGAGATAATGAAGTACAAATTTAATAATAGGCACAAGCAGAAAAATGTTCGAGAAACTTTTACGTTTTCTTTAGTTTGTCATAGTCATCACTGTATGAGAAACAGAATATAGAAATTATATATCCTGACATTAAAAAGAAGAAAAAAAATAGAGTGATATTCTCTTTAAGGAATGTAAAAAAGGGGCTTAGATTTTAAATTTTTTATAGGACTTAGCTCGTCAGGGTTAAAATGTTTTTCCGTGCCAAAGATTTCCATTTTTCTTTTACCGCTAACGGTTATTATTTCTTAAAAGTTTGCAAAATTCATTTCCTCCCATTTAAATAAGACTGTCTAGCTGACTGTTGAAGAAACATTTTATGTTATTTTAGTCCGAATATCTTAATGTCAAATTTTGATACAATCCAGAGGAAATGTTAATGATTAACTTTTCAGAACCTTCTACATCTCATATTATATCACTTGAGAGACCTTGACAGTATCTCAGTAATTAATAGCAGATTGCAAAGAAAATAAGAAGACATACAATTCAAGTAGGGAATTAATGATAAATCACATAGAAAAGCAATGATTTTATATCTGCTGAGAATGGTGGTACAAATCTTACAAGCAATCTTGGCGTAAGAAATTCTATTAAAATTACTTCAACATCGGAATATTATAGAGAATAGCTTCCTCTCATTGTTTCCCATTCATTTTCAATAGCCCAATATAGAGTGTGAAATGTATTGTTATCATCGTGACGATCGTACAATATGGTGAGATTACATGGAAAATATCATTCTGCTTTTCTACTTAAAATCTCTATTTACACTTTATGTTTAGACACGTCAGTTGGGCAAAAAACACTGTAAACTTATTCTCTATTTATTATTATTTACATTTTTTTCCACGAGTCTCTCAACACACACTAAATTCTTAAGCAAATATGGTTAAAACAATTTAAAAATATTAGTTTTTTCTAGATCCAAGGGAGAGCCTAATGCTGTGACATTTTTGGTCACGTTTGTTTTGACTTCACTATTCGCACGACAACTGAGAAGGGGAATAGCAATTTGGATTTGGATAGTAGGGGGAGGCTTTGATCGTTCGCACATACGCTACCTTCAGACACTTCATATTTCTCCCATATTCCTTTATGAATCTCACATACGGCTATATATTGTAATAGCTAACCTTAAATCCCATCTTTCCTGAAAAAATTGAGAGTCTAATCCTTTTTTCCTAGTTTCAGGAAACAAAAAATAAAAACAGGTCCAAAACTGTAATTTTGCTGTGCAATATTTCATACGATTGTGCAGAATTAATATCACTTTTCTGAAAAACTACTATCACAAAGGGTAGAAGGGTTATTAGGAATCAGATTTATGTAAAAATCTTTTAGGCTGAACAGGCACTTTTTGTGGGTGGAACAAAATTCACAAACTTGACTCAGATTCATCGATCGCACATAGAAGACTGCTTCTTTCAGATATTTTCCAGGAAACTTCATTTTAGATACGATCCCTCATATTCACATCTATTGTAATCTACCGATTTGATCCACCACTAAAAAGGAAAACTTAAAAATCGTAAAGTTGATAAACAAGAAGTAATTTGACTCAAATAGGCTGCAGTTGAGTAATTATTAAGCAATTTTGCATTTCTTTGATATAAAAATATTTTTCAAGCTTGCACAAACTGAATGTGCAATGAAAGAATCACATCTGCAATAAGCTCATTCAGTTTACAACTGGTTTTTTGACAATCTTTGACATAACCTCACTATTGTGTTGTTTTGCATGACAAAGAAAAGAAATTGTCCGTGAGAAGCTGTTTTGTGAAAATTTTAGCTTGTTCACCTGCTGAAGCTCAATATCTGTGCTAAATCCCGATTCCTGCAGCTGCAGGAACAGAGAAATCTTCGATGATGCGCATTCAAACGTTTTTGTGCATATCCGGCTCCGTGGAGGAATGGTGGAATCTTGTGTGGTCTTCTCGCTTGCAGAGTTTTAGTCAATTTTTAGCTTTAAAAACTTATTGATTCGTGTAAATTTGGTGATATTTGGACTTTTTAAGAAAGTATTCATCAGATTTAACCGTTTCCGGAGTGAAATTCTCGTAGAACCAATCAAAAAAATGGTTTTTAATGTCAATAAAACATCTCTCAGAAAAGTTCCAAAAAAGTGATATTAAAATGTTTTATTCTATATAAAAATGGTTTAATCAAGTAGATTAGAGTTCCCTTTAAACAATGATGTGCAACTTTTAGTGTCCGGTGCAAAATTTACGGTGAAAATGGGGTGTTCAATGATGGCGTGAATCGTGTGCGATAATAGAAACTTGATTCATCTATCGGATAAATCGCCATTAAATTTTCATTTTCCTCTGGAGGAAAATCTGAGGATTTCCTGGAATTTTGTTTGGTGGGATTATAAACCTTATAAGTAAGACATTTTTTTGGCATAGTTGGAGAATCCATACAGTTTGCATGGTAGTCAGAAAAAATCACTGAACTTGAACATCATTTTTGTATGCGAAAGTTCAAAGCCTCCCCCTAGCTGGGAAGAATCATTTTTATGGCCAATTGAATTTTTTGTATGACGGTGGAATTTTTGTTAAAGCTGCTCCTCTTTTTATTTCAATCGGAGTCAGAAATTAAAATGAAAAATTTATTTCTTTTTTTCATCGCACCACAAAAACTGTTTTCTTTTCAAAATGCTGCAATAAAAAAATCATAATCTCCACCGTTTAGTGTTGTTGAAAATAAATCTGGCAATTAAAGAGAAGAGTTTCATATTGACCTTTGAGATACAACAGTGGCAAGATCCAGCTCCTTTTTTTCTTCTTGCTTGCTCACAAATTCAATCTGATATATATAAAAGCTAACTTGCCATAACGTGCACAGAAATATGTTGGAAATATTCTATTATTATCGCCATTGATCACAAGAGAAGATGAAGAACTTGACGAGATTAAGAAGTATGGCGAAAAAAATCACGAAATAGACGCAGAAGTAGCTAATTTTAAACTGAAAGCACACTAAAATAGAATTAGATTTTCCTTTTTTACTCTCACTTATGTAATTCAGAAAATAGAGACATTTCTCAAAAGAGAACAACATTATATCGTAAATAATAATGCTATCAATGTCTGCAGATTCAACATTGGTCATAATATTGAAAATTGATTGGTTTTAGCGATATTTCGGTTGGGATTTTTATTGAATGTCATTTATTTTCAAACATTTTGCATTATTATTGACAATAATGTCTTTCTTTCAAGCAATATACTATCATACTTAATTTCAGGGAACAAAAAGTTTGATTGTAGATATGATGATATAAGGGCATCTTCATAGACAAGAAAAAGTACTAAATGAGCGTTTTTGGTGTACCTAATAAAATTTTTAATGGAACAACAATTTAAGATTCATTTTTACTATCAATAAAAAAACAAATTAGGTTAAACGAAGCCTAGAACGACAGTATTCCTAAAGCAAAAACATTATATTTAAACCTAAAAATTTCGTATGCTTAGATATCACAAACATACTGCAAAATAGCTTAACCTCCACCCTTACTTCCCATTCCGACTGTTTATCGATTTACCGCGATATCTTTTTACCATATATTTCCATCAGAATAGAAGAAGATTTTGAGAGCATAAGTCAGTCTTCGGGAAATCTTGAAATATTTTTCAATTCTTCGTGGGAAAACTTTCTTTTCATCACCAACAAAAGCAATAAATTCTTCAAGTTGTCAAATCAAGCATTTACATTCTGTCACTGCAGAGGAGTATTTCGTATGGTAAGTTCTAAGACGACTGTCAGGCAACATAATCCCCAAACAGTTGAAACACCATCACAACATTTTCTTACACGTGCCAAGATGAAGATGAAGATTAAATTTGAAATTGTTTCTCCAGCCTTACAGCTCGAACAGCAATTAAAATGACAGCATCAAGTGGAAAAATATATTTTCGACTTATTTACGTAATGAAATAACAAAATAAAAAAATATATACTAACTGAGAGAGTAGCAAGACGGAAAAAAATTTTCTTCCTAGAGGAATTCTAGATGCAAATGTTGGGGAATTTTGATTGGACTAAAATAGGAAATTCTTCTAGATAAAAATATAATAGGGTCAGATACCTACTATTTGGCTATTTTAAGGGGTTACGTAGGTCACGAAGATTAAAAAACGAACATTCTTTTTAAATAAATAATTTTTTAAACACAATCAAATATTTATAAAATTTAAGCAATTAAGCTCTACCTATTAGCAGATGTGTTAAAACTGTACTTGAGCGAATAATTAAAAAAAAAGGAAATTTGTAGTTTTGGAACAATTTTATTCAAAAAATCACACCACGTTCGTCTTGTAAAATAAGATGTTTTTAAGAAACCAAAAAAAAAACCTTCAAGTATAAGTCCAACTCATCTGCTAATAGGAAATATTTTATTTTTTTAAAGATTATATATATATATATATTCTGAATTTTAAGTAATCGTGATTAACACAATTTTTTTTACAAAAAAGGTTTTCGAAAATCCTGCGAGAACGACTGAATTTTTAAAATGAATATTTCACAAAATATAGTTTAAATATTAAACTTTTATTTGATCTAAATAAATAGAGATAAAAAATGTTATTTTTTAGTCTTTGTGAGCCACGTAACTTCTTAAAAAATAACTCAAACCTGTTAATCACATTCATATTCGAAGACATACAGACAATAAAAAAAATTGATTAAGAAATAAAGAAAGCTCAACGGTTGATTTAACGGCATTTTTATATAAGTAAAACCTTCTGATAACAGCTTGATTCGAGCTATCTCAAGAAAGCATGATATTGGAGAAAAAGAAGACAGATGGAGAAAAATAAAAATCATCTTAATGATTCTTGAATTGATCTATAGGGGGCATTCGAAAATCCTAAGCTCTTGTGTCGGCCGGATGAATCAAACACACGACATACGAGCAGTATGACGTCAGTTACTATAATACTATATTACTGTAAGAAATACGTTATTCAAGGGATTAAGTTCTACGACTAGTGAAAATTTGGCAGTCATCTGATGTTCTGGTGACGAAATTAATTTTTTTGAAGAAAACAATTACGTTGGTAGCGTAGGAATTTGCCAATTTCAAATTCATTGTCATTTTGATATAGAATAGTATGGAATGAAGCTATCAATATACAGTTCTCTCAGATAAAACGAATTTCTTCTCGGTTCAAGCTCTAGTTCAAGCAGTAAAAATAATTTCAGTAAAATATACAGGTAATAAAATAAACAAATAATACTAACCAATATGTTAAAATCAATTCACAAAAACAATTCTTAGTAAATTTTATTTAACTCGTCAAACTCAACAGAGAGAGATCAATGTATCTCTCGATTTTTAATTATATATATAGTTGGGGTCCCGGTCAAAATTCCGGCTCCTTACTCCCGAAAGACTCGTATTTTTTTTTAGAATTTTGGAAATTTGAAGTTTAGAGTTTGTTGGCGTGACGCTATTTTTCCGTCTGATCTGTGCGGCTGTCGCCAGTTCAAGAGCCCAAACGGTTAGAGATAGAGACTTATGACTTTCGAGGGACCCCAATAAGTCGACCCAAGAATCTCTAGCATGTCTCTCATTTTACCCCTACCCGTCCTATTCCCCTCTGGAACCATGATTTTTGGGATTTCTTAAAAGCGTATCGTACGATTTTTTTAGTTTTAAATAGGGCTCGTTGAAAATATCTTGGAGTTCCTGAAAAGCCTAAACCAATTAAAATCGGTAATGAACCGGTTCAGAACCTATTGGTTATAAACCGGTTTATAACATACTAATTAGGTATTTTGGGCAATGTTTTGAGTTATTTATGAATAGGTTTAAATCGTTAAGAACCGAAAAACGGTAAATGATGAGAAAATACTTTTGAGGTATAGCATCTAAATAGGTAGATACTTTTGAGGTATAGCAAAGCCTTGGACGCTTTGAATCTAATGAAAAACAAAGCTAAAAAATATCTACGTTTTACATTTCTTCCTTACACCAGGGGCCCATCAAACCTAATAAAAAGTGAAGATATTTTTCACTTTTCCTTGTAAAAATTTTGCAGCTATTACACCGCGACTTAAACAAATTTCCTCGTAGTTCTTGTATTATTTCGGCGAGCATTATGAAATATGTATTTTTAGATAGCTTTAAATGCACAATTTCGAAATATATCAGACTGATAAGTCAATCCTCTTCAGGAAAAAACTTGCCAATAGTCTTCAGTGCTTCTATGCAAAAACGTATGGAAAAATGAAATGTCGAGAGGCCCCTGCTTACACATTATTTTCATGTATGGGCATCCAATCTATATGTCAGGGGAAATTTAATTTTTTTCCCTTTTGATTTCTAGTTTTTAATGGAATATGGCAGCACTATAAGACATAAAAAAAAGAAAGTAATACAGGGCCAAACAGGGGACGTTTCACCCTAGGCTTTCTTTCCAAACAGAAAATTGCAATTTATCTCTATCTCTTATCGTGATAATTTATATCTCGACATTGCAATGAAAGTGATAAAACAATCTGGATTTCAGATGAAATCTATAACAAGATATGTAAGTGGGTGGTCTTGGATTTGATCATAAACTTTAATCTTAATCCTTGTAATTTCGAGAACATACATTTATTAATTGACCCACTCATCTTTTGGGGTATTACGAAATGTGTACAGAGTAGCATTTCGCAAATGTCATAAAAATCATAATAATTTCGTGGAGATTTATAATCATTATATATAACTGATGAAGAAAGCCCCAGCAAAGCATATTATACAATTTATATGATATCCCCACAATTCATCACTATGATATCTGTATTACGAGCTATATATAAATATAAATGATACGCATTCGCGTCTGTAGCTCACGGTCCTCTCCTTACTCCCATTGGAATAAGAAAACGCGTGAAAATGGAAATAAGATTTATCTATATATATTTATACACATAAGATGTTAAAGTGGTGCTACTATTTGAAATCTTTCTCAATTTTTTTTTTTTTACTTTTACACTCCACTATAAATATAGAGCTTTTTGGGATATATCGTATATATTTTAGGCAAATTACATTAAAGTAGGTGGTAGTGACAAAATATTTCTGAATATTTATCCTCAATACAGGCGCGTCCAAATAAAAGTGCTAAATTACAGTAAATGTGAAGATTTTGAAGGAAAATCTCTTTAAATTATGAGATCTGGCAGCTTATGTTGCTTCAAGCGTATACCATGCAAAATCAGCATTTATGGTGAGCTTTTAAAAATGTGCTAAAATCTCTTTCTATCGCGAAAGATTTGCACAGATAAATAATTGAATCAGGCATTGTGGAAAATAAATTTATTTTGCATTTGAGCCAAAGTAGGAGTGTGGGATGAAGCATTCAAGTGGCAAATCCAAAATATCCTTAATTGCACAATGTGCTTGAGCACGTCTTTGTTACATATAATGTTTAGAGTCTGAAATACATTTTCAAAGTTATTTAGTAGCAGGTTTCTCAAGTGGTTCCCAATTTACGTGACAAACAAGTTAGAGAAACTTATTTAAAATACTGCGACAAGTGCGAATCTCTTTAAAGATTTCAGCAGACACAAAATATCCTTCTGTGACAGAAAGGTAGATAACCCTAAATTTGATTTAGTAACTGACAGAAAGAGGAAAAACGTTTCAGCTTTGCAGAATACTCGAAAGCACAAGATAGAGCTCTTTATTGATTATATTTTGGCATTATTTACAGTTTATAATGGTATATTATTAATTTAAAAAGACTTTATTATTTATTACTAAATAATAAAATTAACAATTACTGGAAAACTATTTCAGAATATGTGTATTTTAGGATGTTTCAGTCTTTTACATTGAAACAATTTTTTCTCATTTGTGTGACAATTTTAAAATATTTTACATAGAAAAAAATTGTCTTTGAAATGTTCGCCTAGATCTATATTATTCCCAAAACAATGCGAAAATATTATAAAAGATACCATTAAAACCATTTTCGAAATATCCTAAAATATATGATTTTGAAGGAAAAAAAGAAATTAATGAAAGAAAAGAAAAGGCCGTTCGAGGTACTACCAACTTATGGCAGGATAGCAGAAGACTGAAAGTTGGTATCACACACCGTTTGTCCTCTATTCCAACAACAAGACGTCGAACAAATAAAAAGCTAGAGAAATATAAATAATTTGTGGGTATTTCATCGATTAACATCGATGAAACCGAATTGGATTTTTCAAAATTTTTCAATTAAATCTAAATTTAATCAATTCAGGTGAGAAATGAGCTTTCAAGAAGTATAATTTTGACCCTGATAACACAAAATTTTGAATTTTTCCGTCATAGGTATGTAGAAAATATACAAATATCCTAGTCAAGTTCCCAAACATTTCGGAAAATAAAAGAAATCTTTAGAACCATTTTCTGGGATACCCAACAAAATATAATTTTGGTGATGTAGGACAGGAGTGGCAGTAAAAAGAAAATATATCGTTAGAAAGATCAAAGATTGTGTGTTTTTAAAAAAGGGTGTCTTCAAAACCTGAAGTTGATATCTCTTCTCGTTTTCAACCTAGCTCAATAACAATATAAATTTTTTTTCGATCAATAAAATCATTGAAGTATATAAAATCAATTATTCAATTGTTATTAAAATCAATAATAGGTCTGTTATAATTGTTTGCAGAATCAAATATTGACGTTAAACAATAAATTGAACAATAATATCACACGATAGTAGTGTTTATTAAGTGACATGTTGTTTGATAACAAAGAAAGATAAGACAAATTTTAACTAATTAATATTTCATTCTTTGAGTTGACACAAATGCACATTGAAATTGACAAGCTTATACTAAGTTATCAGCCTCACACAAAATCCAAGTGAATTCTCAGAAATATGAAACGTCACAAAACCACGCGCACAATCACTCATGAGAATAAAGTGATAAGAAAGGAAACAATGGGGACACGTATAGGCAACCTACGCGAAGAAAACTGAGGTAGTAAGGGCCAAAGAGGATCAAATCGATCGGAAAGGTTAAAGCAGGAAGTTATACATATATATTTATCAAGAATTTCCATGAAAAAGAAATTCAATAGGGTTAATCTTTCTTTCCTAAGTTCATTTGTAATCAAATACTTAATTTTCCTATTTAGCGATAACTAAAAATTGGTAGATTATTCTTATTAAAATAAATATCTCCATGAAAGAAAATTTACTGGGTTATTTAATTTAAAAAAATACTGAAGTTGTCCAATTTGTTCATTCTAACTTAGAGAGATAAACTCCTTCTGGATACATTAGGAATGTTTTATCCTTTCAGGATGAAAAAATATAAATTTGTTTAGCAAAACTTTTTAGAGCGATAATGCATTTTACAGTCTAACATAACAATTTTATATTCTTAATGAAAATGCATTGAAAATTTATTTTTATAAAATCTGTTTCATATGAAGTTTCTTTTCTATGAATACAGGATCATTGCAAGAACAAGAAGGAGACCTTTCATTTGTATTATGTATTTATTTTACATCGTGAATGAGACATTCTCCATCCCATAAATTTACATCTACTGATGCTTAAAGTTGTTAATCATCCTCCAAAGCAAAATGATGGAAAAGCTTCTTAACAGGTTGTTTAAATCATAATACCAAACAATATCATACACATATACATAATACTCGAAAATTTTGAGTAGGGGAGACTGGGCCAAAACTTGTCAAAACGCATATTTAATTTTTTCACGAGCTCTGAGAACGCTCTTAAACTTTCTATAATGAGCATATTCTTATAGAAAACTTACTGCTCTTGCAGAAGATTATTTTCCTCTATCTCGAAAGAAATGTGATTTTCGGATCATTCTATAAAAGTCGATTTTGTGAAGATTCTCAAAATTGCTATGGCAAATTTTGTTAGTCTTCGGATAATTTGTGACGTTTTACTCTCGCAAACGGTTAAAATATAAAATAGACATATTTCTATAGGAAATTTAATCCTGTACAACTTTGTCGAAGATACTTTTTCTCTATCTTAACGAGAAATGTGCTTAAATTGAGCTAATCCGTACTGATATTTTCTGTAAGCGCAATATTCCAAAAATAGGGCTCAAAACTTCATTATTTTTTATTTTACATAATTCTTCCTCGAATCCCTTGAAATTTTGTAAGTTTAAGAAGGTTCATGAAGGCTATCTATAATAAAAATTTCAATCCTCAGTCTCTTTTATTTTAGAAAATAATTAATATTGAAATTTTCGTTTTGACAAATTTTGCCCCAGTCTCCCCTACTCGCATGTTTTTGTAAATAACAGGAAATTTCTAGAAATATACATATCTTACATGTCCATATGACCAGGATAAATTAACCGGATAAATGTCTTCAAATTAATAAATTTTATCAATCTTTCTGGTACAGATAATTTATCTGCTCCACAGTAAAAAGAACTATCTTATATGGGAAGGCAGATTTCTAAGAAGCGTATTTCTCGATTTTTAAAAGCTTATAAAACGTTGAAACTTGAATGGAAAGTTTAAATTTAATCAGCAATATTCACTTACAATGTTTGTTTAACAAATTTCACTAAATAGCGAAAGGTAAATAGAAATTGCACTATATCCATACTGTTTTTTCCCTAGGGGAGAATATAGGGGAAGGCCTTGCCAGTTTCGTAATGTTACAGTTAAGTAAAAGTTTTTAAATATATATAATCCATAATCATATATTCTATTCTAATAGATAGATCAATACCTCACATTTCCTAACAAAGGGAGCCTAGGCCATTTTCCCAAAGTTTCGAAAACAAAAATAAAAAATGGGCCTAAAATTACAAATTTAATGTGTAATATTTTGCGTATTTTTCACATTTTAAGTGTCTTTTCAAAAAACACAACTAAATTATAAATTATTACAAAATATATAGGGTTTTTAAAGGTTAATATTTACTGTGTAAATCTTTTGCGTAGAAGAATCGTTATTATAAGTAGAAGAAAATTCACAAAGTTTACCTCCTTGGAAGCTCAATAAAATTGAACTTTTACAGCTTCGTAAAAACATTAGTCAAAATGTATTGATCACTGAATTTCGGAATTTTTCACAGTTTTAGGTCACACGCGTCACACCGGTACACTCTGGAATATTTGACCCATCTAGAGATTCCATTGAATAAGTTTACAAGAAAATTGGACTATTAAGCATTTTTTTACGAAAATCTCGAGGAAAACATACACTTTCCCAGCGAAATAAGACTTCATCAGATGTTTTTTCTTTTACTTCTATCAGTAAATCTGCTTAAGGTAAGTGTGATTCTTTTATTGCCAATTCAGTGCATCTTGACCATATAATTTGCTTTGTTTTGATGTGGAATTTTCCACATTTCGCTTTAAATTGGTACTAGTCGTTCTCAGAGTCAATGATGTTCAAAATATGTTCTGTAAGACAGATTGGAGAAGTATCAGAAAATCCGATGATTACAATAGGTGTGATTATGAGAGAATCACACCTAAGTGACTATCTCAATGCAGTGAAAAAATGGTTTTCCAAGTGTAATAAAAGCATGTGTTAGAAAAATAGCATAAAATTAATTTTAAAATAAGTGATACCACCCAGAAGAGGTTTAAGCAAATAGATGCGAGTTTCATCTAATGAAGTCCAAATTTTTGGGTCTGGTCTATTGATGTACAGTAATCATGAGGCTATATAAGTGGCCAAATTTTGTACGTAGCTGAGCAAACCGGGACAGCCTTGTAAAAATCCTTACTAAATTTTAATTTTCCTCTAAAACAAAATCGAAGGGATTTTGTAAGATAAAATTATGAACCTTATAAGGAAGAGACTTTTTTGACATAGTGGTATGATTGATACGGCTTATATGGTATTGCGTAAAAAAATCTTGAAACTTGAACATCATTTACCGTACGAAACTACACAAGCTTCCCCTAGGCGATTTTATCTATAAATTGCAAATAACCTTTGCAACAGTTTTACAAAAAGATTTTATCTAAATATTCTGCCATTTCAAATTATTGCCAAATAACTTAATAACACTATGTGTGATCATAAAAACATAAAAGAATGTTTTTTTTTTCTCCTTTCAAGATTTTTTATACTTTTATTAAAGTTTCGAGAACAAAAACAGATTAAATTGGAAAAATATATTATCTGTCACATGGAAAATTGTTCTAGACGTCTGTTTGAAATTGCCCCTCATGTATTTCCAAATTTTATATTAAAATTTTCACATACCATCTTAGAATATCCAGAACTAGGCACCTTATTATTGTCATGAAGAGTATAAATCTTTTCCTATTATATTATTGATACGTAATTGCAATATTTTAAAAATTTTACGAAAGTAAATAGTCCTATAACATTTTCTTTTAATTCAGTTTCACACCTCTCTAATAATAAAACTAAAGATTTTAATATACATTATTATATACATTGAGCTGATGAAATGATTCAATACCACAAATTCGATCCCTCTCAAAGAAATATAGAGAAATATACCACACAGAACAACCCCATCTTGCCCAATTTTTTACATTAATGGTCTCTATTCTACACATTGCGAAATATTTTCATCAAAAAATGCATTCTTGAAGAAAATCACATGCAACACTGTCTGTTGGTGGAGACGTCAAAAGTCTGTCAAAATGCATTTTTTGACGAAAATTGCTTCCAATGTGTAGAGGCCTTAAGAGAGCTAATTTGTCTTTATTTTCTCACGAAAAAATCCTTTACAAAATAAAATCACACTGATTGCCAAGAATTTACTAACATTGGCAACGTTTGATTGCTCATAAGGGCAGTGTTTTCTCTCACAAGTGGCGCTTTTATTCAATTTTTATTTTTAGAACTTTTATTTAATAAGTTTCTACAATTTCCAAAGCTCATATTCCATTGCTCGAACTCCACAGAGATAATAATCGTAATAATCTTTAATTGATTTTTTTTTCAAAGTTTCCCAGTTGAGTGAAATATTACCTGTATCTAATGATAAGTTAATCCAAACCAATTCCGCAAAATTGGGTGTCAAACCTTGATTCGTAATCGCACGATCTTGGTTAATTTCTTTAGGGAAAAACAACAGCAATATGCTCATAATTTGATTCCAGAAGAGTACATGTATATCTACCTCATAAACAGACAACCGTCGTAAATACTCAATTTTGAGCTCATAAAATTCCCATAAAATCCTTTTTCGCACGTTCGAGAATGAAGCTATGGGAGCTCGAGCGAACTCATTAATAGTGAAAAATATCAAATATTCCACGTCACCAATATACTATTGGAGTTGAGATAAAAGAAGAGAAAGGATATCGTTTCAAAAGTGTGAGATAAAATTTAATGAATATGCTCATTGTGGCTTTTGGCAAGGTTGTTTGAAACGTTCTATATGTCAGTCCAGGATCCCGTTTCACTATCCTTTGCAATGAATTTCAATAGATAGTCTCATATTCGTAAATTTTATCGGAAATATCTATTAAAAAGATTTCTACTGACATCACTTATTTAACGAAATTAAAACATCTCTAGTCCAATTATCTCATACATGTCAAGTTTAACGTACGCCTAATCGTGAATGCGTCAAAACATTAAACCCCAGGTTAAGAGACTGAAATGGCGAAAGAGGCGCTAATTTCAATCACAAAAATCAATACGAATAATATTTTTATTACTCCGTCAATTTTCCAAGAAAATTCGTATATGTGAATCAAAGTTGATGCTAAGTCAATTAGGAATTTATAATCTAGTCATGTGAATAAATTTATGAAGCTCCTCTCGCTATGGCTGTGTTGGAGTTTCTTCCAGCTATTTGTTTTCCGCAAAATTTCCGAGTGATAAATATTCTATAAGCATACTTTTTGCTATAAGAAGAGTCTTTCCGAAGACACTTCTAGAGCGATATTTAGTTTGTAATTGCAATTTTGTTAATATATCATCTCGGTGGAAAATTACTCCATTTTAGTGCCATTTCCCAACTGATGGTGGGACTTATTTAGCTTCATGTTCCCGTAATTATAGATTTTTGGTTTATTTTGTATTTTATTGAATACTTCCGTAGCAACATTTTACGACACATTAAACTCATTCTGAGGATGAAGTTGTGGCACTTTTGAGGTGGTTTCCTATTGACCTGAACATTTTTCGTGTAGAATCATATTAATGTATGATGAATTTGTTGAATAATTTCACCAAATATTCAACGTTAAGGTCAACCAGGGTGCTATGCCAAAATTCTGTCGGGATCAAAAATAATAATCTCTCAATAAAGGATTTTACAGCCAGACACTCTTGTATGATTGCCATTAATTTTTCATAGAAAACTTCCCTCAGTAAAACAGGCCAAAATATTCAATCTTTAGGGAATAAAACAAGACTTTATTGCACAAGATTGTTATAATATGAAATTTAAATGGGATTTCAAAAGAAAATTCTCCTCATCTCTTTGTTTTCTTTTTAGTCTCTACGCAAATTGACAACAATTGCGAGTAGAAGAATATTTTTATTGCTCGTACTCCAGAAAGAAATAATATATTATATACAATCTTAATATTTTTCAATTTGCTAGCGACCTAGAAGTCAAACGGTAAGAGATATCGATTTACAATCTTCGGTAGTCCTTCAACAAAGCGCCATACCGTAATACTGGCTTCAGACCTAATGCCGGCTTCAGACTGGAGGTTTAGCCCAGTTCCCGAAGGTCTCAAAAATCTTAATAATAAACAATTTTATTGATTTTTCAAAATGTAATTAATCATTTGCCCTTAATATTCAATCCTAAACAGCAATTTCCTAAAAAATCGTGCTTGATGAGGAATTAGAGGAGTTAAGCCAGATATCTAAGCCTTAGGTCTGAAGCCTGTATAAGGCTTAGCCATATGGCTTAACTGCTATAATATCTTGCCAATCACGATTTTTTGGCAAAATTTAATTTAGGATTGGATTATTAAAGATAAAAGACCTATTAAGTTCTCAAAAAGCGATAAAACTGCTCGTTATTTAAGATTTTGAAACCTTTGGAAATTGGGCTAAACCTCTAGTCTGAAAACCGCTTAAGGCACATTTACTTTCTATTTCCACGAGTCAGTTCTTTAGCACAGATGAACATTTCGTCTTGTAAAATATGATCGGATAGCTCGCCATTTTGGATTTTTCAAGGTTTAAGTGAAAATACTCCAGAGAACATTATTTCACAACTCATTTAGTTAAGTTTTATTTAAAAAATGTTAAATTTCTAAATATGGCAATATCTTTTCGTTTTTGAAAAACCTAGAAACCAGTTTCAATGGATAGTCAGTAGAAAGGGTTGGCAAAGCTTTTCATGCTTTACGAAATTACTTCACAAAGCATGGGACAAAGGTACCTTCTCATCGTATAGGGGGGAAGTAGGGCACCTTTGAATGTGGGGCAGCTTTGAAATCGGGATGTTTCTCCTACTTTTAAATGAAACTGAGCCATATTATAATGTAATTTACCTTCTCAATCTGTTTGTGCAGCTAAATTTTATTGGTGAAAAATCTTAATTTCAAAGCTGCCCCATATTCAAAGGTATCTCACTTCTCCCAATCGTTTATCAGTTAATAAACTATGTGCACCGATTTATAAACCACTCAAAAAAATTCTAGATTGCTTCGGAATAATAAAATTTAATTTTAAATATAAATTACTTATTGTGATGCATAAACGGTTCATTACCAGGTTATAACCGATTGCAACCGGTTTTGACTTGCCAAAAATGTTAAGAACTTTCTAAAGATCCCAAAATTGTTATTAGAAATAATGCAAATGAATTTTTGAATATAAAAATGGAATACAAACGCACAACTCATTTTCGAATAATCCAAAAAATATGGTTTTTGATGGCAAAGGAACTTGTTTATACATACCTTTTTCTACATATTACGAGTCCTTAATTTTTTTTTTCGAAAAATAAAAATTACAAAATGGCGGCCAAATGAGACATTCACTAGAGCTCTTCGTCTTAGCACTCCCTTATTGGCGGGTAATCTATGGATCAAAATTCTTGTCTAACAAAATAAGTCTAAAACGATTTTCAATTTTCATAGTTAAACGAAGAAAATTCTAAAATATGAACTTTTTTTCAGAGTTTTTCAAAAAAGTGAATATTTTGAGACGAAATATTGACTTTAGCAATCTTCAAAATAATATTTCATTTTTTTTTTTCAAACACCATTTTTTCAAACCTTTGTTCATTTTAATCGGTCCATAAGTTTTTTCTTAATCTTGCCCGCCAATGTAAAGCAATTGGCGGAAAGGGACAAATTTGTACTAAATCAGCCAAGGACCGTTTTACTTTTGAATTTACTATCTGCAAAGCATACCTCTTTTATATTTATAACTATTTATTATATAAAGCTCGAATGAATTATTATTATTATTATCAAAATGAGAAGTGTAGGAAAAACGCTTGAAAGTTTTGAATGTTCGCCGAATGCTAGCAAATCTGATCGGCACTTCATTATTTTCTTCACTAGCACTGGTAAAAATAAAAGGATGGGTCATATTATTTGATCCTTTGAAATCATCACTAATTTCCCTTGAAATTTTGTGTGTACATTTATCACGATAGATTATGTTTTATCGCAAACTTACTACTCATATCATAAGGTAAAGTACCCTGTAGTCGGCCGGGTTCTCAACTCGGCCAGTGCGACTATTTATTCAATTTACTTAGATTTGTTAAAATATGGTCTTACCGATTTAACATTATAAGGTGTATTATATTATATATAACATAAATCAGTGAAAATTTCATAGTAGTTGACTATAAAACGTTAAAAAATTGGTTAAATAATTCAACTGGCCGAGTTGAGAAACCGGCCGACTAGAGGGTACTTTACCTTATTTCTCTCATCTTAGCGAACACCAAAGATAACTTTTCCATTGTTTTTATTGGTTTATTTTGGAGTTAAATAAGTGTCAAAACAGGGATACTTTCAAAGGATCTCCGGTGATCATTTCATTTTTACCAGTGTATCTTCAGAAATACTTCGAATTGACATCTAAAATTTTTATGGTATATTCTTAGAGAGTTTATCTATCGATTTAAGCGATTTAAGCCATAAAAAATATAGACTACTTTTGACCTTGTAATTCAGGCTTTCCCTTTAGGAGGGGTCTCCTGATAGTTTCAAATTTCTATCTCTAACCGTTTGCTCAAGCATGGTAACGGATGGATGAACGGATGAACAGTTGTACAAACAGTAACCTCATTTTTCAAAAATCGTAAGAATAGGGATCCCCGAGTGAGATGGAAGGTGAAAATTTAGGATGATGAAAAAATCAAGGGAATATACTGTTCCCTCTATGGAGTTTGAGGAGTAACAATGTCAACAAAAAAAATCGCGTTGTGTTTAAACACATGAATTCGAGACTTCTGAAAAGCTAGAACGCTTTGCCACTGCTTTTCTATAACCGTACCTTTAATATTTATAGAGTTTTTATTCTCTTGCTTGTCTATGAGACAAAGTATGCAAATAGCATGAAAGTATCCCAAAGAATATTACAAAGTATCTTAAACAAATATAACGAAGTATTTGATGATGGTATATAAGAAAGTGAAGTTTCTTTTCTCTGAATATGAAAATAGTTAACTTCTTTTGTTGGCCATAGCGCACAAATTTTTGTTCAGGCAATCTTTTTCAGACATTCTTATTAATATTTTCTTTCCTTCGTTATCGAGACCTGCTGCGAAGTTAGTAGATACAGTTATAGAATTATAGGCAAAGAATATGGTAACAAAGAAGGGAAGTAATGAAGATGTATTTTCCTCTCATCAATTAATTTTTTCCATACATTTAGATATATATACCAAGTAGATAAATCTTGAGTTAGAGACAGGGAAAAATACCACTTGTCTCTTACATTGCTCGATCTTAATTTTATACGCGGACGAGAGAGAAATTTTGGCGTTCATCGATTTTTTAATTACCGAAAATTGGCACCCTTCGCGGTTGTGAAAAGTCTGCAAATGATTTTTGCTCACTCAACCACTCTGTTTGTACACATTGGATGGTTTTCATGGCGAAACAGTGAGGGATATCGTAAATCTAATTGGTTGTCTGGAATAGTGATTTTGCCTTTGACCACTCGTTTAGATTTCACCTAAGGGAATCCACTAGCGATGGCTAAATCAAATTATCCTCCATGTCCGCTTTGTAATCAATAGGGTTATTCACCGTGACATTCTTTAATTGAGTTCTTACTTTGACGAGTTCTGCGGAAATTCTTTTATCACAACTGGAGGAAAAAATATAAAGTGTGCACTCTCAGTTGGAATATAAATCCTTTTCGAAACTACATTCTAATTCAATTAGAGAGATTATAATTCAATAACAATTAATCATAAGATAATATTTTAAAATTTATTACCATTTTTTATAGAGTTATCATTTTTATATAGAATTCTTTAAAGAATCTCAATTAGTCAAAGCGAAGTGTTAGCAAAATTATATCTTTTGCACATCTCAAAAGAAGATCAATGATTTATTTAATTTTCCAGGTTAACCAAATTACCATTATACATCCTCACATTCAAAAGCTATTCATTCATTATTTCTAGCTATTCTGGCTGAAAGTCCTTACGTCTAAATATTAGTATGAAAAGTCTTTCAAATAATTTATTATTATTATTATCCAAAATATATTTGATCTAATTGAAATCATAAGAAATAGGGGGAAGTGGGTCAACTTTGAAAGCACTATTTTTCGTATATTTCTAAAGGAAGCTCTGGGCTTTAAAGTAATGTCATTTTATTTAGATATACAAAAACAATTGTGGATATATGTCTAAGGCCAGCTTCCTTTAGAAATATGCGAAAAAAAGTTTTCAATATAGACCCAGGTTCAATATATCTCAACCACCCCTTACTCCGTTTTATAAGAAATAATCCATAAATTTTCAAAATCATTCCATTTATGCTTTATGTTTTTAACCCCGTTAAGGTTGTGAAGTAAAAGCAACGCATTTTTTAATTTTTGTGTTTGCAAAATGAATAAATTTTGTAAACTAGATTATTTACTTTAACAGTGTATTTAACAGTGTAACACTAATTTTAAAATGATAAAATTAGAGCACACTGCGAAGTGTTTTTTTACTTGCATATATCTATTGTTTTATAATCTGTATAAATTTATTCGAGTTGTGAAATATAATTAGCGCAAAATTATTTGAAAACTCGTCCAACAAGTAAGATATAATATTAAAACAATGACGAAGGAATATTCTCAAAGTGCTTATGAGTTCGAGCATCCAAGTTCTAACTTTTATATATTTTGCATCAATAGAGTTTTTCTCGTTTTTTCTCTATCAATGCTCTTCTAAAATTATGTTTATATATATAGAAGTGACCCAATGCCTTGTAATTCCATGTATATAAAGAAATTAAATTTCTTGTGACCCAATTCCTCCATCATCTGCAACTTTTATTCCTGAAAAGCTCTATACTAACTATTTAAATGTGCCTTGTGAAGCCGGGCTTTTGCCCTGAAAGATTCCTCATGGAGACCAAGGCTTATCGCGGCCAATTGCCCGGCAGCGACCCAGCTCTGTGCCCCCATCCGAACTCTTCCAGGCCATGTTACCGACTGACTGACAGTGTCTCCTGTCAGCCAATTCCCCACACGGCGGGCAACAGAACTATATACCGCCAGTAAAAGGCCTTGCTTGGAGCGAGAGGCGGGAAATATGAATTTCCCACAAACAGGGAAGGGAATCCACCAGCCGGGCTCTATTTTGCTATCGGTGGAAAATCTCGACAACAATTCGGCCATCCGACGACTCACCGTCCTCGGTGTAGTCAGTACCGAAAGGGATATATAGCACCTATAACACCATTGCCTTGGTACTACTTCCAAATCAATTTTCCCATACGGTGACTGGCTCTGGCCTCAAGAACTCCATCCTGAATCAGCTTCAACAGCTGCCGCAGTTGCTTCCTGAACATGCGACATGCAATATGCTTCTTCATTATCAGCATAGTCCATTCCAAACAACTTCCACCATAGTGCTCGGAATGCTTGCCATAAGCAACTATCCATCTGTTGTAATTGAATACCAGACCAGCATTATGTTAAGGAACTTCTGCCGTTTTACTCCGCGTTCACTATCCATTACGCTTCTCCCCAGACTTTACAGAATTGTTCCAATCCAAAACTACAGTACTGTGTTGGAAACTTCTCCGCATCCCATTAACAATAACTGCATCCCAGAATTCCAACAGCACTGCACACCTACCCGGAAACTCCACCATACTATACACCATACTACACATCAGTTCAAGTACACATCTGTGTCCCTATGTGTAACTGCTTATTTAGAATCCACAGAAATGTGCACTTGTCCATAGTGTTCACCGGATCTACAGAACTACTCGGGGATCTTCTATGGCATAAGCCATAGCGACCGTCCGCGCCCCGCTTACTTCTGGTTTCTTATCCAGGCTTCCACAGATCTGTATACCTGTCCGGAATACCCACCGAACCTGCAGAACTGTTCAGGGACTTCTATGGCATCAACCATTGCGACCGTCCGCGCCCCTTTACCCGTAACATGGTTTTAGCAGATCTGTACACCTATCCGGAATGCCCACCGGATCGACAGAACTGCCCGGGGAACTTCTATGGCATAAGCCATTGCGACCATCCGCGCCCCATTGTCCGTGACTGCTTACCCCGACCTTCAAGCAGAACTATACACCTGTCTGGAACGTCTTCCAAACCGACAGTACTGCATCGGGCTTCTACGGCATTAGCCGTTGCGTCCATCCGCCGCCCTCTATCCGTAACTGCTTGCACGGATTTCAAGCAAAACTGTACACCTGTCTGGGACGTCTCCCAAACCGACAGTACTGCATCGGCTGCTACGGCATTAGCCGTTGCGTTCATCCACCGCCCTCTTGTTTGTATCTTCAGCGGCTTCCAGAAATTTGAACAGAACTGTATCGTTCGGAATGACTACCGAACCGACAGAACTTTAATGGGGAATTTATTAGTATAGATAAACCATCGCAATCAACGCACTCTGCCCCTTTGCGTCAATTCGAAGACTTCCCCATTTTGAATATTTCTCCAATGATTAAACTTTATCCCGTTTATAGAATTCTGCATCATTGCCAAATTACCTTAAAAGAATCTGGCAAAATAGAGCATGATTAATCAATCAATACAGTGTTCATATTTCAACATAGAAAACATATGTGTTACTTTATCTGTTGGCCACACAAATTTATGAAATGTTTCAGCACACATTAAATATATTCAAGTCCCTACAACTCCTGTCCTACCATCAAATACCATTAAGAATCACACATTACTTCAACTTTTCAGCTCCCTATAATATCCTTTTTTTTTATTCTCTTCTCTCCACACTTTATTAACTTTCTCTCGGCGACGGCTCCATCATATATGTCGCCTTTATCTAAAGATGAGGACTTCACACAATCTGCCACATTTCCTTGTTTCCAAATTAGTTATCAACACCTAACATTGATGTGAACATGGCTATTTGCATCAGTGTGTAACTTCTACCTTAATTTCGGGTAATATAACCAACACCGGATCACTTCTCCTGAGCACTTGCCCAACCATCTCAGTGCTTCAACCGGTGCTCAACCCAATCAGAAGACCTTCTCTGCCTTATACAACCTATTACTGCCAAATTCCTCCGAAGACTGCCCAATCTCAGCCACCGCAGCAGTACTGCTTGACTTAAAACACAGCCATTGCTTAGTTCAACCCTGCCTTTTCCTTGTCCTTGGCCGCGGAGAACCCAGTAAGTTGTGGATCACCGAACGATCCAGGCAGGATTCGTGTAAGGACTGCCACTGTCAGCTGCGAGTAAACGATTCTTCATAAACAGTCCCTGATTATGGGCTAACCGTGGGTTGTTAGACTTCACACCCAAATAAAGCCCTAGATGCAGCACAATCTCTGGAGGCTTCTCTGATGCCTCCTTCACATGAAGAGAGTGAACTAAGTGTTTCATTGGACAACCCCTACATCACACCAAAACATCACCAGACATAAGCCGAATGGTGCGTGGAAAAGCGCATCAAGAAACCCAGACAACCATTACTGGTCCATTGTTTACCTTCAGCCATTCTGGGGGCCATTACAAGGGTCTTTTTAATGGGAAGGTGGCTAATGAGCACCATATACACTGGACTGAACGGCCTGGTCTTCAGCGTGCTAAGCCAATCTTGGATCCAGACAATAAATGCAGAAAGAGATCGCAAATCTCAACATTACCTCAGTTAAGAACGCCAGTTGGCCCGCCTACGGAACACTGCTCTCCTGGCTTCCGCTTGAAAGAAGTAGGCATCAGTAGAGATGAGATTCGCTTACACTATCCAGAGGATAAAGATGACAATATTCACATCCTATAGCACCACCCATCATTTGGGTCACACCGAAGAACACTCCCGGGCGACAGCGTCCATCTTACTGACTGCGATGAAACTGTCCAAATCCGGAGCTCAACCGTTCTTCACCACAAACACCAAAACAAAGCTCTAACAATAAAGAGGATAGGCACTATAGACTGACCAGTTGCAGGGCCTGGGCCCACCTTGGGACCATCTTAATACACTTATAAAAAACTCAACCCTCACGCGGATGAACACCACCACTAACTCAACATCATTCATCATCATCAACTAGCATCCTACATTAATCACCCATCAAACAAGCCATATTTCGAGGTATCGCGAGCAGGCTCTGACTTCCCAAATCCCGGGCCGAGACCGCTCGCTGAACGCGAAATGGGTATCTTCCAACTAGTCAACTCCTACTAAACATTCAACACCGGAAAAACTTCTTCCCTCATCCCTAAGCCCTTCACAGCCCAGATACATCATCAAGATGGCATCTGTTTCATCGTTGAGGGGACCTCAGTAGCGTAACAGGCAAGACCGCCGGATCCCAGGCGGATGAGATGCCCAGCCTGACTCTCAAAGTTGCGAGCTCGAGCCCCGCTCTTTGTAAGCAACTAAATGTCACGAAAAACACCTTCACCATGATAAAACGTAATACAAATACACCGCTTCTACCCAAAACTCCGGGCGGTACGGAAGGAGCATCTACATCTCGGGGAAGGCGCTCCTGGGCGGTCCACCATGGTCCTAGTACACCACTCCAAGACGGCATATACGACTTTAAGCATGACTACATTGCAAGAAAAAAATATCCCTATACGATTAAAACAATAATCGTTGGGATTACAAGGCTCGTTGATTCGAGGATTGATTCCCATTCTCTTGCTATAATCACCTCAACTCCCATTATGTTACACATTTCAGCTTCCTACTGGCTGTTTCATTAATCCTCAACATCCTCAACTCAACATTCTATATAACTTGATTCAGTCTTTTCCCTGTTTTTGTTATAACGCACAACCTTTGACATATCAGCCGGATAATATGACATCACAGATTCCTTAAACTACAGTAGACTCTCTCAAATTCGGGCATATGGGACCGAAATGTCAGCCGAATTAGACAGAAATTCGGGCGACAACTTTTTGAAATGCAACGATTTTTTTCATGTGCATATAGATATTGAGTTTACACACTCATATATAACGTAAATTGCATGAAAATCCGTCAATAATGCAAAATCACATCAAAACTAAGACAAACCATGCCAAATTTGAGCATATTTGATTCATTTGATAATCATAATCCAACTTGAAAAAAATGACAATTTTTTTTCAAATGTAACCGCTGCCCGAATTAAAAAAAGTAGCCCGATTTTAAAAGAGCCGAATTAGCGAGTCTACTGTACCACCTACAGCACCGTGACGTATTCTTTTAGATTTTAACTGGCATACATTTCATAAGAAAATCGTCCCAATCCGGACTTCCACGCCAGTCCTGTTCAATATTATCTTTCTATCCCTTTTGTTATCAAAACACCCAAGACACATTTCCCTCGTTCTGCTCCGCCCATGAGTCAATACCTCTTTTGTGTTCCATTTGTGATGTAGAAAAATTCTTTTCCTACTCAAACTCAAAGAGTTTACGACATTCTGGCACCTAAATGCAATTCTAGAGGTTATGGGCATCCCCTCAATGCCACACCTGGTCCCTAAGTCGGAATAAAAACCTCAACATCAGCATCCCTCCTCCTAGGGAATCCATTGAATTCACCTCCCTGGCAGTGGACACATTCCATTATCCAAAAATCCAAAAGCGATTTTGGTATTCCCGGGAAATACGCACTTATTTGCAATTTGCATGAGATATTATATTAGATATTGTATTAGAAACACCATGTTTCCGCTGTGACAATCAGAAGAAAATACCCTTCAATTTGAGAATACTCAAAATTTCCTGATTCCCGGCTGCCATGTTTATTTATTTTTTTAGCTCCCGACTCCTCCAGCTTCGTCCTCACTCTCCACAACATTAATTACCCATCCTTGTAGTCCCACTGAAGTTTCTGAGCATTTTCCAGTCTAACCTAAAATTCCGCATTCTTGAATTGCATAGGATTCCCGGACACTGACTTGACTTCACTCATTGCGACATAAGATTGATTACTATATCTGTCAATTGTTATCCGCACTTATTGCGTTCCCAATTTCTAGACCAGCGCATGTGGGTCCCATTCGCCTAATAAAGAGCCCCCTCTGGTACAGAGTTGGAAGAATCCAGAGTTTTATCCATCTCTCTGCGCTGTAATGTAAACAGGCTCTCTCCTGAGCGAAATATGCACATTATGTCTTCTATCCTCAAAAGCCTTCTTCCATGACACCGCTTGTTCTCCTTCTCACCCAGTAAAATGATCTGTTCACGGCGTTAGGCCTTCCTTTGACCATTTCATCACATCTCTCCCGAATATTCACCAAGCCTTCAACAAACTCTTCTACGACAGAAAATTTCCCCCATCTGCATAACCAATACAGCCAAAATATTTTCTGCATCTCCACTTGCTTGTTGCAATCTTTTATTTAATTCCAAATCCTTTTAATCTGGATATAAATTAAGAAAAGGAATAAAACACTTCCCTTGAGAAATTACAGGAAAAAAAACAAAACAAAACAACTTGACAGTTTTCTTGGCTCCATCGCCATCTATCTCTTCAACTCACAAAACTGTTATAAAATGCTGTGAGTTGAGAATGTTCTAAAATGGTATTTCCCCGACATGAGCTTGTAGGACTTGAATACATTTTACTCTCTCAAGATAACCATGAGCTCCCTAATTGAGCCCCCCAATATCTAGAGATTCCTCCAATTCAATTCGAATAATTCAACCCAAAATATTGACCCAATTTAACTGAATTAAGTCAAAATTATGTACTTATCCTTGACACTCGCAGACGCCATTCGCCATTTTCCGCACAACTAAAACCACCACTGAATTCTCACTATTCCTCCTGTGGAAGGATTCCAAATCCCACTACTGACTTGAAGCCGGGCTTTTGCCCTGAAAGATTCCTCATGGAGACCAAGGCTTATCGCGGCCAATTGCCCGGCAGCGACCCAGCTCTGTGCCCCCATCCGAACTCTTCCAGGCCATGTTACCGACTGACTGACAGTGTCTCCTGTCAGCCAATTCCCCACACGGCGGGCAACAGAACTATATACCGCCAGTAAAAGGCCTTGCTTGGAGCGAGAGGCGGGAAATATGAATTTCCCACAAACAGGGAAGGGAATCCACCAGCCGGGCTCTATTTTGCTATCGGTGGAAAATCTCGACAACACTTGTAAGGTTTTTTTGCAAAAAAGCACAAATATTTTTTGAGCCTTTTCAAAAGTAAATACATTGAGTTACCTTTGCCAGTAATATCAAAATGCCACTTTTTGGTCCTAAATTTGATTGTACGCATAATTTAAGTGAATTTAATGGCTTCCGGGTTATATAAGTTCGATTTGCATGAATGCTTTCGGTTTTTCTCAGTTATAACTTTAATAAAGATAATCTTGAACAAAAAATCTGCCCATATAAAATGAATTAAAAATGAATTTTTCTTCATAAAATGGATACCAAACATGACGTAGACAGACCATATAACCGGTTACTAGACTACACATCCGTGCTTCATCCTGTTTTAAAATAACAAATTGGGAAATTATCCTATTAAAAATAAGCTGAATTTGGTCATAAATTAACTTTCAGTGAGGTCTATACAGTTGCTTAACCTATAAAAATCCATGAAAATCGGCAGCCTAACTAAACGTCAGTTTCAGGACAGATCGATAAGCCATGAACTATTTCATTTAAAAGCCTGGATGAACCCTGCATAGGGCTTTGTTCTCCCATTTTTAAATGGAACTGGACCTTTTCGTGATATAATTCATACCCATGAACCAATTGTGAAGCTAAATTATATATGATGAAGCTCAGTTCCATTTAAAAATCGGAAGAAAAAATCGCTATTTAAAGGTGCCTCAATACCCCTGCTCCTTGTTTTCCCTCTATTATTCAAAATTAATTAACTATTGTTCGGTATGGTATTATCGTCCATATATTGCATAATTATTTTGCAGCGTAGCAACATTTTTGATTTTTTAATCTAATATAATTTTGCATTTCTTCTTAAAATGTAACTGTGAAATAAAAACATATTCTAGATTTAAATAGACTCTATATGATGGATTTTAAATAGATTTTTTGTGTTAAAAGATTAATCGAAACTATCATACCCTGAGATCTTAGGATAAACGATTAGAGGTTCGTTTTATAAATTTCTTTATTTGATTCACCATTAAATTTTACATGATAAGTATTCTGGAGGATCAGTCTCAGTATATTTGGGGTCTTTAAATTACATAGAATATCACTGACAAAATTGAATGTACGATTTTCTCTTTTAATTCTGTTCGCAACTGACAAGAATTTAGGTAAATAGTTTTATTTTCTTCTTCATTGCTGCAAAGGTTTTTACGTTTTTTTTTTGGAAAACTTTGCCTATAAAGTAAAATACAATTTTTGATAAAGAAGTTTTGACATTTACGATCTGGATTTATCGACCAATATGTTATTCAACTACCCATAATTTGAAAGAAAACACATAAAATCTACACATTTATACATCCTATGCTATAGAAGATTTTCCACAAACATTAACATCAAATTTTCAATAGTTATGAAAGTGCATGGAGCAAAAAGATTTTAAAGTAAACAAATACTTTTCATTATTCCACTCACTTTCTTTATGAAAGTGAGACGGTAATATAAAAATAAACAAAAAACTATGAGTTTTGTTTAGTTTTTTTATTGTTGCTTTTAACGTGTTCTCTCTTAAACTTCAAAAATATTAATATTTTAGCAAATGCCTCCGGTCTCTTTTCATTTAAACTTTTGACGTAACACTTTTTCTATAAATACTACGAAATACATTTGCAAATTTGTACTTCATAAGTCATTCTTGAAAACGGAAAATAATTTATAACTTTTGAAACTGAGTTTCTTTATTTTAATACTTCACTTCCCATAGTATAAATGTAATAATTTTGATGTTATAAATTAAAATTAGTTTAAATGAAACAGCCATAAAATGATAAAAGTTAGTAATGTATTTTTTTTAAATTTTCTTTTTATGAAAGTTCAAAGCCTTGAGGTTTATTTAATCAACACGAACGTTGATATAAGATCTTTCATTAAAATTCCAAGACGCATTAAAAAATAATAATATCTTAATGAAATGTAAACATTTAAATAAACTATTTAAATAAGAACATCTTGACACTTTCAATTACTAGCCGTATTATTATAAATGTTTTATAATTAAAAACGAATAACGTTATTTTAAAGATACTCTTTCTTCAAAAAACTTGCATTGCTAACAGTGGCCTGACATATATATGTATGTATATTGCAATTGATATTGAGCTGCTATATTTAACCTTCTAACCCTCTTGTCTTTTATATACAAAAGAAAGTAGTAAGAAAATGGTTTTATGGTAATTATGATTCCTTAAATTAAAAAGAAAACCATCCATTCTCCATTATCTCTTTTTAGTTTAGGCTTTAGGTTCAAAAGTATAATTTCTTTTTAAATTATATTTGCTTCCAAAATTCAACCTTTTATTTTTTTCTTTTTATTTAAATAAAATGTACTAAATAGAATGGCATGTGTTTCAGTAAAAAAAGATTTACTTCAGTCTGATTACTTTAAATCCGTAATTTTTGTTGAAATTGGGATTAAGTTTTTTGCTCAAATATAATTTATGCCCCTCTTTCTCGGATTTGTCGCCAAAACTGGCAACAGTAATGTATACCGTAATGTCAGAATAAGTTCAAATTTTTTAAAGAAATTTTATTAAGATTATGACTGAGGGAACTAAAGCAATTTTAAATAATTAAAAATTTTATTATCACAATAAATGTGATGACTTCTTGAGACAGTCTCACTTGATGGAGAATTAAAAATTTCAAAACTTCGAATCGCTGCTCTTGTTTGCACAACTTATTAAACTTAAGACGCATGTTAGGTTAAGCCTATCACAAATATTTTGGTATTTAGTTTGAAATAAAATAAATATATATTTGCATTTCATATCTCTTAAGCCGCGAATCTTATACAAATTATGGATTTTCAGTAAGGTTGTAATGAAACCAACAAGTCAATCGAATCAAAAAAGGTGGTAAAACTAAATTTTATACAATAAGCTTTTTACCTAATTTATGATATTATACTTCATTATTATTCAAATATTTCAAAAATTGATTAATGCATTTAAAGAACTTTATCTTTAACTTTTAGTTTCTTTTTAATGCCAATAGAATTTTCAGTGCTTTCAATATTTTTCTTTTTCAAATAAAAAAAAATGTTTTACCAGATTACTTGAGAGAGACAATAAAAATGTTACAATTAAAATTGGTACAACATTGCTACAATTAAAATTGAAAAGAACAAGACAAGGCGCATTAAACTTGTACTTTTCAGAGAATTTATTGAACAAAAATGTGTTGTACCTTGATTGTAAAAAAAACTGCTAAATATTTAAATTGTTCTTATGAAAACCAGAAAAAAATTGTATAGCGTGTAGATGGTATGACAAGTGGTTTATAAATTCTTGAAAGAATTCAAAGAAAATCTAGTCTTTATAAAAAGTAATTTCCAATGTTGGATTTTGTGAAAATATAAGTTTTAGTTTGTGCTAGCCATAACAAAAAAATCGAAATCGGTATCGGATAATTTTAAATTTGACAATCATATAACTTTTCAAAATCATAAATATTGGAAACGTGATAAATACGAAGCTGAGTATATCAATTGAAAGTTGCAACGTAGTATTACCGTCTTAAGTAAACCCAACTTTTCTATATTTGATATCGCTCGATCAGCAAAGTTTGCTGCCTTCGGTCAGAATATTTTTTTTTGCTTCTTGTGGGCATCTTGAGAAAATTGGCTGAGCAAAGTGAGTGGAAAAAGGTTCTGTGATTTCTAACTCTTCTCTTCCAAGTCATTGTTAAGGCCTCTATGTGTCGTTTGATGTGAAAAATTGCAAACAATATGGGAAGCTGACATGAAATGTGAATCTCAATTTTGCATGCGATTGTTCACATTAATTTATTTATGTCCCTCACATCTCACTCAATCATTCAATCTCTCTGCCATCCACCCTCTCCTATTCTCCCACATCTCATCTCATTTGTTAATTGCATAACAAAACTCACATTTTGTATTCCAACAATTGAACTGTTAATCACTCCCGTGGTGTTCTCCCAATGTCGGCGGCAAGTGGTAAATCTGCACTTCAGAAGCTCTATAGTAGAGCGCCAAAACAGTTACAAAATTTTATGTGTACTCCTTGTACAATTTCGTCGTTGGTGAATTATGGTTTACTCTAGTCCTGGCCATTTGCACTGAACATCGTGCGATGGATGTGCTGAGGATGCTGGAATAATGTGGGCCCACCTTGAGGGTAATTTGAAATTTATCTCTGAGCACCCTTGCGGAGAGAAATATTTGATCACGTTCACGCACTCGGCCTATACGTGGTGGCCTATAAAAAAAATCCCACGGAAAACTCTTTCTTTTTTATTTTGGCAATTTCACAACACTCAAACTCATTATTGCTGGCAAAGTGACGGGGACATTTTTAGCCACAAATCATATTTTTCACTCAAAAATAACATTTTCTATTTTTTCTTATATTGCCTCAGAGAGAAGAGAGCCTCTTGGTCGCACCAGAATCACTCAACACTATATACAGGAGTCTGTACATGCACTATAGTGGCAGCATTAATAGATTTCCTTCAAGTGTATATAAGAGGGAATCGGCTCACTGATTAATTATACGTGAACGTTGAGGACGTGGGGATGTGAAGGAGTCATGGGAAAAATCTTCGGTGATTTATTGATAAAGAAAATCCCTGGCGGTTTCTGTGGATTGCTCTCAAAAATACTTTTTTTAAAAAAAAAAATCTTTCTCTTATCGCACTTTACACTCAAAAATTTCTTTTGCACATTCGGAGGTGTCCAGTGCTAATACCTAACCCAGATGATGCCAATTTCGCGAGAATCCCACCAGATTGGCACACTGGAGCACTGCTCTGGGATCAATTGATAACAAACTAATCACCTCAGTTGGGGAAGCACTTGCACAAGGCTTCAGCACTGTAGACACTGTCCGGAGCGTACGGCAAACACAAACATCACGGCATTTAATTGTGAACCAACTGACTGTGACTGGGAACGAAAGCAGAGAGTTGTGATAGCAGAAGCGCCAGAACACAGAATTTCTCTTTCGTGAGCACCGGAGCCCCACTCGTGAGAATCTCTCTGAGACCAATTTTAAACTTGGCTCTCTCCCATCAATTTGCAAGGGTGAACGTTGAGTGTGTGCGCAAACGTGTGCCTGAATATGTCGCTCATTGAACATACTACGGCATATTTCACGATAAAGCTCACTACAAGAGATAGATCGGAAAAAAGCTTTCAATTCAAGTAGTTTTAGTTTGGAGCATGGAACTTTTAAATCATAATCACCAAACTTTAGTCTGCTTTCAAGTAACTTTCCCAATCCTAAATATTTCTTAGACATGATGATAAACTTAATGTACTAAAAATTTTAGTATTTAGGTGGCTAAAACTCGTGAAAACTCGCATAAAATCGAAAAATGAATGTAGAGGTGAATGGGGTAGTTTTACACAGTTCAACTTTTATTCAAAACTCGTTTGCCAAATGAATACAAAGTAGGGGAGACCAGGGTAGAATTAGCCACTAAATGAAATTTTTCATTAGGTAAAATTTGTAAAAAAAAAATGTTTGTATAAAGCTGATAAATATTTCAATGAATAGGAAGGGAAGTATATATTAAGAATAAAGAGTGGTTTCCTCAATACTCCTTCTAAGGCACATTTATTGTACGTGGGTAATTCAGCCCCGGTCTCCCCTACATACAAGTTAACCAAGTTCATGTGGCTTCTCTTGAATATGATTTCCAGAAAATATGTAGCACAGTTTGGAAATTTTGGGAAATTTTAATTTTTTACCCAAAACTGTGTTTACGCTGCGAATTCATAGAAATAATCCTTAAAAAAACGACAGAAGAAACAGGAGGCACTCATAGTTATCGATCCAAAAACCAAGGACAAGTAATTAGTTACGGCATTGTATAAAAGAGCAGTAAAAAGTTAAAACTGAGCAGTAACAAAAAAAAATTGAAACAGTGATATTATCGTCCAAATTTTGGCAAAGGGAAAATAAATGGCTTTTCATTCTATCTACATCAATTTTAAATGTTAAATATATAAATTAGACCCATTTTTCTAAAGATTTAAGTTTTTTACTCACCATAATTAGATATTTTGCTGCTCATTTTTAATTTTTTCCTATTCGTTTGTTTTTTGCCATTAGTTACTAATACAGTTACTAATTTTTCTGAAGTTTAAGCTTTTTGCTATTCAATGGTGCAACAAAAGTATTCAACACTATAAAATGCCTTGTGATTTCACAACGTGGTATATGTACAGCCGGCGACCGGTAATTTAACAATAAATTTTTATGCGGCTAAATTTTATAAATTAAGAAAGAAAACAAGTCATTGCTGAATATCGATGTTTTATTGACAAAGAGCAAGTAATGCCTAGAGCACAATGACTTTTGTTTGTAAACATGTTTGACAAATTTCCTATGAGAGTGACCGAGATGACTAGACTTACATTTCATTCACTCTTATTGAAATGTCAAAAACATATTTACAAAATAAAAGCTATTATGTGTTGTTGGACATAATACACAGTGCACAATAACTTTTGTTTGTAAGCATGTTTTCAAAATGTTCTATGAGAGTGAGCGAGATTATTAGATCTAGACCTCACTCATTCCCATTGAAATGTCAAAAACATGTTTACAAAAGATTTTTTTTATTATCGCTAAGCATAATGTCCTACGCACAATAACTCTTGTTTAGTAAACATGTTTTTGACATTTCAATGAGAGTGAATGAGATCTAAATCTAGTCATCTCGCTCATTCTCATAGGAAATTTTGAAAACATGTTTACAAAATATAAGTCATTGTGCGTTGGGCATAATACTGTACAATACAATTGAAAATCAAAACAATTATGAATAATTCATGCAATTACTAAACATTTCAAAGTATACCTACGACAGCTTTAATCCTGATATTTGGATATTCGGTTTTATTCATATTTTTAACAACAAATTGTTTTTATTTATTATTATGGTAGGTAATCATCAAAATAAATATCTTGCTTTTTAATGTGTTATCTCTGTTTAATTATTTGTGTTTGTCAGGAATTTTAATAAAATTTCGGGTCCTAATTTTTAATTGATTTTCTGTTCAAACCCTCAGTTCTCAAAGTCTTTCGGGTCAGATTATAATTCTAAAAGCAAATCAGAATTATAATGAAATATCTTAAATCGTAAACTATAACTTATTGTAGACACTTCCTTAGATTTTTCAGCCACCTAAAAGATTTTTTTTCTTAAATGATAGACTTTACTTACTTACAATAGTTCTGTAACACGGGTTTCAGACTGGAAATTTAGCCCAGTTCCTGAAAATCATGAATCTATAAAGGATCATCAATTTTACTGATTTATCAAAATATAATGGATTTGGCTTTAGCTGCCAGTTTTTTGAAATAATGAGGAACGGTAATAAATATAGGTGTTCCTTCTGTATATTTCGAGCAAATTATAAACTGAGAAAAATATGCATCACAAATTTATACAGCTTTAAACGATTCATTTTTCATTCCGGTATTTCCGATCATTAGTTTTTCATTCCTGAATGTATCATAGAGGAATTATTAATTTAAGTTTAAAGACCAAAAAAAAAGAAAGAAATTTTGCGGATTTAGGACCAAAGTCTTAATTGGAAATTGATATTTTCAAACAAGTTCTCTTGAAGTAGAAAACATGTGCCAGTTTTCCCCAATGAGCTCTGCCAATGTATGGCCTGTGTGACTGTATTGAGTGTCATATTCCTAATGCTGAGAATCGTACAATAGAACGCCCATGCGAAATACATACTCACAATTTTCCACGATTGGGGAAAATGGCCCAGCTAGGACTGCAGCACTGCCAGTGAGTATCGATGCTCCTCCGTGTGTGGCAGCTGCCTTCCGGGCTTGTTGGATCTCACTGCCACATCTGGAGATGTGTGGGTGCGACATTTCCGTTTCGATGAAAAACTTCCCAGCTGGAGATTCAAACCAACACACTCTCCACCAATTTGGCACCCTTCAACCTATTCGAATTTTCCATCAAATAACATTCCTTTATCTCCCTACCATGGTCCATGGGATCTGTCAATTTTACTTCTCTCTGCTTACCGAATTGCCTCTTTCAAAGATTCTAAATCCTAAACATTGTAGATTTTGGTCTTCATGCTTGATTTCCGTCGTTAAAATATTCAAATGAAATATTTTGGATTCAATTTTACGGGTTTATCATCCTAAAGAAATTACCTTTTCAAAAGTCACAAGGGTACAAGAGAGAGAATTTATAGTAGAATCCCATTAAAATAAATTAATTTAGCCACTACTATTTTATTCATAGTTATATTTGAAAGGCACTTACTTGAGAAAGGATACATTATAAGGTATTCAAAAATATAAAAGGTTTTAAATTTAAAATTAAAGCAAGTGTCTACTAGCATTCTGGCGAATCTTAATTATTCTAATGTAGTTTAAGGAGTTTAAGGATGTTATACTTGAACATATGTTGACTCAAAATTTGTCTGAATGAGATGATTTTCATATTTAATTATTCTCATGTTAGGTTAGGATGATGCTCACAGATATTTCTCAAAATAACCCCACAAGACTCTTGTTATCTAGCGGTCTTATACCCTTATGCCAAGTGTACAAAGTGCCATACTGGTAAATATTTTAGTTATTCCGATTATCTCACCTTTGACCAACGATTATCCCCAGGCATTTAGTATAAATTTGGTTAATACATAGACCCCAATTTGGTTGGGTATTCTGGTTGTTCTCAGCTAATTCAACTATCTCCAGTCATCTCAGTTGCAATTTCCCACGAAATTGAGTTAAAAAGTTGCGGAATACCTGTATATCGTTTTCAACAGAAGAAAATATTAATGAGAATGAAGAAGGGGAAAATGGAATGTAAAGTCGGAAACGCACTATTCCTAGCACACCAGCTCTCCATGGCATATCGGAAAAGTTTGTAGGGTAGGATTTCACCTTTATGGAAAAGCATTGGACGCAAATTCTGTGGGGCTGATAGGGTGATGGTAAATTTCAACTGAAGGATGACTTTACTGGGGCTGGGAATTTAGCGTAGAGAGAATGAGAGTATGACTCTATGGAAAAGGTTGAGTAAGCTTATCAGTACTCAGAACTGAGCACACTTTTATTTCTCTGTGGTTCGTGGTGGCTTTTGACTGGTGGGCTTAGTCAAGAGCACCTCAAGTTTCCGGTTGTACTTGTATATTTAAGATTCCACCTACATAGACTTCAATATATGTATAACACCCTTCGCGTTCCCATCGCATTCAGAGGCAAACCTGGGCAAGAAAAAAAAGGGAGAAGAACGTGAACCATCATGGTCACTACACAGATATATCCTTCGACTTTCGAGAGCTTTTATGATTTTTCACTTTATAGACTACACCCACATTATATACAACTTCTTGCAAAAAGTCGAACTTATATGTATGTATAGGTATCATGTAAAAGCTTTTTACATGCTTAGAACAAAACCTATTCCCAACATCCTCTTTTCATCTCGATGATACATAAATAGTTTTGCTCCTTGCCATAATCGTTTCCTATCGCGAAAAGTGTCCCAGTGGCGTCACGCCTTCTCCAGAGCCTCAATTTTTTTTTCCTTAAGCAAGGTGCCCTTAACTAAGTGTCAAAAATGTTTAAATTTCAGAAATTAAATGAAATTATTATTTTTTAAAGAAAATTTTAGATAACACAGAAAGAGTAAAAAATAAATAGTTGGTAAAATCTTCTATTTCTAAGCTAAAAAAATAGTAAAATACGAAACTTTAAAGAAAATGTATAGCTAACACTAATCCTTTAGGATTATCCTTTAGGATTAAACTCTTAATTCAGTGTTTCTAAATTTTAAAATTTTTATTTTTTAATTTTCATAACTACGGTAGCAACACGTGCTACATCCTAGCCTCGTTGTCGTATCACCCATGTGTCTTATCTGATTCCTTCCCACCTTCCCATATAACCCAGTGAGTTCCACAAACTTGAATTTGGAAAAGATCGTTATACACGACAAAAGACTATACAGCCTGGGAAGAAGCATTTCCGCCGTTTGGCATTGGAGGCTGGTCACCAACGCTGAGTCGGCGGCGGACGCATGATATAGGGAATTATTGTAAAGACACAGACATGTTGGCAAATAAATTACATACATTACATACATACATACATTTTGCTATAGTAACTGGATAAGGTTCACCTAAGCTAAAATAATTAGGATAAGTGTGCCAAATTCCGGCCAGCTTGCAACTCCGCCCACCTTTTTTGTTCCTCGAATTTCCATGAATTTTTAGTTTGTACATACTCTAGAGACTATACAATGCAAAAGAGTAACAAAAAATGCAGCTTCGACAAACGGGATGTCGTGAAATGACATTGGAAAAATTCCGAAAGGGCAAGGAACTATGAGAATGAAGGTGGCCGTAATAGGGCACCAAAGCTATATCTATATTTTTATTCATTTTAAAATGTATTAAGAAATATTTTAGAGTAAATAGGGACGATAAACTGTCTACAAGGTTTTAAGCGACACCCCTTAAGAAGCAGGAATAAAAAAAGTCAATTTATATTACAAATATTACATTTCAAACTTGAGACTTTGACGCTTGCATACAACTATGCCGAAATTTGGCATACTTGCCCTATTAAATTTTACGTTATAAAAAAGTCTGTCTCAGTTGATTGTCCGCACAGGCCAATATTCTGTATTTTTCTGTACTGAAGATTAAACGTTCTAGGATTAACCGTAAGGCCTACAATTTGAGTCTTATCAATCTTTAATGAGCAGTTATACATTTTTCGATTTCAATGATCATCTAGACTGAGCCATTCTCTATATATCATCAGTACCCTATCATGTACATATCTTGGGGTTTATTTTGCTTCTCGCTGTGCCTCGTTCTGCTCTTTTTTACCCCCGTAAAATTTACTATACATCCCCAGTCAGTGTACATAGTACGCTCTGCTCCATTTCTCTCTGTCTGATAAACATCCCTCCACACATTGGAAGGGAAAGCCATAGTGGGAACAATCAAATCGAATAAGACGACCAAACTAAACTGGAAATGTACATTATATGTACGGAAGAGGAAGTGGTGCATGCTATATGTATTTCAACTATATATCATGTATAAGAGAAAATAGAAAATTGTGTATTCTTCAACATTGAATTAATTTCCCATTCTTATTTTTATTGACGGGTTGTCTCACAACACTCTCTTCTTAAAACTATAGTCTCGGAGTTCTTGAGGCTGTCTCATTATTATTTCAACGACTTTTTCCCAGATCAACCTCTTTCAAAATTCCACTATAAATAAGTTGTGGAAAATAATTCAAAAACAATCCATTTCAATCAAGTCCTACAAATTCATCATACATAATTATGGTAACTTTTCATATATGAAAATCCCACTAAGAATATTTTTGGGATGTCAAGCTCAAGCTTTCCCAGGAAATTCCACTCCCGAAAACTCTCATTAGAGCTTCCTGTTGTCATTCTCTTCGATATTAATTTTATATAATAACGCAAGTACAATTAACATGTGCGAAAATTAACAATTAATTTAAATTGACTATTGAGCTGAAAGCCTTGTATAGTTTCATCAATTCTGCATTAACAATTATATCCGCTTGACGCCATGCTCTATGATCTGAAACCAAAATAATACATAATGTCACTCAAGATATTCATTATATTCATGAATTATAAATGTACAGCCTGTCACGTCTGTCATCACATGACAAAATTTTCTAATAGAATTAAGAATTAATTGCTAATAATTTAAGGATCTCAAAGAAAATTTGATAATAACCAAAAATCAATTCACTTCATACAAGTTTTTAATTAATTGCAGGGTTATCTATGTTGGTGACACTAAATAATTGTTAGTGTGATAATTAATTCAAATATTCATTTGATCCTCCTAATGAAGTGTAAAGTCTGCAGGCTATATACAGTTAGTAAATCAGCCTGAAGTTACAATAATTGCATTCTACTACAACATATTTTTCCTTCCGGAAGTTCATAAAAAGCTAAGAAAAATTCAACAATGCAACTTACAATTTTTTTGAGCCCAACCGCAAAGTGGCTATTTTCTTTCTGCAAGTTCTCCAAACAAAAAAAAAACATTTTTTTTGCCTAACAGCTCGTCAAAAGTTACACTATGAATACAAAATTTTATGGCGCAAAAGTTTCCATTATATCAATCCTGTGGGATAAAATAGCTGCAGTGAATTTATCAAGAGAAAAATATGATTTGCAATTTCTTTAGTTCTGATTGGACTTTTCATAAGTTAGCCAATGAGATTAAGTATTCATCATGGGATTACCACAAACTATAAGAGTTTAATTAATGCTGCAGAAAAGTTTGTCTACAGAGCCAATTTTCAATTTTGTTGATAGTTCAGAGAATGAGTGAGAAGAAAGTTGAACAGAATGTGATTATGCATAGTCACTGATCTTTTCCACTTTCATTGAACATCGATATTATTCACTCATGCTGAATGGTAATGCAAATTTTCTGATTCAATATTTTTCCCTGTGAAGGATTTGAAGAGCTGTGAAAAGGAATATTTTCTGAGAAAATTCGATAAATACATATAAGTGTTTGTTGTAACACAGGAAAACTGCTCGTTAAAGTGAACAAATAGTTGCTTTAAAGAAGAGAGCGAATAAATATTGTTGAATTGCTGATGCTGCAAGGAATAGTGATCCCTGACAAGACGGAAGGAAGAAAATAATAATTTTAGCTTATTACCTTACATGTAATAATATGCTTTTGCATTAATTATCGTCTTCTTAAAGGCTCTAATAATAATTTATTAAATAATAACTTGAGCTTATTTCAAGAAGATTCCATAACTACACTTCACCTTTCTTGTCTTTATATTTTATCTAGATAGAGTATTGTACTTGTTTAGCAAGCTCCAACCATAAATAATTTTATATCATGTTCTCTTATATGATCAATTTTACGTTGAAATTTTTCGGTTATAAATATTTCAAGTATAGTGAAATTCGCTTACCTCATAAGAAAGTCACGCCCAAAAATTCAATTGTGAACAATCTCTAAAGAATCTCGTACAAGAAAAATTAGACCACACCCCTTGCAAATAAAATTTGTAACCGAGAATAGGTCAACTAATACTATTAGAACTGCTAAGAGAAAAATAAGTTGCAGAGCCATGAAAAAAAACTTAATTAAAGTTAGAGGGAAGTGAAGCACCTTTGAAATGGGACACTTTTGAAATAGGGTTTTCTCACCAATTTTTAAATGAAACTAAGCCATATCATAATGTAATTAAGCTTCACAATTAGTTTTTGAAGCTAAATTATATCATTAGTAAGGTCCAGTTCCGTTTAAAAATTGAAGAAAAAGATCCTTATTTGAAAACTGCCCCACTTCCCTTTACTCAAATGTGCCCCACTTCCCTTTACTATTTAGTGTAAATGTAAATATTTAATACCTTACTCAAATGATTGATGTATTTAAAAGAATCGAAAATACTATAATTTCGATTAAATTCTATCAATTGATACCATTGTTTGTACAAAAAAATTCATTAAATGATCTATTTTATGAAACAAATTGATTGACTTTTTTTTAAATAGAGAATCACAGGTAAATTGTTAAGACAAATAGGATTATTTAAATAATACAAAATATAACAAATAACAAGTGCAATTTGAATAAAAAATGAGATTTCGCCTTTCAAACTTTTCAAAAATATCATTTCCAAATTTAATACATTTTTCAATCTGTTGTTTTTTTGTGAAATCAATGCAAATTTTAGACACAATTGCGGAAGTTTCATTGAGTACGTGCTTTTTATATGCATTCAATTAAATCATCAAATTGTGCGTGTTTTTCATATAAAAGAATTCATTCCATAGGTCCATTCGAGGATTTTTTAATTGATTTTAATATCAAGAATTAAAGACAAAAATATTTTTGTTTAATTTTCGATAGAGATAATTACCAAAAGGTCAGTAGTATTTATAACAGAGCTAGCTATAGAAATGGTGGGAAAGCGCATTCAAAGGGGTGGCAAAGCGTTCGAGGCTTTGCGAAGTGCTCAAACTCACGAGAAAGAACTTTGCAAAAATCTTGGTTTCCCTAGAATTTTTTGGTGTATATCAGATTAAGATTGATTTAAATTAGTACATTATCATCTCGAAATTGAAAATTCATCAAAAAGGGGATAATTTTATTATTTTTGATCTTTGATCTTGAATAATTCAAAATAGTCCTTTTCCAGTGAAAGATGCCTATAGACGAAATTTCAGCTGGACTACCTCCAAAAGATATCCGAAAGTGAACGAAATCGTCTAATCGAATTTTGAGAAAAAATAAAAAAAACCTAATTTTTGACGTATTTGAAGGGGGTAAGGGGCAAATAACGAATGGGGACGAAACAAATAAATTAGTTTCGAGATTATGTAATTTTAGGAGGGGTCATCGAAGACCGGAAAACGATACATATCTCTTACCGTTTGGATTTTGGATAGGTCAGAAGATAAAAAAAAAACGCGGAAAACAATATTTTCAAAATAACTGTACGTATTATAAAAACTTAACCGATTCATTATTGATTGTGACCGATGCAGTCGGATTTGAAATTACAAGATATTTCAGGTAAATTCAAATTTTACCAAATTCGTTGAAAAATGGGTTTTTCAGAGTATTACTGATCGTATCGAGATATATAGTATTATAAGATTATAATTCTTTACAGTGTTATATCTCGTATTAGAAGAATCTGCTAAGTCCATTGTAGACTGCCCAGGTGTGCCTTCCCTTGATGTGGATGGTTCTTCCATGCTCTTATTAACTAAATTTTCTGAAATTTTCATTTCAAAATCTCAAAAATTCAGCCGTTTGGATCTGATTTTCAGAGACCTTTTCTGAAAAAAAAAACATACTTTTCGGTAGACAAGACTTCTCAGAGTCTGACCTCAAAAAACTAAATATTTTCTGTTAGCTGATGAGTTAAACTCGTACTTGAATAGAAGATTTTTTTTCTAAAATAAAATTTGGATTTTTAGCAGAGTTTTATACAAAAAATAAAATTTTCGGCGTATTTTACACCACGTTTTAACTTGTAAAATAAGTTATGGTCAAGATAAAAAAATCTTTCATCAAGTACGAGTTTAACTTATCAGCTAAGAGGTAATAATTTCATTTTTTGACGTCAGATGAATCTAGAAAGAAATCATGTCCACGGAAAAGTATGTTATTTTTTCAAAAATCGTCTCCAAAAATCAGGTCCCAACGATTGAATGTTTAAAATTATTAAACAAAAAATCAGGAAAATGTAGTTCAAATGTAGGGGAGACTGGGGCAAAACTTGTCTAAACGCATATTTAATTCTTTCACGAGCTCTGAGAAAACTTAAACGTTCTATAATGACCATATTCTTATAGGAAATTTACTGCTCTACAACATTGCAGAAGACTATTTTCCTCTATCTCGAAAGAAATGTGATTTTCGAATCATTTTCTAAAAGTCGATTTTGTGGAGATTCTCAAAATTGCTGGGGCAAATTTTGTCAGTCTTCTGATAATTTGTGACGTTTTACTCTCGCAAACGTTAAAAATATCAAATAAACACAATTTTATAGGAAATTTCCTCTACAACTTTTTCGAAGATAATTTTTCTCTATCTTCACGAGAAATGTGCTTAAATTGAGCTAATCAGTATTGATATTTTCTGTAAGCCAAATATTCCAAAAATAGGGCTCAAAATTTCATTATTTTTTATTTTACATAGTCTTTCCTCGAATCCCTTGAAATAAATAAACTTTGTAAGTTTAAGAAGATTCATGAAGGCTATCTATAATAAAATTTTCAAGCCTCAGTCTCTTTTATTTTAGAAAATAGTGAATATTGAAATTTTCGTTTTGACAAATTTTGCCCCAGTCTCCCCTATATTTATATGCTTAAGATCTCAAATTAATTCTTTTTATTATGTTGGAAAGGAAAAAGATGTCAAGGAAATATTCTGTTTTTGTTATGCGTGACCCGCGTAACCTCTAGAGTTTAACCGTCTATCAGGTAAGACCGTCTTAAGGACGGTCTTCACAAAAATCACATTTACTGCGATTATTTTATTTATTTAAAAGTGCTACAGTGTCCTCGGTAAAAGTCTTACTAACATCTTTTGAAAGTTTGAACTCATTTTGACTCTTCGTTTTGTTGCTATTCCCAGTTTTGTGTGACAGGTCAGAGAAAAAGCAACAAAAAATATTTGTGCAAAAAAACTCATTTCCAATTTCAAGAAAAATACCGATTTAAAGTAATCTGACTTAAAATAAATTTATTTTTACTGAAAGATATGAATTCCTACTTTGTACATTTTATTTAAAAAAAACTTGAAAAAAGTAAAAATGTGAATTTAAGAAGCAAACATAGTTTTTAAAAAAAAAATATTTTCTCACCTAGCGCCTAAACCGAGAGATACTGAAGAATGGATGATTTTCTCGACTTTATTGGATCACCATTATCCTAGAAAACATTATTTTAGAGCTTTTTTCGCATATTAAAGAAAACACTGTTAGAGGGTTAAAATTTGAATATTCTGCAAAATTTGGTCGCTTTTCCATCTCCTATAATGTTAGATTCTCAGAGATCTAATATAAATAAAACTCTACTTAATCTTTCTACAAGTCATGTCTGTGAAAAGAATCAATAGAGGATATCACAATAAATTCGTATTTACCATGATTTTGCTGAGTAGATGAGCAAATCTCTCACAATAAGTATCTTTAAACCACGTATTCTCTGAGAGAGAAAAAAAATCCTATATCTAGGTGGATCAATCAGTCTATCATCCAGACAACATAATACCATTAACCTGGTGATAGAGCATACGTCATTTTTTTCCCAAAGTCAGCTAAAATCCTATAACTGCACACCAGCCTGATGGGTAGGAAGTGGGCTATAAAGTCAGGAAACTGAATTTTGAGCCATGTTTTAAGTGCTCTTCGTGAGGTTACTCGTTCCGTAAGAAAGGGTATATATAGGAGGCTATCACTAGTGATGTGAAGTGTTATGGTTGAATATTTGTGTTAGAGAATAAAAAAAAATTCACTGGGCTTCCATTCATCTTCATTCTCCAACATTACAGTCTCATCATTTTTGGCTTGAAGGCAGGCTCCCTTGAAGTCATTTCCTTCAACTTATAAATCTCCTGGAGAATTTTCGAGAGGTGATGTCGGTCGGGGGTTGTGCATCATGACGAGGGTTTGCTGGTGTTGGGGATAAATCGTGCACAAGTAGAAATTCCAGAGACGGGTACCCGGATTATTGGATGTTGTGTGTGTCTTCAAGCCTAGTTTCAAGTCCTTTCGGTGAAGAAGGGTGACTCAGAGATCAAAAGCATTGCAGTATCCATTAGAGGTGTTATTTGTCTTTAATAATTTTTAGCTCAATTTACATGAAGCAAACTTGATTATATTGCTGCTCATGGGGCAATAATCAACTTTCTGTGCAAACAATATACACTTTTCATCGAAAATGCCTTGCGGACAATTTTCTCTAAAATTTCTTGAAAGTAAAATAAAACTTGGTAATTTAATTAATGTGGCAAATGTGGGAGGTGTTTGTTGGTACAAAAAAAATCATCCAGAATTCAAGGGTTTCATTTTACAGAACTAGAGTCCTTGTAATAGCCTGTCCCAAGTATTTGCACTTATACATTACGTAGCATAGAGACAAGAATCTTTATTGAAAGTGAAGCTTTGGCCTTTTGGTGTTACTTTCATGCACATTGCAATACTTGTAATATAATCGTAATACCTTTAGTGTGAAATTTTAGATCATTGCAAATTCTGAAAAGCCAATCTTGGCAATGAGGAAATTTATGTGCTTCCCCATTAATATATGAGAAGACAGACATATATGACAGTATGGTATGAAAAGCTATGTAACCAGCATAAAGTGTGAATGAAGGGCAAGTTGCTTCTCTGCTTGACATAAGTGTCTGTGGTTTGATGATTACTTGAACTATCTCACCCACTACGGGATTGAAGCAGTCTCTTTTGGATGGAAAGTGTACCACAATGTTATGTATGATGAAGCGAAAAGTATTTCTCAAAGATGGAGAATATTTCGAGTAAAGTCATGCGGTATATACAAGTACTTTCTTGTTATTGTGGATGTTTTTTGTATACATAAACGTTAAGTGGAAGTTTTGCTGTACGACCGAAGAAATACGTGTAATAAATGAAGGATTTTACAAACTCGTACATTTCCATGCAAAAATCATTGTATTGTGCACTTTTCCACGTGGAAAGAGCTGCTGTAGTCTTCTTTTTTTTTTACTCTTCAACTGTCCAATCATAATCACAATAACAATTCTCATTCATGAATCATTTCGTTGAAGTTTCCGTTTGAATAACTACACCTTAAGATGTACATTTTCCACTCATTCCTCTAATAAGAAAAATAGAAAAGGCGGAAAATTTATTAAAGAGCTTTGCTTTCATCAAATAATTACACTAATGAATTACTATCAACATCAACATCATCACTTCAAGTGGATCAATCTACAAGTTGAATTTCAGATAATCAGCAATGATAAATTTTTAAAAACAATAAGTGTTAAAAGTTTTAAATTTACTACATCTAAATATACTCTAAATTCTTACTTAGTCTTTACTATAAGAGGAAGGTAACTTTCTGACTTTCTGAGTAACTTCTGCCTATTAATAATTGTCAGTCACACAGGCTGCAGTCGACTTTTTTCTATTCGCATTAATTATGTATTGGGGAAATACTATAAAATTCCAACAGCAACCCTCCTCCATAATTTAAATCTGTGAATGGACTCAAAAAGACCTATGAACATCAATAGGAAAATATGCCACACCCCTTAAGGATTTCTAATTTAAATTTTTTATTTAGGCATCAAAGAGCAGATATTTATAGTCAAATGAATATGACGCACTACATTTTAATACATTGATTGGCGCTTTTGTCGAGTTAAAGCGCTTTCAATGAAATATCTTCAAACATTGAATTTTCTTAAATGGTTTTCTTTACATAATAATAATAATAATAATCCTGACACAATATTCCATAGAGAAATTAGCTCTACACGGTAAAAAATTTCGGCACATATTTGTTCCAAAAATTAGCTTGTCCACGGACACCCTAATTTTTGGCACAATCTTGTTCATTTTACGAGACTCAAAAAGATAATCAATATTAGTAACGAATTTGTTCCAAAATGTAGCTTGTCTACGGACACCGAAAATTTTTGGAATAAATTTGTATCATCTAGGAGAAACAAAAAGATACCCAATATTAGTAATGAATTTGTTCCAAAAAATAGCTCGTCTAGTATAAAATCGTATCCCTCCTCTCACACTCAGTCAACCGTCACCGAAGCGAGGAGGACGCCAAATCTATGGCAATTTTCGTGCTACATGGTTTCACTTTTTTAATTCGAGATTTCCTTCCTCTGTTGCTGCCAGTACTTATGAACTTTCGCCACTGAAATCCAGCTCGACTGAAGTATAGGCCTTAACTGTAAGACGAAATCACTTACATGAATTTGTTCCCGACAATAGAAACAAAAAGATTCCTCATATGAGTAACAGTTTCGTTCAAAAAATTACCTCGTCCACTGACGTCGAAAATTTTTGGAACAAATATGTTACATATGTACAGCGATATTTTTTGTTTTCTTTTTTTTTGGATTGCATAATCTCAATAATATGCAAGAACTAAAAGTTTGAAAAATAATAGGTGGCCGAAATTGCAAGCTGGCTGAAATTTTGTACACTTATCCTATTCAACTTTATTATTATTATTATCTTATTCAACTTTCAGTATTTTGCGGCTAAATTAATACTCTTTTACACAACAACTATGTCAACTTTATCCAAATGTAACAAAATCGAACAAAATCTAAATACACCATTTTCTTATCCCGCTAGATAACTTTATCATCTTCTAGCTGATTTTCGAGAATATTTAGCTGGTCAAATTTGGCAGTAGAGTATCAACCTATACCAAATCACCAAATTTTACGCTTTAAGTATTCTGAAAGACCAGCTTAATTTCCCTTTTTTTTGCTTCGGTATGAATTCAAGCATTTCAAAATACTATAGGGGAAAGGCTCATAATTTTGTCCATTTTCTTATTTTGGACACTTTGAGGATAAAATTGGACACTAAAAATAAATTGATTAAAATTATGGATTTTTAATCCAATATTTGATGAATAATAAATTCTATCTAAATATCTGTTCTTTTTGGAAGATTTTAACACTAAATACGTTAAATTTTGAATATGATTTGAGTTGAAATTGCTTTGTTGAAAATTCAGTGTGAGCAATTGCTTACGAGAAATATGACAGAACTTTGTGTTTACTTCAGTCTTATTTAGCTGTGGTGAAATACTAACAATGTTTCTTCGCTTTTTTTGAGTGATATTATTAAATATTCATTGAAAATTGTGTTGATTCACGTTAGTGATGATTTGTACATTTGACCTGAACTGAGATTTGCCTTGTGAATTAGATTTTTCGTGTGAAAATTGGGAAATTTTCTAAGACATTTTAAGACATATGGAAAGTTTCCGGGTTTCTTGTAACATTTTACGGTTCCCTTATATGAATAGGAAGAGAACTTGGTAAGATTGGATCACGAAATGAAGAACAATAGGCATCCTGTTGAGGTGGATTAGCTGTCCAAATTTACAGCCAAGTTGTCCAAAATAATAACCAAGTTGTCCAAAATAAGAGTCAAATTCACCTCCACATATCAATTCATTTTTAAACGTATTAAGACTAATTTTAGTAAAAACAAAGACAATAAATCCTTGCCAAGTTTCTAAACAACCCTTCTGAAAAGAGAGTAACAAAAAAAGTCAATTAGTATTGAAAATATCGCATACTTCAAACTTGGAACATCGATGCTTATAAGCAGACTGGGCAAAATTATGAGCCTTTACCCTATTCAGTTTTTTTATCTATAAAAAATCTTACTGTAAACTATTATCAAGTATTCTAATTTAGCAATCTTTTCAATTTAATTCGTAAGGCACAGTATGACACTATTTTCAAAATTAATATCCAAATGAGAATAGCAAATACGTCCCACATATAGTTGTTCTGAGTCATATCCATCTCTTCCAAAAGCTTATCAATCGAGTTCAAGTAGCAATAGTCCTTGTCACATCTGAGATCTTCACGACCGAATCCATAGAGGGCTTGAAAAGATCCTTCGTACAGATATCTAAAGAATGGAACATAGGTAAATGGCTTCATGACCCATGGTAATTCATTGTAGCGTATGAAGAATCCACAGAATATTAACATCGGCATAGATGTAGCTGGTAAGATGAATATTCCCATCTGTAGAAAATTTAGTGACAATGAATTTAATAAATATATTTCAACGAAACCACAATTGCAATACCAACCTGAACGCTGAATATTGAACCAACAACAAAACCGTAAAATAACGAATTTATGCTCAATAGAAAGAATATTAATGAAATTAGTAAAATTCTGTAGATATCAATTGGTTGCCCGGATATGAAGTATGCTGGAATTAGGGTAGCAAATGTACATATTGTCAGTGTTGGTAGGTCTGCAACAATCTTTGAGTAAAAGTATGGAAAGAAGGAATATCGGTTGTTCAAGTATTCCCTGTGAAAAATATTAGATTCCGAAGGATCTAAAAAGCAGTTCAAATTTTAAAAAAATGTCTTCAAAATAAAATTATTAATGTAAAACTTACAAAGCAGAATTATAGGTAGTGAGTTGCCGAAAAATGTGAGTAATATAAGGATAAATATAAGAGATATATTAGCTAGAACTCTACTGCCATCATTCCCAATATCGTAAAATGCGAAACCAAATAGTATTCCCGAAAATAGATGAACTATTATTTTTAACTGTGTTACAATCTGCAAAGAAAAAAAAGAATCAACTTCATCAATAATTCAGAAAGAATATTATTCATGTAACCTACAAATTCTCTTCTATTGCATAAGAAAGCCCTGCCCAGTAGAATACAGAACTGTTTCCATTGAGAAATAGGATAAGGGTAGGAAAAATTTTTGGTAACTGGAACGAGATCTCCCTTGTTGTTATTACCTGAGGCTCCTGAAAATTCTAGAGTTAACGTTTTAAGTTAGAACTTTATTCCTAAATTTCTCATCTTGCTGACCTAATCCATTTTCAGAAACTGAAGTAGGTCTTTCTCTAGCTTTAGAGATTAACATGTCTAAATTGCCATTTCGTTGCTTACTAGCAACCTCGAGTATAAAATCAGCACGATTGTAGTACTGAGGACAAGGGAATCCAGCTTCTTCGAATGTGGAAACGATATCCCCAACAGGTCCGTTGTATATACACTGGCCCTCGGATAGTAAGTAAACGTCATCAAAGAGTTGCAACACGTACGAAGACGGCTGATGAATAACACATATCACTGTTCGTCCTGAATGCGCCAAATCCTTTAAGTGAGTAACAACTTGAACAGTTGAGACACTGTCTAGGCCGCTGGTAGGCTCGTCGAAAATCATAATTGGAGGATTTGTTATAAGTTCTTCACCAATTGATACACGTTTCTTCTCACCTCCTGATAGTTTTTCAACGTAGTTGTTTAGACACTTTTCTAAACCAAGTAGTTGCACTATATGTGCAACCTAACAGTAGGATGCATAATGAAACAAAATTTATAACACTATTAGAGGATTGAGGAATACATTTCTGATCTTACCATTTCTAATCTGGTAGATTTTGTGACACTAGGCGGTAATTTCAATCGGGCTGCATATTCTAAAGTTTCGTGAACTGTCAATTTGCCCAAGAGAGTTAAGTCTTGAGGAATATAGGATGAGTTCATACGAATATAACTCTGACTAACACTTCTACCATTGATTACTAAAGTGCTATCTCCAGAAGGTTTTCTTAAAAATAAGAATTAAAAGCCGTTAGGCACAAAAACAAAAAAAAATGCTAAAAAAGTATTACTTAAATCCGGATAGAATATTCAATAAAGATGTTTTTCCTGATCCAGATGGCCCTACAATAGCACATAGTCTTCCGGATTTAAAGTTACCACTCAATTGCTTAAGGATTTCCACTTTAAAAGAATGGAATAAAATCAATAAAAAAGTTTTATATCACTTCAAATAAGAAAATTTATACACTTAGGTAAATTACCTCTTTCTGGTGTGGTGACAGAGAACCATAAATTATGAAAAGAAATACTCAATTGATCACTGTCATTAACTGAGTTCATCACAATAACTTCTTCCATTTTAACGTTGGAACTCGAATCTAAAAAATAAAATAATTTGAATTTTCTATATCATCACTGGACCACTTCTCTGTTTGTCTTGTGAATAACGACTGGCTCATTATTCGTCTTAGCAGCAAAGATCACTCGCATTTCTGTATCATAATCTCGTGCAAGTCATGAAACCTTGATTGCGCATTATACATAAATGTATTTTGTTATCCGACTGTAGAAAAGGCATTGACATTAACATTGGCACAAACTTGATTTTTCTGTAATATATATTTTTGTCATTAAAAATTATGCGAATAAGATAGATTGGAAACTCTTTATTTAATTCACTTTGTAAGATAAGTTCAATGAAAAATAATCAAAGATGCAAAAATAATCAAACCACCTTCATTTTAGTATCCTAAACAAGACTCTAAGATATCTTGCTTATGAGGAAAATCAAGTTTCCAGAAACGCTTTAAAAAAAATGCAAGACAAAAGAAAATTTTAGCATTATTTCTACAAAATTCTTTATATTAGGGCTCCAGACTAAAAATTTAACGATCTAACTTTATACTTTAATAAAGTATAAATTTAAATTAAATTAACTTTAAATCTAATTTAATCTTTAAATTAGATTTAATTTTAATCTAATTAGATTAAAATCTTTTTTAGATTTTTATTAAATTTTAATTAAAAGATTAAAAATTAATCTTTTTTAGATTAATTTAAAGATTAAATTAATCTAATTTAATCTTTAAATTAATATTAAAGATTATATACTTTAATCGGTATAACTTTAAAAAACCGATTTAAAGTTATCTGACTAAAATAAATTTATTTTTTACTGAAAGATATGTCATTCTACTTTGTATATTTTATTTAAAAAATTTGAAAAATTAAAAATGTGAATTTTAGAAGCAAAAAGAGTTCCAAAAAAATTTTATATTTTCTCACCTAGCGCCTAAACTAAAAAAGATAATGAAGAATGGATGGGTTTTTCGAATTTATTGGATCATAATTATCCTAGAAAACATTGTTTTAGAACTTTTTTTTTCGCATATCAAAGAAAACACCGTTAGAGGGTTAATTCCATTTGCAGGGAACTTTAATTTTCAAACACTAGTCAAATAAAAATAATATAAAGTATATAAAAAGAATTAAATGTCATTCTTTTATTAATATATCTTTTTTAAATTGTTTTTATCAAGTTAAATTTTTTTTTAATATTTAGTTAATATTCCTTGAGGCGTAGCCTATTTGTCTAGGAAGATAACTTTATCACCGTAATCCTATATTACAAATATGATATTCTTAATAAATATTATACTGGATAGAAGTGCGACACATTTGAATTGGGGCAGCTTTGAAATTCGACTTTTCTTTCCTATTTTTAAATGAATTACATTATGATAAGACTCGGTTCCGCACTTAAAAATAGGAGAAAGAAGTCCAATCAAAAAGATTTTTAAGACCTTCATAGAGCTTTTATCTTAATCATAAAACCCTTAAAAATGCCGTTTTGTATCTTGTGATGTCAAATGAGATTCCTAAAACTCTCTCCTGTTTTTGGTATTTCAAAAATTCAAATTTTTATCGAAATACATAGATTTAGCAAATTAGGGCAACTGTACCAAATTTCGGCATAGTTTCATTCAAGTGTCAAAGTCTTAATTTTGAAATGTAATATTTTTAATATAAATTGATTTTTTGTTACATCTTTTTAAAGAGTTACTTAGAACCTTGTAGATGGTTTATCGTCTCTGCTTTCTGTAAAATGATCCTTAATACATTTCAAAGTGAACAAAAATATAGACATAACTTTGGGTAATATTTCGGTCACCTTGATTCTCATAGTTTGTTGGTCTTCCGGAATTCTCTCAAAGTCTTTTTCACATCATCTAATGTATAATCTCTAACCAAAATATGCAAAAACTAAAAATTTATGGAAATTTAAGGAACAAGAGAAGTGGCCGAAATTACAATCTGGTCGAAATTTGGTACAGTTCCCCTATTATATTTTCAAAAATTTCCTCATGCTTGACATAATATTATCATTATCATATTCCATTAGTCAAATAACCTTTACTTTGGCCATTTTCTATATCATTATCGTTATCATTTTGCCTCTACAGTCGGGTATTTTATTTTTGGTTTAATTTTTTTTGTCAGTCAATACACATTCCACCCAATTCTACATTATTGTTTCATTTCAGTTCTACTTTCTCACGTTGCGGAATTGCACTTGTTATTATAGTGAAACAAAGAGTTTTTTTTTTATAGAATACAGCGACAAATCTATAAATAGCCTCTCCATCTAATATACATAATAACACAAGATATCAATTAAGGTCCTAACTGTGGAATCCATTTTGTGATAGCATGGAGTTTAAATAATGTATCACATATTGCATAGATAGGCGCTCTGTGATTCCCAGTGATACCCAGTTAAATTCATTACTAAGCCCAAGCTCCTGGCAAGTTGACTTTTTTATATGAAGCTGTTTAAATAGGGAGCTTGCAGGCAAAAAGTATTTCGACAGAAATTTAGTGTATTTATCTCTCCACAGGGTCCAGTATCTTACAACAGGAGTCAGGTTCTTATTTTGACGATATTTCGCGTAACAGTAACGAATGCAGAAAAATTCCCATACGAATCTATATGTAAAAGTGATTTGGTTTCAACTAAACACGCCATATGCCAGGAGGATGACTATAGTCAATTCAGCATCAAGCATAATTTATATCTAATATTGAAGTATATTTTGATCTTAGTCACTCTATTGTTCTTAATCAAGCTTTGGAGAGGCAAGTAAGGAAATGAATACGATATTATTAGTACCTGCAAAAAATACTTGAAAAAAGTATTTGCTAAACAATTTATTTTTTTATTTTTTTATTTAATATTAACTAATAAAAAAATCTTATATTTTTAAACCAAATGAACCCTTACTCAACTTGTATAAAAATTTCAAAATTTTCTTTAAATCTTTTGAATAAAATTTATTCAATAATTTTCTATAAGTACAATTGATAAGTGTTGTAAAAGCTGTATTATAGAAGAAGATAACTTGTTGATGGGGGTGAACATGACTCTTTTTTTAGTCTAGAAGAAAATTTTCACTTATGGCAGTACCTAATTTCTTAATCACTTTTAAAACATAGGTGTGATTATGAAGGAATCACACCTAACTGATATTAAATGCATAATAAAATTTACTTTAATTTAGTACAGAAAGATATTTACGTTATACAGCTAGGCTGACATCTGCCAAACATTTACGGTTGATGAATTCAAATATTTTTACTAAGCAGTTTCTCCAGTGTGAATTAAAGTACTATTTTGATGCTTTAAAAATTTCTTAATAAAATTTATACAAAATTTTTAATACAAAATTAATCATAAACACATGATGAAGAAAATGTTGTTGTTCTTACTGTGTTACCACACTTGCACATTAAAATTTTAATATGATTCACATTAATTGTCGTTGGTGAGAGTCCAAATGTGTAATTTGTGTGTTTGAATCATTTTATGCCCAACGCACAATAACTTTTGTTTAGTAAACATGTTTTTGATATTACAATGAGAGTGAGTGAGATCTAGATCTAGTCATCTCGCTCTCACTCATAGGAAATTTTGAAAATATGTTTACAAACAAAAGTTATTGTGCGCTGGGCATTATATTCAAAATTTGATCTATTTGTTGATAAAAAGGTAGACTTGGCCCGCAAAATTTGATATAAATTGATTTATAGCATTAATCGGAAAAATTAATGCGATTTTCTCTTTAATTTTTTAATGTAAAAAATATTTATGCTTTAGGTAAATTTAAACTTATTTTTGCAGGCCAAGTCCACTTCTTTATCAATAAATAGAAAACCCCAAATATTAAGTGACTCAAAGACACAAATAATATATTTGGACGCTCACAAGCGACAATTAATGTGAATCACATTAAAATTTTAATGTGCAAGTGTGATAACGCCGTTAGACCTGCCAATAAATTCACACAACACAGAATTGTCAACCGGATTAAAAAAATCTAAATATCATTTTGTTCCTGAATTTTTCGGTTATTGCAGTGCTATGTGTCCGATTTTTTAATAAGCGACATACATGGACAGCATACCTTATTTATTATTCGCAAAAGATGAAACCGTCCCACAGCCCCCATACTATTTTAAAAAATTACACTAATCTAAAACCTAATTGATAAAGCAATTGCTTTTTAATGTAAACGTCCTCATTCCGATTTTTGCAACAACTTGCGCCAAAATATTAATAAATTGTTGATTAATTTCCAATAACTAGCTTTGACATTGATATTACTTTTACCAACTTTCACTTTATAGATAAACAATCCTGATTACCCATGAACTTATATTAAACTTACTAAAATTTAATAAAATGCATAAATCTTCTAATATGGAATCTCATCTAAAATATTAATTGATTTTTGTAAATCAATAAAATCGTCCTTTGCGAATATTTTAACATTTATAAGTTAGAATATTTTATGTTGCTGCCTTTTCGCCATAAACTAGGTCAGTATATTTAATAGTAGTACTTTAATAAAACTCCAAGTGCGATTCTCACGTGAATTTTACGGAATAGGATCGACAAAGAAAAAGTATATCCTTAACTTGTTGTGTTAATGATGTAGTATTTAGGAACACTTTATCACCTCTTTTATCCCTAATCTTATGTTAGCACCACACAAAATAGCCAGTCATAAATGTTACTATCGAGAAAAGGTCCATTTGTAACGATACAGTAAAACGCCTAATCTTGCATTTATTATGCACCACATAAATGACCTTTGCTTACTTCGCCCACTTATGTGAATTCCAAAAACCTTATTGACACTTCGATTATAAGTTCAATACTGAATAGAAAGTCCTACCTCACATCTTTATAACCTGCTGTGAATATCACATAGGGACAATTAAAGAAAAGTTGGTCAGCCTATTTTATGAATTTTTTATACAATAATGACTATGCTCACTACTTCACTGTGAAATCCAACATTTTATAACAAAGACGGTGAATTTTAGAATGAAAGAAGGAAATTCAAGATTAATGATAAGAAAAAAAAAACTAAAATCCGAATTATTGAAATTTTGTGACATGAAATACTGGTGTAGAAAAAAAAGATTTTGGAGCAGCTGACTCATGTTTGTCCGTCAAGTTAAATATAGGTATGGAAGCATTTGGCGGGAGAAGTTTTCAAATGTATATAATGTCTCTGGTGGAAAAAAAGATTGGTGTATTTCTTATTTTAGTATTGTCAATGTTATATCATGTTAGATAGGATAGGAAAAACCACGATATCGCTTCCAAAATACTCACCAATATATATGTCCGCTGAGATTTCGCAAGAAAAGTGTAATTCTTTTGGGAAATCAGAATCACATCCATTCGAAAACAAATAATATAACATCTGAAATAACTCGCGAAACTTCCAAAGTCAATTCTATGTAATGCAGCAATCCAACCATAATTAGATTAACAGTTCTCAAGAATCTTCTCAGGCTAATGACGTTTCCCAAGCGAATATTACTTGACATTGTACAGAAATGCAAAATTTTATTTGTTTGAAGATTGTAAATTATGCCGTATAAGATTTTATTTGCTGACGGTGTCAAATGTATCTTATAAAATAAAACAAAACCTAGAGGAGTATCGAGACGTTTCATATATATCGCATTTACTTTTTCATTATTTTTAAATTGAAATTGGCTGAAAGAATCATAATTACAAAACTTTCGAAATTTAATATAAAAAAATTAAAATCCTAACATTAAAATTTTCTATATCTTTTGAAATTTTACCTATTGCTTTATATTGTAATTCCTTCTTATACCAATATGCGAAAAGATCAATTCTCATAGAAGAGCTTTTTTTATACAGTATCAGTCTGAAAAACTGACAAAAAATACTTTCCTAAATTTTCCTTTTTGCAAATGTATGGCCTGTAATTCATATAATGCTGTTTGGATCCCGGTCAAAATTCCGAAAGCCAAAATCCCGAAAGATTAAAATTCCGAACATTAAAATCATAGCTACTTTCACGATTGCACCCGCTCTTCCTGGAGGCAAAGGGAAATTTTCTATGTCTTGGGAAATTAGTCTACACTTTATCTTCCATAAGATTTCATTTCTTACAGGTTTTTGAACATTCGGGATTTTGGCTATCGAGATTTTGGCTTTCGGGATTTTGGCGTTCGGGATTTTGACTTTTGGGATTTTGGCTTTCGGTATATTGGCTGCCTATGATGCTATTTATGTATATTTCAAAAAAACTAACTAATATTATTTCATAATAAAAATAATTGTTTTCCAAAATTTGATGATTTTTTATCAGCCAAAAGTTTCTTGACACATTTGAAAATGTTACTAAAAAGATCAAATACGAGCATCCAACATAAGGGTCAAAGGAACACCTTTTTCGACAGGAAAAACCCCTATTGACACTTTTGTTAAAATCTTGAAATTTATTTAAAGTATCTAATAAAATGTAAATAATATGACGTTTTTCCTTAGTCTATGTTTTCTGATAAGGATAGATGTTCAAATTTCGTATTCCAAATGGTACAGAGTAGGGTGTCAATAAGTCCTGACACGACTTCTTAAAGTATCAATAAGTGTTCATTACCCTATATATCCTATTATACTTTAAAGTTATGTCATTTGAGAGGCAAATAGTCGATTTACACATTTCTAAAATTTGCAAAGGTCAATATATGTATATAAAAGTGATGATAAATAATAAGAAAATAATGTTTTTTGTTTTATAATTTATATTAAGATGGCGAGTTGCAAAAAGTTGAAAAATAGAAATCTTCCAGAGCATAAATTATATCTTCGGATTACAGGCAACACATTTACTAAAAGAGAGATTAAAAAAAAGTATTTTTTTCACCTGACTCTTCTCATATAAATTTATCAAGGAACTTTTGGACGATACTGTACATCCCGCGAAATTCCGATATGCTGATTTCATTTAAAGTTCGCTCATGAAATGAACATCTTTGACTTTTCGCCAGGTCTGCAAACAGGACTAATGAAAATAGGTGTGATTATGAAGGAATCACACCTAATGACATCCTATAAAAATTGATTAATAAATCTTACTTTTTTGTATCTATCATTACTTAGTAAAGTTGCTAGAAAGTTAAAGTTACTTCACAAAATTGCCTCAAATTCCCGTATAGTCGTAAAAAATTCTGCAGAGCGGATATTTCGCTTATACTGATGGATTTAGGGGACTTTCTGTGGTTTCCTTTTCACTTAATTCAGCCGCAAAGGCTCTCATCTAAAATACAGAGACATTCCTCTTCTGTGGTTATAAGCTAATTCCATTTCTTTGACCATTTACAATGGAATTTAATTATCCTATACTTTGCTAACACAACTTCCCTTTATATATTCAATTGTAGAATCAAAACAAATTATTTCTGTTTGACAAAAAAAATCTATAATTCCATTTTCAAGTACACTATATACTTCACAATTGTACCTGTGAGCAAGAAAAAGATAAAATTAAATAAGTGGAATTTCTCAATTCCGGAAAGACATTCTCGTCATTTGACATGATGATTTCAAAAAATGGTCCCAAACACAATATTAAATTTTACTTCCCATAAAATAGAAATCAAAATAACATGCAAGGGGCCAAAATGATATTGCAACATTTTCATGCTATAACCTTCAATATTATGTCTTATAGCTCTTAATCATTTGATTTTGGAGATTTGTGTGATAACATCAAGATTAACAGCATTGTCAATAAAGAATTGAAATAGGAATTCATTTAAAATAACCATTCCATAAGTCTAGCATTATTCACAATTTTTTTTATGCTATAAAAGCATAAAAGAGAAGCTTCTTATCAACTCCCCCACACATTTTGCAATCCTCCTTTTTAAGTACAGAATCCATTGAGGTGGAGCCTCCCCAAGTTTGAATGGAGCCTCCGAAAAAAAGTGAGTAGAATTTTCATTGGAAAATAGCATCCCAACTGGCGAGAAATGATGTGAAAATATTTTGTGATGTTGTGTCGCGGGCGTCTGAAGGAAAGAAAAAAATGTATGTGGCCCCCATATTTGACATAATTTATTTAATTTTTAACAACTTCATCAACGGCACCCTCGCAATCTCTGAATAGACGTCTCATGAATATCTTAAGACTCTTGACTGGACTATTTATAAAATTAAAGATGCTGTAGGTTGTAAATTTTATTTTTATAAATATACAACTTTTTTTCGCTTAATTTTATCATGAAGCCGAATGTGTGATAGGTGGTGGCAAATTTGATATAATTTTGGTATTCCAATGCGTGTGCGAAAGTGTGAAAATTATGTAAATATTATCAAAGAAAATGTTATGAGTAAATGAGTTTATGGTAGAGAAGATTTTTAATGTAAGCCAAACAGAAATCTTGGCAAATTCAAATTGGAATTGAAGGTGTAGAACAAAAGGTTGGAGTTTTCATTTGAATTTTTAAAGAAAACAATAAAATTTGGAGGTTAAATTTTCTTAAATTATTAAGAAAATCCTAGATGATTTTCCTTTGGCCAAATTCATATGGAATGTAGCAGAAAAATGTGATTAATATTGTTTCGTTGAAGTCTGTTGCAATTAAGGAACTCAAGCTAAAAAAGAATGGAAAAAGTAAAGAAAATTAAAATGGGTAAAACTAAAGAATATAAATTTAAATTTATTATTAACTCTCCGTTTTATATAAATTCAAGTAAATCAAATATCTTAAAAAATAATTAAGAAAAAAGATTACCCAGAAAAGCTATGCAGACATAGCACAAGGTGGCTGTATAAAATTCAGGATCTTGCGTGGGAGCGCCTTGAAATCGAACCCGAACATCTTCCTGAAGTGGCGGAGGATCGACAAGCGTGGGCTGCCAATTTGGATGTCATGTGCCCGCAACCCCAATAGGGATAAGCGGTTGAAAATGAATGAATAATTAGGAAAAATATAAAAAAAAAGTAAATTTTAAACGAAAATAATTTTATAATAAGTGGGGCAGTAGTAAACATGGGGTTGTTGTAAACACTAACATTTATTTCTACACTACTGGAACTTATGTTGATCATGTATACAGTATATCTGTGAATTCATATAAGCCTCATTCTCTGAAATCTAGTATCTAATTAAAAAATCTAAGTGTTTACAACTACTTCATGTTCACTACTATCCGGTTCTCATACTCTTTTAAGGTTTAAACAATGCCTTACTTATCCTTACACTTGTTGAGGTTTGTGAGTAACCTTAATAAGTGTTGAACCAATCCTCGCGCATGGTTCCAAACCACACCTGACCAGGTTGAAATTTCGTGTTTTTTTCTATTTGCATCCAGTTATCGACCGAAGTCCATATGTTTAGATCAAATTAAATCATACAGACTTCATGTAAAAGGGGTTTGAATTTTTAAACTACCGCTAAATTATAAAAATCTTTCCAGATTTTTTGATCGGCCTCACGCAATTGGACATTTATTTGATAACGAGCTAACAATTTAAAAAAAAAATTTTTTTAATTCATTTTATTCAATTTGAGGAAAATTTCCTCAAATCCTCTCCATAGTATTACTCTGAGAATTAACCAAAAAAAGCAAATAGGGTAAGTGTACCAAATTTTGGCATATTTGCATATGCAAGAACCAAAGTCTTGTAAGGTACTATTTTTAATACAAATGGAATATTTTGTGACTTCTTTCTTAACGAGTATTGATTGGAACCATGTAGATAGTACATTGCCTTTGTTTTACCTAAAATCGTTCTTAATACATTTTAAAATGAATAAAAATGTAGACATAGCGTTAGGTAATATTTCGGCCACCCCGATTCTCATAGTTGCTTGCCCTTTCCAAATTCTTCCAAAGTCATTTACATAACATCTTGTTCGTCGAATCGACATTTTTTTCTTGTATTTGCATTGTAAAATCTTGTAAGAGTATGCAAAAACTAAAAATGCATGGAAATTTGAGGAGCAGAAGAAGTGGACGAAATTGCGAGCTGGTTGAAATTTCGTACAACTGCCATTGGTTTCTATTATCTATATGATGGGAATACGACCTTACTTCTGTTTCGACTGGTGTGATCTCCAGATTATTGCCAACTCTCTGTCCTATATCATAACATTTTCAGATCTCACTGCGAAGTAAGATCTGTACTCACTGAGATTGTGCTTATCTAATACAACTAATATAACTCTAATACAATTGTTTTCTCTACCACCAGAGGCACTGATCCTAGAAAAAAGTCATTGCATCTTGAATGGTTAAGACGCTTAGGACTGCCCTAGTGTGGTATTTATTGCTAATAGGCTAGAATATGTAAGCGTTACACCGCTACATGTACCATATTAGTTATGTTAGCTATATAAATTTTCACTAAGGTAAAGTGATATAATTTGAAATTAGTGTTACAAGTTGGACAATTCGCCGGTACAAGTTGGACATGGCTTTTTTCTTGATAAATACAGTACAAAATTTGTTTTTAATCACAAGAAACCAAATTATAAAACTAAAGCATTAAAACGATTAAAAATATACAAATAAAAATGAAGTACTAAATTTATCAAGACAAAAAGCCCTGTCCAAATTGTATCATTGTTCAACTTATACCACTGACTGTCCATCAACTTTTACCACTTTACCCTATCTGGAAATCATGAAAATTAATTTCACGATGTTCAAGCCCGATCATATAACATAAAATTTCATAACGATGATAGTAGTAAGTGCGATTATAGATAATTTCCCCTAATATTGTGTCTCGTATATTATTAATGCTTTTTTGCGAGAGTAATTTCTGGGTATACCTCTTCAAATGCTATAAAGGCTCTTTTAATAATGCTTTGCTGCAGTTTGGATATCAAAGAAAGTGGTTTTATCCCTATTTTATGCAGCACATGTAATTGCATGTTTTAAAAAAATAATTTTGTATTTTCTTGGTATATTTGCGTGTTTTGACGCGTCAAGGAAAATTCGGAAGCTCATTAAGTTTTGAGACAGAGTTATATCACTATCCTTATGGCTAAAGTAAAGTTAGAAGCTAGAGTGTTTTTGAACTTTGTGCAATTTCCTTTAATGAAAGTTATAAATCTGAGCATGTAAATGGGTTACATAATAAAAGTTTTGCAAAATAATCGGGCCAACTTTTGCATATTTGTCGCGTTGCAGACAGCAGTATTTCACGAGGTTGAATCTAGCAAAAAGCTTCCATTGAGTGCCCTATTCGCCACTAATAAATAAAACATATTTCACCCCCGTTTGGCCGTATACAATTCAGCATTACAAATATACATATAGATGGGGGTTTGTAGGATGAAGTTGGTGAGAATGGTAGGTGGTGAAGTGGACAGTGGGCTTAGATTTCTGTATACCAATCCATCCCTTGGTTAGGGGTTCAACACAACGAAAATTACATTCAAAGCATATTCAAAGCAATGCAGAAGTAGGCACATTTCACAACCACACTTCGCTATTTATTGACAATTATTTTGTGAAAATAACAGCGTTTTTCCATTCCAAAACCACTTCCACCATCACTAACCACTTTTCACATATCATTTCATACCCTATTGAGTGATGATATGTGGTAGTCACATTCCCAAACTCCCTAATATTTTATTAATCACATTTTCCACATATAAATTCTTACCATGAAAAGCTTCCATTTGGAGAAAATCATGCCCTCAAACAATTCGACATTTCACATACACATTTTAATTATGGGATGGAGAGGGAAACTTGGTGTAATAAGACATGACTATTGAGTTACGTGGAGTTGTTACAAATTATAGCTTGAAGAGACGAGCAATTTCACCAACTTGAAATTTCAAATGGTTAATAAGCTGAGATTATTATCCTTCGCAAAAGAAACTTAAACATAACTCTCAATGCATAAATGTTCTAATAGGAAATCTTAAATTTTCGTTGATGTCACTTTCATGTCAAGGCTAACATTAAATCCGAAGCTTTCCATATAGTCATATGTATAGACTACTATATAAGATACATAAATAAATAACTTTTTGTTAAAAATATTTATTTCTCAAATTATATAGTTCATTTGACTGGAGCATAACACTCTCTTTTTTTTATAAATTTTACTTCAAGTGAAATGTGTAAGAACTTCACTCTTTTTCATTAATTAAGAAAAAGAGGGAAAAACTTAAAAAAAAAACAGAATGAGGAAGAGCAAAAAATTTGAAACTGCTTTATCTAAAGTTTATTTATAACTTAATTTGTGCTCCTGTAATATTCAATATTACATCAGTAATAATTGAATTTAAGAGATGAAGAAAAGTTCGCATTAATTTTTCTCAGGTTAAAGACATAAAAAAAATCTTCTGCCATTAGGAAATCCTAAAGATTACTGAATTAGGGGTCGACAGGTTTTAAAAAATTCCCCATAATTTAATAAAATTAAGCTCTCAAAACCAATTATTATAACTTTCCGGCAAATTCATTAAGTACTTATTAAGAACTCATTGACTTAATTTTAAGGAGTTGGAGAACATCCAACTGCTTAAAATGAGACAAACGTTAGCGCTTTGTGGCAAATAACGAGACTAATATAACCTTCTTCTTAAGGCCTCCTATCAAGGTCTGTAAAAGATCATCACCGCGGTTCCTGGTTGTTTCATTCCATTTTTTCTTGAAGTCCTCGATGTTCTCGGCGCGTTTAACCTTCTTCTTCAGATGGTATTTGATAATAGCCCAATATGTTTCAACTGAACGGAGATTTGGAGTGTTTGGCGGATTTATCTCCTTGGGTACATAACGAACATCGTTCTCCTCGTACTATTCTTTGGTTGCTTTTGAGTAATGGCACGACGCCAAATCTGGCCAGAAGATCGGGGGTATGTCATGGCATCTGTTCGTATCTCAGTGAAAAATTAACAGAATTTGATGAGAGTTTCACCACAAGAAAGGTAAAAACACGTGTTACAATGTTTACATACATCAAAAATGCGGAGCTAGTGACATCTTTCAAAAAAATATCAAATCATTTGGTACAATCTTAACGTGGACACTCTTTATGTGCTGGCGAGATTATAAAGTAGAAAGAGGATTTATCGCAATTTGGGAATCTTATATGGGTAATTTAACCCTCTAACAGTGTTTTCTTTAATATCAAAAAAAAAATAGTTAAATAACTTTGTCTAGGGTAATTAATGGTCCACTGAACTCAAAAATACCATCCATTCTTCATTATCACTTTCCCGCTAGGTGAGAAAAGGTAAAGACCGCCTCCAGGCGGTCATATCCGTTTAAGGCATAAAAAGACTGAAATATTTTAATTGAAAAATAGTGAACAAATAGTAAAATAAATTAATTTTAAACGTTTTTTATGAATGAATGTTGTATGATTATCTGAGAAATGATAATTTTTAGGAAAAAAACGTATATAATTTTTATAATTAGACGTAAATGAAGCTCAAGGTGTTTCAATAAGACTGATTTTTACCGAATAGATCACAGATCAGCTATGAAAACGTCACCTTCTTGTATAATTTGAAGGTCCTTTGAAATACATTGCTCATCTTCTGGTTTTATTTCACGATCTGGGGCATTAAAGGACGAATTAGGGAATTCATCATCACTGTTGAAGTCTGCTTCTTTATAAATTTCGCTTAATTTGCAGAAATTTACCATTTTACTCATTCTGGACAGTCTTCGTGTAATCTCAATTGTTTTCCATGATTAATATCTTGCAAAATAATAATATATTTTACCAGAACAACCAAAAGAAAGAAATAAAAAAATCGATAATTTTTGAAAATTTTACCCTTAAACGGATAAGACCGCCCACAGGCGGTCTTCCTTTTTTTCTTCTAGAAATCTTACTTTCAGTTTTTTCACATTTATCAATCGAAATATACAAACTAGAATAACATATCTTTCATGAAATAAGATTCTTTCTACAGGTATATTACTTTAAAACAATGTTTTTTGCACTTGAAAACGAAAAATGTCACGAACGACATTTTGTTGTTTTTTCTCTGACCTGTCACACAAAACTGAAGATGGTAAGCAAACGAAAGGTCAAAATGAGTTCAGCTTTAGAAAATAAGTTAGTAAGACTATAACTGAGGCTACTGTAGATATTTCAACTTCAAATAAGTAATATTATCGCAGTTAATGCGATTTATAGAATGACCGCCTGGAGGCGGTCTTACCCGTTAGAGGGTTAAACTTTCGAATCACGCGCTAAACAGAAGAATTAACAGAATATTGGACATTTTTTAGAAATTGACGCTTTCGTTACGCAAGATGGTGGCATCAGGGCATAAAAAAGCAAAATTTATCGGATTTCGGGATACTTTATGTACAAAATAACATACCCAGATTACAACCTATTGAGACTAAAGAGAGAGCTTTTATAGTTATACTTATCAAATAAAAATGCAAACATTGTGCCTATCGGTTTGTCTATTCCAGTTTCCACTTTTGTCACCGGATATCACTACTTTCGTCCAAAAAATGCCTCTAAGTAAGGACTTAATAAGTACTTATTAAGGACTCAATTTTATGCACTTAGAAGAAGCTCTGTTTTTTAAGAGCAGAGAGAATGCCTTTATATACCATTGCGGTTCGTAACAGCTTACCTTGTGTTATGCCGGGTTATGCCAATTGAAATTGTATTATTCTATTATTTATCTATATGTGTACGTTGGATTTCTTATTATAATCTATTTATTATCTATTATTTGAAACCAAAAGCCCAGGTACAATAACCATAGCTTTTTTAAAAGTCAGCGAGAAAATTATTTCTGTATTAAATAAAAACAAGCGCAATATATTTTGCATATAAAAAAATGGCGATAAGTAGTTAGTAATTTTTAAAAATTCATTTATATCTTGGGAAGACGATCCGTCCTACAAACCTAAAAAAATCCGATCTACAGTCTCGACACATGCATCACATACCTTTTAATTTCAACAAAAATTTCTGTACTTTTTTACGGTAGTGTAAATCTATACGAAAAACCATATTCGAAGTATAATTTTCCTATTTTAATAATTTATCGTTTGTCTATCCGTGACGCATAATTTTTTTTTACATGATAATCATTTATATTTGACTGTGACTTCATACTATAAAATTTAATATTAAAACAAGAATACTTAATTTGTGTTTTCAACTAGCAACTGAAAGATGGTAACGAGAACCGAAGATCTTAAAACTGAACATTTTCAGAGACAACTCTTAAATTAAATCAAGAAAACTTTTTTTTGTTTTCTCAAAAGTAGAAATGAAAATAGTTTAATATAGTAGAAAAATTAAACCGTTCCATAAAACTCTTCGATTTTATGCTTTATATACTTATACACTTTATTAGGCGAAATTAATAAACTAATTTTCAGGCAGTATAATAAAATGATAAATCTTCCATGCTTTTCTATCATTAAGAAAGCACAAATGCTATGTTCTGTGAAATAATCAGTGTGAAAATTATTAAATTTCATTGGAACAGGGGATTTTGCTTTAAGAAGGTAATTGAACTTTCGAAAGCACTTGATTGAAATACAATTAATATTAATGCTCACGATTTTTCTGGCCTCTTCGCTTTCCAATATTTAATATTGAAAAATCTAAATATAGAATTTGAAGGAGCCCTAAATTTTCCACAGGAAATTTCTGAAGAAAAGTCATATTTAATAGGTACCATTATATGGTTCAGTGGTAAACTTAAATTCACGGAACGTCGCATTTCATCTCATGTACAATGCGACAGATGTGAAAAATTCCGACAAAAAGTCATAACCATGAAGTTCTTTCAAACTTTGTACTCAAATTCTTGAAAGAGTATGGAAATAAATCTTTTGTGATATGAAGTGCACTAAAAACGTATGTCATACAGTCTCAACCATTCCATATTTCAGAGAATTTTGCGGTCAGAAGTAAAGTTTACTTTTTTTTTCTTCTTTAGCCGCATAAAACTCTAAAATCAAGTATTAATAATACATTCCCGAAAAAAGTATAAACTTGCAAATTCCTTCGCCCTGAAGCTTTTCGTCTTTTTTTCTCGTTGTAGAAATAACTCGGTCGTCTGTGTTATAAACATTCTGCGGTCAATGGATCATTTATCGTGAATTTCCCTCTAGAGAACTTTAAAAGTTTTACGGGATTGTGTATACTTTTCTTTAAGGTTCTTTAGGGAATACATAATATTTTATTCCGATGGTCGAAGCATGTACACTGAGGCTTTGATCCATTTTCGACCTATAACAACAAAATTAGTTAAACACTCCCTGAAATTTTGTTATTTTGAATTTCTAATATATTTGTAGGAACCACGTCAAGAGGATTAAAATGTCATCTTAAGTGATGACACGTCATTGCTTTTGGTGAAAATCTCATATATTAATTTAATTAAATTTCGTTTAATACACTATGAAACGTCTATGGCATAAGCGTCATACCCATGGTTTTCTCCGAAAAAAAAAATTGAAAGATCTTGAAGCATTATTAAGGCCATAAATGTACAAAAAATGTGTTGAAATATACTTTATATGATGAAGGCCTTAGGGGTTACTCAGTGGAATATTTAGGATAACAAGGGTTTCTTTCAGCCTGCTGAATAAAAGAAAATCAGTTGAAGTTAAAACGAATAAAAAAATCCTTAAATTCTAGATTATCCCAGGCACTGGGGAAAATCTTAAAAATTCAACCACAGCATCCTTCATCATTTTCTTCAGAGTATCTTGAATGGCTGATCCCTATAAGTCCCCAATTGATCAACCCCTAACCAGAGACAATTTGCCATCCATTTTGCCAACTTATGGTATGCAAAATATTAAAATTTCCTCATAGCACGCATTTAAACTACTTAGATATAATACGCACAAAAATCCGGTGTCATCCTTTGTATGCAAATTTATCTTCTCTTTTTTTTCCTCGGCACTCGTTTTCACTCCGTCTTGTATGATATTTGAAATGCCTTATAATTTTCTCTCAACGAGAGTGGTGTAGGAATTTGAGTATCTGGGTAACAGAGAGCCTTCAATTTGAAAGGAATGGTAGGATTTCTCATGAATTCACACAATTTTTTTTTCTCAGTTGACCGAAACCACGTAGAAACTTTTTCCTTTTCGGTTTCATAATACCACGCACGTTATTTTTGAGTCAGACAATTGTAATTTAAGCCGAAAGATCATTTTACAAGAAAAGAACGCTGAACAAATAGGATTCCATGATTGATACTGAGCAATAAAGTCAAATAATGCCACTCACTGCGATATTAGAAATCCTTCTTTAGAGGGGTTTTTCAAAGAAATTCCTTGTTGTTTGATAAACTTGGACTTGAATATATATTAAAAATCCGAAATGCGTAGGAAAACTCTTAAGGTAGAACTATACTTCAAGAGCTACAATATCACTCCCCCTCAATTCCATAAGATTGAGTATATATTGGACAAAATATAATTGAAGTAAAACATGACCGTATTTTTTCATACCCAATAAATTAATTAATAATTTTTTTAATTATATTTTTATTCATGTCCCTGTACATAAATGATACATTATTGGGCTGTACAGTACATATTATATTTTTTGTAATTTAAAATTTAATTTTAAATTAATAATAATAATTTGTAGAAATATAAATTATAATGTAAAATAGCAGTAAAGCTCAAGCCTAAATGAAGCTTGAAAGAGCTTTCGCCTTAAAGACCTTAACTCTTCTATAGTTCCCGAAAAAAGTAACCTTGAAATTCTCAAATAACTTTTGAGTATGGGAATAATAAGTTCGATTTTCCTTGTCTCTATAATAAATCTCTTTTAAAATTTTATAAATTGGGACCCTCCTTTTTCATATAAATCCACTAAAACACAGATAAAAAGACAATCATATGCGCTACTTATCACGTATACCCAGCTACAATGTGCATTTAATGAAAAATCGGAATTTTAGGTAAGCATCTTTGTAATTAGTTCAATCTAGATTACCTCGCAAAATTGTTTAGCATTGTCCAATTAACAAAAATTTTGAAGGAGAAATTTATTAATTAAAGGGGCAAAGTTAGGAAATTAAAGTGGCTCAGTAAAAAGTTTTTAATTTGGCCAAATGTATTTCATTCTCATAATTTATCAATAAAACAATACATCATACAATATAGCATTATTTCAAAATTTCATTGTACAACTTATTTGAAGCAGCATGAAAAAAAATTTCGCAGTGAATGTAATTTTGATTCTAATTGTTAAGATATGTACACTCTTTTTGCTAATTATGATGTATCTATCCACTCTAAAAAATGAACACTGGAAATGCTTTCAAAAATCTAATCGATGACTAAGGCTTTGAAAGACATAATTTGATAAAAAAAATTTCTGGCGAATAAAATAAAATCACGGAAAAACTGTAGAGTTGAGGCAAATAGCCATATAATTTAAAATATATTTATTTATGATGTGGATTTCAATTTAATATAATATATATTTCTGAGTGGCGCAAAAATATTCAATATAAATTCAATAAAAACAATATCTCTAGAAGTTTTTTTTTTCTTTTTCTCTCCATCCTCCGTCATCCCCTCCGAAACCATATTTTTTTAGTTTATTTTGAAAACGAATTTTACAATTTCCTTTATTTTTGGATATGTTTTGGAGGTCGTCAATGTAAACATTTTGCCCAAACATACTTCTTGACCTAAGACAATCGCCATCTTGAATTTTTGAAGGTCAAATTAAGCCAGTCTATAGAGGGCCCATTTTCAACCAATTTAATTAAATTTGGAGTTTTTGGAAACGTCCTGAAAGCAGTAGGGGAGACTTGGGCAAAATGTCACAAATCGAAAATTTAAAAATTTCATATTAAAGTCGTCTGCCTTCAAACGAAAAATGGAGTTCCAAATTTAAGATTTTTTTCTGAAGAATCCACAAAATGGATTTTATTTTCTACTACACCAAAAAATTCTCTTGTTCATTCGGCGTATATGATTACCTCATTTAGCACTCGCGAGTCCTCAGTTTTTCCTTCTGAGGAAATTAAAAAAGTGATGTCGATATGTATGAAGGCAACTGGCATAGTCTGCCTTCATACGCGATGCAGCTGCCTTTAAATGTTTTTTTTTCACTGAGAATATCAAATCAATAAAACTAAATGGGCTATAAATGATTAGGTTGAAGCCTAAAGCATTAACTAAAATCATCACTGCAGTCAAAAGACATTAAACAATAACTTTTCTACACATTTTTCTGAAGCACTGTTTTGCACATGAAAATTTGGAAGAAAAAGCCATTGAAGATGAAAATTGTCAACTTGAAACGTCCCGGCCGGAGCAAGATAGCAGGTTATAAGTATTTGTATGACGTTCGTCAGAGAAAATTAGGAGTTCAATTTCACATGTTTTGATGTATGGAAAGATAGGATTTAAAGGCACACGACATTAGCATTTAAAGGCTGCTGCAGGGTGATATTTGCAAATTTTTGCCACCCACAAAAATTGTGTCATCTGAACCAAAATGTATTAACAAAATATTAAGCCTGATTAACCTTCTATGTGTCACAATGGAAGATTTATTTGTAAAATGATTTTTACTATGAAAAATCACATGATTTGTGGAACATCAAAATTACAGTTTAGAGCTCATTTTCATTTTTTTTATCTAGCATCTAGGAAATAGGAGCTAGGCTCTCCATTTTTTGATGATTTGTGAGGATGATGGATAGCTACCTAATAGTTAATAGAATATAATTTATGCTTTTGAGAACAACAAAAAAATCGCAACATTTGAAGGCTGCTGCATTTAAAGGCAGACGACTTTCCCCTATATATATTATTTTTTTCCAAAAATAGCCTCCATAGGCTTTCTTCAATGCTGTAAGTGTCTTAGAATTCTAACAAGGAATTTAGAAAATAAAATAATATCGAAATTTTTAGCTCTATTTTTGAAATATATTCATTGTAGGAGATATCAGTTATTACCTACTTATTTTTCTAAATTTATACACTGGTGAATATTTCCTAAATGATTTGGATTCTTTGAAATCGAAGCCGCTATCTATTTTAGAATTTTAAAAAAATAGTTTTCTTCAGAAATCTTTTTATTAAAAACGACCACTTGGGATATAAAATAACAAAGGTTATGGAGCAAAAGGTAAGAAAAACCGAAGCCACCTCTAATGAATAGCTTAAATATACGCAAAGGACTTATTTTTCTCGTATTTACATTTTTTCTTTGTCCGTATGCTTGTACTCATACCAGAACATTCTAAAATGATTATTTCTTTACCAATTTTTACTGAAAATTAATTCTCGGAGAGCTTTATCTCGTGAGTTCGAGTATTCCGCAAAGATGGAATGCTTTTCCATCTCTTTTTTATTTTATTTTATTAATTTAGAAGAGAAAAATCCGTTCTAAACATGAATGCTATTTCATTGTTTTTATTGGAGCTTATTTTAATGTTTCAGCTTAAATTATTTGTTTTGTGGAAAATATCAGTCATCTACTTCGATGGCTGTTTCACTGTACGAAGTCAGTCTTTATTCAGAGAAAATAATGTATGGGCCAATCCATCTCAAAACGACCGAAAAAATCGCAAATCGAGGGGTCATGGTCTTAGATGTTTTTGAATTTTACATATGTTAAAGTACATGATAAAATAATATACCCCTATTTTTTTTTTTCGTCCGAAAAAAAATCCTGGCCGGAGATACATCGTCAGTTAAATCAGCATTTATCGTAACTTCATTTTTGCGATTTTGAGATATATACATATTTGGAATCAGCGTAATTTTGTTTATTAAACACACTTGTGAAAAAGAAACTTTTATAAGCCCAATAAAAATTATTTTAAACAAAAATTATCGTAAGTGCCCTTAATTAACAAAAATTTATCAGAATTTGTCGTAACTTCCATTTTTGGGGAAGTTACGACAAATTTCCTTACAAAATTTTCAATAATCAGCATTTGCCGTAACTTCTTTTGCTTACTTGCGTGGCTTATAATTTGCAGCAAAATTGCAATATTTCTCAATAAAACGTTTATAAACTCTTCCAAATATCGAAAGACAGTGCGAATAGTGTAACATGAAATCATTTTAATTCAATATTTGCGAGAAAAAAGTGAGAAAAAATCCCTACCCATCTGTCATTAATTCAAAACAAAACAAACGACGACGTGGCGCACAAAATTTATTCAATAAAACTTATGAAATAAAAGCTTTTAGTGACAAGGACCACAGTTTAATTGACTAATTTAGTGAAATAAAGGCACTCATTATCACTAGAGTAATTAAAATTGATATAATGTGTTTTTGCAAATTGTCGTAACTTCCAAGATCCCCATACATTGGAAGTTACGGCTTTATAAACGATGGAAGTTACGATAAAATATTATTGTGTTTCTTCTAACATATTTCTCAATATTGCAGCTTTTAAATCATTTTATAAAGATTTTCTCAAGTTAACTTACAGTTTATTAGTGTCACTTTCATTATTTTGACTCAAAAGTATCGCATTCGGGGCTCATTTTTAAGAAAAATAATATTGAACTGAAAATTTCGTCTCCTGAAAAGTTGTCAAATGGAAGTTACGACAAATGCTGATTTAACTGACGACATGGCGTCAAAGATGGCGCCTTGCGCTTCATTCCTCAATTGCGATTTTTAGCAAATATTTTAAAATGCTCTATTTCGGGAACGGGTTGAGATTTCTTCTTACTCTTTTTTTTATTTGAAAGATAATTTCATACTCTTTAAAACGATATACTTGATTTTGCATTATCTGCTTTAGTTTTTTTGTAACGGCCTTTTAAAAAAATTTTGAAAAAATTTTAAAATTAATTTTTCTCAAAAACCCCATTCTCAAAAATTTTGATTTTTTTACTGTTGATCAGTAACATTGAGTATTACATTCCCTGAAAAGGCGAGCTTCCACTTTTGCACTTACTTTTTTTAAAAAATATTTGAAAAATTACCATATTTTCAAAATTAAAAATAACCAGCTAAACTCAAAATTTTGAGTTCAACTTTTCAGGGAATATAGTACTCCACAATACTTATAAACAGCCAAAAAATCAAAATTTTTCGAAATCAAGTTTTTGAAAAAAAATTTTTTTTTTTAGTTTTAAATAAAAATGTCTTTTATTGACAAAAATCAAACTTTAAGATACATTTGACACATGTGTCAATATGTAGATTTTTTTTAAACCGAATTTCAAAAAAAAAAAAATTTATTTTTTCAAAAATAATTCAAAAAAATTTCCAAAAATTTTTTTTTGAAAAACTAAAAGGAAACAAAAAAACATAATTAGTACATGTGTTTAATATGATTTAAAGGCTTATTTTTGTCAATAAAAGACATTTTTATTTAAAACTCAAAAAAAAATTTTTTTTTCAAAAACTTGATTTCGAGAAATTTTGATTTTTTGGCTGTTTATAAGTATTGTGGAGTACTATATTCCCTGAAAAGTTGAACTCAAAATTTTGAGTTTAACTGGTTATTTTTAATTTTGAAAATATGGTAATTTTTCAAATATTTTTTAAAAAAAGTAAGTGCAAAAGTGGAAGCTCGCCTTTTCAGGGAATGTAATACTCAATGTTACTGATCAACAGTAAAAAAATCAAAATTTTTGAGAATGGGGTTTTTGAGAAAAATTAATTTTTAATTTTTTTCAAATTTTTTTTAAAAGACCGTTACAAAAAAACTTAAGCAGATAATGCAAAATCAAGTATATCGTTTTAAAGAGTATAAAATTATCTTTCAAATAAAAAAAAGAGTAAGAAGAAATCTCAACCCGTTCCCGAAATAGAGCATTTTAAAATATTTGCTAAAAATCGCAATTGAGGAATGAAGCGCGAGGCGCCATCTTTGACGCCATGTATCTCCGGCCAGGATTTTTTTTCGGACGAAAAAAAAAATAGGGGTATATTATTTTATCGTGTACTTTAACATATGTAAAATTCAAAAACATCTAAGACCATGAAGGGTACCCCTATGGTCGTCTTGAGATGGATTGGCCCGTATGCAGATTCACTTGAAAAGATTGCGAAGAACGTTGACCAAAATTCACACCGGAAGTTGTGCCAAAACCATTGTAACCCGTCTCTCCCCAAAGTCTAAATGTACATATTCTTATGGAGTAATAAAACTTTTGGCCATTTTTTAGAGCCCTAAAAATTTAATATCTGTTTTGTCACACAATTATGAAAAGTAGAAAGCTATAACTTCTGGGTTTTCATCAAAAATTTGGTGGGCATAGTTTAAACGAGGTTGTCGTGCGTAAGTCAGGACGCGAAATGGTCTATCTCTGCCACTGTCCCATCTCTCCTCGAATAACTATAGTGTGACTATATATGTATATCATTCATGGAGAAGAAATGTAACATTTTCTTTCTATTTTGCCTTCCCCAGTAAATACGTAATTGTATGTACCAAAAATTGCCATGAGTCTTGGTAATGCGGTGTGCAGTGCAATTGTCATGGTGAAGCCTTCTCGACAGGTGATACTTTTGCAATTTTCAGTGGTTTTGGTGCTTGAGAAAATTCACTGAAGTCTCTGGGTCTCTCGGTATTCCTGACTCACATACCATCATAGAAGAATGACTCAAGTGTGATATGTCTCAAAGTTTTCCACCCAATATAGTGTTGAGCCACAATTGTAGTGTAGAAGAATAAAGTTGCCAAGCTTGACTTCACACAACAGAAAGCCTCACTTTAACCATCTCCTGCGCCATCACCCTCATCTTTATGCCATGTATCAGTGATGGTTTTATGTAAAATGCTCTATATTTTATTGCTCAAACTCAAAAATAAAGCAATTGTGTACAATTATTAGATTTTTTAAAAGCTTAATATTTTCGCTTTTCCCTCAAAGAATTATATTTTAAGATAATTTCGAAACTGAACGGTTAAGAATAGCAGCGCAGAATTTTTGTGAAAGGTCTCCGAAAATCAGCGTATGAGTAAATATAGTTTTTAAATTGAAATCCAATGTAAGTTAAATTTTCAAAAATGAAATTCCAATACGGCTGGAAAAAGTTTTGTAATATCCTCCTTATATTTCTGTAAGGGCCTTGGCAGACCTGAGGATTAGCCGAGAGACGGCTTAGCGTAATTATATTCGACATAATGGTTAAACTTCATTTTCCACTAAGTCGTCTCTCTGCTTAAGTCGTAAGTGTGTCTAGGGCATAATATTTCATACCTTTTTAATTTAATAATGAATTTTGACATAATAGAGGAGACTTGAATCAAATTTGTTAAGTCGAAAACCTTAAAACTCAATGTCTTATATTGATCTCTATAAATTGTGAAAAGTTTTCGTCAAAATCGTCAAAATAAAAGTATTTTTGCATATTGGAGTGAAAATTTCTTACAATGTGTAGAAGCATTAATATAAAAGACACCGAACCTTTTATTTTTTATAAGCCTTATGCCCTAGACACATTTACGATTTAAGCCGAGAGACATCTTCACGTAGTTATAATAAGTAATTTCCGGTTTCAGACTGAACCATTTCTCGGCTTAAGCCGACAGATGGATTAATCCTGTCGGTCTAAGTCGTAACGACGACTTAACGAACCTCCATAAACATACAAATTTTGGAAGGATTTAAGCAAGGATTATATTTAATGAAAAATTGAATTCTATTTTTAGAATATTGGGAATATTCAAAAAATCTTCATGGTCCCGGGAAGATCCCAAAAATGTATATCTAAACTTGATTCTCTTCCGGAATATACAGTACCTAATTCCAAAGAACAAATGAAAATTATTGATAAATAACTCTGAAAATTATTTTGATTTAGGACACAGTCTGTTAAGACCGAAAAAAGCGACTTCATCAAAAATTTAAAAAGTGTTGCAAAGTGTAGCTAGACGCTTGCAAAATATTTCTTAGATTTAAATGTCCCCTTACTTTACAATTATCTACCATAAAACAATTTTTTTTATAATTCTTAAAAGCTCAAAAAAATGTTTTTTTTGGATACTCCTGAGTCTTTAAAGAGACGAAAGAACTAAATTGAGTTGGAATTGGGAAAGCCAAAAAAAAAAAAAACATGACACAGTGGACATAGTTTGTAAAGCGCTCAAACTTGTGAAAACTATGCATTGTCAAATCCACAAAATCGAGCATAATGCGAAATATTTGTTGCTTGGTGACCCATTTTCATGCGATGTATCTTCAAAAGAGCACTGTGTGATGCTTCATCTAGCAAACGGAATATTATGTCTTATACGGCATGTTTGATGAGAAGTGCGAATGATATGGTAGACTATTTTAATTATCCCTCAAATTCCCTCACCGCAATTCGACAGTTTAATTCAGATTAAACAATTGTGGGCTGTTTGAGGTGTACTTCGGGAGTATAGATGGATGAGAAATGAAGCTGTTGGGAAATTTGTTGGGAGGCAAAACACCCGTGTTGCCGAAAAAGCTGAAGAAGTGCGAACTCCAAAAGTGTAGGTGAGAGAATTCATACTAGTCTTCCCTAACACACTGTGGAGCTCTATCGATCGTAGCTAGGCATCCAGCGGTAGCAGCTGAGGTTAAAGCAGAAGCTCCAGAAAGCTCTGACACTATAGTCTCTCCGACGAGCCGTCATAGCTCGACGACAATTGCTCATTTAATATATAAAGTCGTATCCATACATTCTCTATATAATCCACCTCAACACCCCATGTACACAAGAGGAGGAAGCTTCAATAGACTAGGGGTTTCATTCTTCTGTGTAAAAATCTAAAATTGTATACGAAACTCCATGGCAGAAGGTGGTAAAATGCGATGAATAAAGGTGAGATATTCTTCACTGCCGGAATGTTCTTTTGTGAGAGAGAAAGAAAAGATTATGAATGTAATATTGTAATAAAACTTCATTACCCCATCGATTTTCCATATTTATATACTTCGCGCCAGCACCAATTGTGTTGATTATCGTTATCATTTTTACTTGTGAGGCACATACACATTTTTTTCCCTTCTTCCCCATGATGTACCGAGGTTAGTTGTGCAAGAAGAAATAAGTTTGGCAATTCCAATAACTCGTCAAGGAATCAATTTCTATCGATTTATTTATCTCAATGGCTCTTTCCCCCTAATTAAGCACACAGAATTAGTTTCCATCATCGAATCTTGGAACAGAATTGCTTTTCTGGCTGTGCAACTCAAATTGAAAATCAATGACTTTCTTACATTCAAGGGTCTTATACTTTGTTTCTTTCTTTTGTGAGCACTTAAAGTTCCTATTTATTAGAAGATTGGTAGCAAAATTCTCAGAAAATGTAATTTATTTGTATAGAAAGACATATAATTACATATATAAGTATTCTTTGACTAACATTTCGATTATTCAAAAGGCTTAAAAACTTACTTCGAACTTATACTAATAAATTATGCTTCATGCTAATACTTATTATTTTGTAGTATGGTTAGCCTGTTTTTTGGTCAAAATTTTTTTATCTAATTTTAATAGATCCAGCGATTTGCATAACCCTATATTGTAACATTAATTGTAAAATTTAAAATTTAGAAAATCAGGGGTTTGGGAACAGGGGACTGTGATACATTGCTCTACCTCCCATCTTTGCATTATGGACCATCATGAGACAGCTATTCCCTTTCGCTGAATCAATCGAAAATTACAGATTAATTTACTTAAGGTACTAATGTAGGTTTCTTACTTAAGGTTGAGTAAATCGGAAACCCCAAGTCTTTATCTGTAACTGTTTAGCCCATAAATCTAAAAACTACAAATAGACAGACAAATGGACATATATAAGTGCAATCAAAATATTCGCATTCAAAATTAATTTATTACTCTACTTGACACAATCTTTTGATAAGATTAATGGCTTGGCTCTTGCCACACACAAAATCAAAATCTCCTACATCGCCAAAATAGTTGACATTGGAACAGGCCCTCAACTTTTAATTATTAAAGGACCACACATCTGAGTATGTTAAAAAATTAAAGCGTCAGTTTTACTAAAATTTTCATTGTGGGGACTAGTTTTTCTACTTGGTATTAAATTATAATTTTCAAAAAAATCAGACATTCCATTTTTAATACTTATTAAAATTTGCTGAATTTTGTTCTATTGAGAACAAACTGATTTGCATTTTTAGTTGATTTTTCTGGGACGAAACACTAAACTTTGATAATTTTTAATAAAGAACAATTTAGCCTTCTGAACAATTTTAGTGGCTTTATTATAGTTTCACATTTTTTTCAGTTTAGGGTAAGTGTGCCAAATTTCGGCATGGTTACATATAAGCATCGAAGTCCTAAGTTTGAAATGCAATAGTTTTAATTCAAATTGATATTTTTTGTTACTTCCTTTTCGGGAAGATTGTGTGGAACCTTGAAAACTGGTTCATCATCTTTGTTTTCTTTAAATCACTTCCTAAAATATTGAAAAATAATAATAATATGGACATTGCTTTGGGTAGTATTCCGGCCATTTTGAGTGAAATACCGGCCACCTTTTTTCTGACCACCTTTTGTGACGCAACGGATAGAGAATTTTAAAACGGAACGAGTGTAATATTTAGTTTAATACGTTTATATGACCCACAAGCCCTGAGATCTTCCGTGTAATTTGTCCTAAACACGTGAAGAGTAGCATCTCAAATTTACGCGCAGATTCCCGTAGCAATTTGCTCTTCCTGAACTCTTCCAAGGCCTTTTTCACATCATCATTTTCATAGAAGGTATGGTTTTTTTTCTGGACATTGTAGAACTCAGAAATTGAAAATAAAACACAAAATTAATAAGAAATTTAGGAAAGCAAAAGATGATGCCGGAATAGGCAACACTACCTCACCGGAGAGACGCTCACAAAGTATATACTTTTTTACGCAAAATACAAGATCCAGCTGGGAAATTTCACCCGAAACTTAAAGATTGATTCAGTATTAACATAAACAGAAACAATCTTTAATGAAAACTAATCAATTTTCATGAAAAACACCGAAGAAAAACCTTTTGCACTTCACCACAAATCGTAAGACTGCGTTTTTACAACGCAATTTAGATTGAAATTGTACCTAAAATTTAACGGTCTTTGTGTTAATACATCCTAAAATGAAAAAATATTTAAAAGCAAAATGAATTCATTGACTATTCGAAGATTGTAATTTTAATTAATTTTAATTAATTAATTTCCATTGCCGAAATTACACTCAAAGTTGCCGAAATTAAAAGCTGGCCGAAATTAGGAGCTGGCCGAAATTTGGCACACTTCCCCTATATCATGAAAATCCTGGCTGTGCGGAATCGAAAGTTTTTAACCAGGCAGAGAAATACTTTAAAAAAGTTTCAGCACTATTTGATGTGTCTTCAAATTATACTTTTGTAAATTATCCTTAAATGATAATTTTATAGGTGATATTATTATAAATGTTTCTTTTTTCTACTGATAAAAATCCTCTTTCTACAACTTTATAGAACATCATATTGTAATTTTTTTAAATTAGAAAATATTCATGTATTCCAATTCCCTGGTATTACTAGGTCTTCTGAATCCTGTTTTTGACATCTTTATATATGGTATTATATATTACTCTGATAATTTCAAAAAAAAAGTCGCACGCCTTTTTTCGGAATGGAAGGAGTATTACATTTGTGAAACAGTTTATAAGAATTCTGTATTACATTCTCAACGCACTATTGAAAAATTAATTACCAACCTTTCAAGGTAGAAAAGTCGTAATCTTTTCAATTCCTCATTATTATTTCTTTAAAGTAAAGATATAATTAAGAGAATATTTATAATTTAATATCCGCTGTGTAAGAGGTATCTTTAAATAAAAATGTCAGGTCAATAACTCAACGAGAAGGTGTTCTTTAAAACCACCTTGATAATTGCCTGTCTATTATGACCTAATTTTGACAAACTAGCTTAATTTTGTGGTCAATGTTCTCCACACTGGAAATTGTCTCTGTGGTAAAATTCCTTCCGTAAAGACAGTTTCGGATAGCACAAAATAAGGGGAAATATAGGTCAACTATTCGGATGATATTGAACTAGATATTGAAGCCTTGAATCACTGTAAAATACCCACTGAACGCAAATATTCTGAAGTTATTAACTTTATAAAAATTTATCAAATTTTCTATTTCATCTCGTATCAAGCAAAATCTAGCTACATTGCTACTTGTTTAAGTTAAATGTGACCCAATCAATTAAGGGACTTGCATATCGTGTGAGAAAATCTCGCAAGAAACTTTACCAAAAGTTCCCAGAGAGACGCCTTCCGTGATGACTTATAATATATCAAGGGTAAAATTATATCTGCTGTGATTTAGTGTCGCCCAGAAAAGAAACCCCAAGCATTTGGGCTGTATAGATTTTTTGCAGGGAACTTCCGCAAAACATTTTATTATTCTTTCACCACATCCTTTTTCTTGGATATAAAATTCTGATAAAAAAAAAGAACTTCAACAACAGTTTAATATTGTAAGGAAATACCCAATCAAATGTGACGTTTTCAATTAAAAGTTGGACAGAATATTTAATCAATTTTTGCACTGTATGTGCTTGTTGATCTTTGGTAAGTCAGTCAATCATGATTTCAGACAACTCAAATGAACAATTTACACTTTAATATTATACTTTTTTTTATATTTGTGAAACTCGGTTCGAAAGTCGTTACAATAGTTGGATACAAACCTCAGTAATTAAATCAAAACACAACCAGAGTTAGATTGATATGTGATAGTTTGAAAAGGATATTGTGGCTGTATTTTCGTAGGATCAAACCATTTTCTCCTTTGAATATTCCTTCTATACATTCTGTACTATGAAGTGATTCCTATTAATCTGTGTACATAATATGTATGTGCATGCATGAAATCTGAATATTTGGCCTTACAAAGCACGGTATATAGGCCATACCTAAACAACACGTTAAATTGTTGTTCAGGAATAGATGAAAACCATAAATTTTAAAGATCATTTTTAATTTAGACATAATTGTTTTGAAAAAAATGTGTCCTGCAAAAAATCAACCTTAAAATCTATATTCTATGTATGTTAACATCAACATAACATTAATGTTAAAAAAAAACTATTCCAGGCCAGACTAATTCATCATAGAGCAGATTCGACAGTTTTATACATTACAAGTTCTTTCATCATCGGGTTACCTCTAATTAATCTGAGTTCGAATAAAATTATCTACATATCTGCACCATGTTTTCTTCTTTCAGCTATGAGCTATTTAAAAATGTTACACATAGTTCCGAAATCAGTAAGCCTTTCCAAAAAAAAATCATTACACTCCGAGAAAGTTGAATGTTACCAGAACACGAAATGAGTGTCGTTATAAAGCAAATCTGACACTCGAATCAATCAACCGTCACATAAGCTCGAGGTTTATTCCAACACTAATTTATTCTAGGTTATTCACAAGTCTCAACGAGTGTGAGGAGGAATTAAGCTTGTTTCTACCCCTAATGAGTGTATAAAAAAACCTATTTTAAAATTGTGTTTTTTACAGTTTTCAATTTCAATTTATTAAAAATCAATGCTTTTGAGCAGATGCTTTTGAAATAAAAAAAATACATGTATAAAATATAAAGATTTGTCAGAAAGCAATGTTTACGTCCACCGCCGCCTTAACGTTGGTGACCAACTATCAGAGCCAAACGGTGGAATGCTCTTTCTTCAGATTGTATAAGTCATCTGTATCATTTGAAAAAATTGAAACTTTCTGACATTTTAGGCAAAAAGAAAAAAAGAAAACTAAAACGACAAAAATATTCGGATAAACCGTTGTTTCTTCTCTCGAAGAAGTTTATTCCAGAGAGTAACTCCCTCAACAGAGAGAGTTATGAAGATTGCGGCTCTCCGATCTGGGCACAATGACACACGAAGGAGGGGAATTCTGTAACGCTCTGGCAATGCCATATGACAAATTGGGTTCGAACCTTAGGAGAGCTTTTTCGAAAATGTGATTCTGTAGCCGTGACATTGCCATTTTAGCTCACGTGGCATTGTCAGAAGTCACGTATTTGAGATTTCTGGCAATTCAAATGACAATGAATTTTCTTAAACAAACAAGTGATTTCATTAAAAATTCAATGAATTTCGTTTTCGAACTCATATGATATGACAAAAAATGCTCGAATGGCATTGTCAGGTTTTGAACTCATGCGTGACAATGCCAGGAAAATTACAAAATTCCCCTACAGGAAGAAGAAATTAAGCCAGATCCCAGATATCTAGACCGACAATAATTGCGAACGCGAAATATGAAATCGACAGCTCGTAACTGTAGGAAGAATGGCAGGGTCCTCCCTAAAACTCGGACGTAAAAAAGAATACTTAATCAAAAGGATCGAGATGGAAAATATAGCGAATGCAATCGATGATTGAAATTGTCAGGCGTCTGATATAGGCTGCGTCACATGAAAAGAAGAATTCAGCACCAAAGAAGAAAGAGCAGGGCACGAAATAATTGCATTCGAATATCCTGAGAAGTGATTTTCTTTCTTATATTGTAGCAAGATTGCTACGGGTCTCACACCAGAACATGCTGGAGCACTCTTCATCGCTTGTCTCCGGGAGTAAGCCTCCATTTTCCATTCCAAGAGAGCCACGAATCTGGCATCCTCCTCGCTTCACTGGTGAAAACGGTGAAGACGAACTGAGGAGTCAATTCGATTGTGTCTTCGGAATAACTCGTCAAGAACTTACATCCCCATCTAGCGGAACTGTAGCGATATCGTAACTTGAAGTTAATCGCCGTTATAGCACCCCTCAAAGTTACCACCCCAGCTGAACAGCGATTGGTACCGTGGCTTAGAAGAGTCTCAGTCAGAACGGGCTTTCTCCCTCCAACTCCTCCAGGCTCAACAGTCCTACTACAATATTTTTTTTAATCCAAATAATATACATGAAAAGGAGACTTAAAATTGACTTTTTTCATATTGAAAAAGGAAAAAAAAGACTTTCATAGATTATTGAGTTAAGGAGGGGTCGTCAAATGAAAGTCAATATCTCTTACCGTTTGACCGCCAGCCGTGTCGTACATTTGGGTAAAACCTTAGGATTAAGTAATGATTTCTAGGAATTCTTTAGTTATTGGTAAAAATCTTAAATATATTCATACATGAGGCATTTGCAGAACATTAAACATTTAGGGTAATGTGTGGTATTTCTGGACAAGGTGATTTTCGGGACATAATATTTCTGGACTCTTCAAAAATCCTCTAAATATTTGTTTTTTTTATTATTTTTAAGTTCTATATGAAATTTTCAGCTACAGTGCCCGCTTCGTAATCCGGATGATTGGGAGACAATTTGACAGATGTCCGCTTCGTAATCCGGATGGATTTTTTGAATTTGTTCAACGTCTTGAAAATATAATACAAGGTTTTTTCCGAGAATTAGAATAAAAGTTTTAAAGAAATTTAAAAGGACAAAATTAGAGAATTCTATGCTATTATACTTCATTTATTGAACAAAAACTTCACAGGATAATTCATTCTCATTGCTGAACACACATGCATACATAACCTCAAAATGACTTTAAAGGTAACCGTCGATAACTCGTCCGGATTACGGCGATCCGAATTAGAGAGCGGGCACTGTATTTACGTATCAGACAAACATAAAACGTCTGTGAAATACGCGTGATTTGTGAGTATCACATTCCACTTTTACAAAACCTTCAGTGTAGTCAATTTTACAGATATCAGTGCTGAGTTTTTTTCAATTTAAGCCACTTTAGAAGTGAAATTTAAACAAATTTTTTTTGAAAGAGTGATGTTTAGATCTTCTACTTAAAGGTAAATAGTCAGGCTCAGTGGCATTTATTTGCTTAATAGCAAATTTTGTCTGACCCGAAAAACCCAATTATCCCGAAGAACCTTACTCTGGATAGAATAAGGAACATAAATATTTGTATCAACAAAAAAAATAATTTGAGAAGTCATTAGGCTGTTTGAAATTTGAAAGTGCTAAAGTGTCCCGAAATACCACACGTTACCCTACCTTAAAAGATCAATTTTTAATAATTTTTCTAGATACAAATATTTCTTAAACGTTTGACTTTTACTTAGCACAGAGTGAGTAAAATATTTAGGTGCAGCCACCATGGAAATTTAAGAGGAGAATATCTTGAATTATTGGTTTTGCTGTCCTTTTATTAAGGCGTTTCCTAAATAAGGACGAACTAAAGCGAAAAACATAAGCATAAGCGAGAGAAATTAATATTACAAGAAGATTGTAGAATATTTCAAGGCCTTTCAAGATGTTGCATTGGCGGTAATAAATTCAGCCGTTAACCCTTTAAGGACGAGAAGATCAAAAATTGAGGATTAGAAAAAAGTATTTTTGCTGACTTTTTAGAGAAAAACATAACTTTAGAATGCCGTAGGAAAAATTTCATTTTTGAGTCACCTATGATCCAATTTGTCCTTCTAAAACTTCTAAAACTTATTTTTGAAAAAAAAAAACTAATGTTTCCAGTTTTCGTTATTTTTCCCATATCTTAATTTTCATAAAGCAAATAAACAGATCAATATTAGATCTATAATTCGAATGTAATTACTTAGAATACAGAAATTTTATGCAATGTTAGTGATTTAATGTTAACGTATTGAATTGATTTGAATTGCATTTATTTTCATCTCATTCTTATTTATGCAGACATTCCTAGAAAAAGTGAAATATATTATATTGAATTCATTACTGTAATCCATAAAACGTGTTTCTCAAGAAAAGATTAAATGGGATTGCTATACGATTCCATTTCAAAATCGAACGTATTCCCCAACTTATGTTGAAGTCTTTATCAAACTAACAGTTGCAAAAGATATTTCACCGTGTTATCAGATGGTGAGAGTGTCAGAAGCACAACCTCATTTTTTACCACATCAAAGTCCCAGTACAAAGCACTAAAATATGGTAGCTGGCAAAAACTATTTCAACGTAATGGAAATCGAAAAATTTGCGATTTAATGGATGTAAGTTGTGTTGAATTTCGCTGTGGGGACCACCTTCCCACACCAGAGAGCAGAGATTCTTTGTGATGCAAATGCTGAGAGCTTGAAGTTTTCATGAGCGCTGATATGGAAAACCATCAGTTTGATGAAGAGGAAGAATAGTGAGATATTTGCCCTCTTTAGAGGTCAACTATATAGACATTATTTTCATTTCTTTCTGCCACCCATCGCAACGTCAATCATCCCACCTATTTATCTTTTTTTTCTCGTCTTCTCCGTCAGCTCTTCTGCTGTTGTACCACCAGAAGTTCGTTGTAATTGAGGATTTACTCGGAGGATTTGAATTTAATCCAGGCGGTGGGTATGGAGTGAGACTTTGCACCCCTTTCATTAACCATATCGTACCCAGGCAAATATGAGGAGCACATTCCGGACATAAGCCATCTGAATGTCTGTGGATCGAATATCTTAGTGACCGAGAGAAGGAAATTCGAAAGAAGAAGTAAACGACCAACTCAATAGGCACAAACCCCACCTCCCAAGCAAATAAGAATCCCAAGCATTTATCGTTCTCAATTTCACTTCTCTGGGATTGTGTAATAACGTAAATTTTCAGCAAATAAAAGTCCGAGCAGAAGTTTTGAGATGCAGCATTATAATTTTAGTAAGAATGTTTAATGCAAAACCAGAAATTGTGTGATAGCTGCATTTTGTTGAAGCATTTTCAATCCTTTTGTAAATCCCATACTTTGCAACTCTTGCAAGAGATACTTTGGAGAAATTTCAGTTACGAAAACTTTATCAACTTTCGCAAAATATTCTCTTAGCAATCGAATAAATACCAAGTATGGAAATATTTTAACAAATTATGCATTTCAAGTATCTACTACTGAATAAAACTTCAAAAATTTACTCACGTATTAATATACACAATGCTTCGTTTATTTAAAAAAAAAATCGTGCATAGGAAACTATCTTCAGTGAAGAGAAATTTTCCACCGTTCAATGCACAATAAACGAAGGAAATGCATTTTTGTGATAAGCAAATTGTTCGCCAAATTGTATTGTAGACAAAATGAATCTTGATGTAACGATATTTTCTTACTGAAATATTTCCTTGAATCCAATATCCTGCTGTTCTGGCAAATTTTTGTAAAACTTCTAAAGAGAATACCAAAAACCAAACTCAAAAATTTCTCTTTAAGAATTCCAATTGGATTTAAAAGTTATATGAATGTGCTTTTTTGTTGAAAATTGGAATGAATCCATTTATTGGTAAATATGTTATCAATGATTCACTGCATGATTCTTCCACAATACTCTTTCTAATATATTGCATTATATAAGTATGATACGTTCTAAGATGCATGTGTCTGAATTCAGGGAAACTAGTTTGATATTCCTGCTGACTTTTGAAAACTTTTAATGATCAAAATGAAACAAGAAAAAAGTATGTAATTGTATATTCATTATTTGATGTATCGCAGGAAAACTTTTAGTTTTTAAATGTTGATTGCATTAAAAGGATTATTAAAAAAAAATTAAGAAAACTTTATTAACAGGATAACCGCTAGTTTGAAAAACAATTGAGCACGAGTGCCTATTAGGGGGAAGTGGGGCACCTTTGAAAGTGGGGTACCTTTAAAATTGGGATTTTTCACCTATTTTTAAATAAAATCGAGCCTCATCGAGATATAATTCAGCTGCACAAACAGATTGAGAAGCTAAAATTACGTTATGATATGGCTCAATTCAATTTAAAAATAAGAGAAAAATTCCAATTTTAAAAGTGCCCCACTTTCAAAGGTGCCCCACTTCCCCCTAAGCTTTTGGTTAGAAATATTAAAAAAAAAACAATACTAATGCAACCTTTCATTTGTTGAAGAAAAATAATGAAATTGGAAGATGATTTTTTTAAATTTAATTTAAGATTTTATATTTAATTTTCAAGATTGTTTGGTTTATATGATATCTAACAAAATATTTCTGCTTCTTGAAAAAATATTAATTTCTAATAATTTAATTTAAAAATTATTTTAATATCATTGTCAAAAGAAATATCCCATAAAGGACATTGGGCAAAAATGTGTGGGAGGTGGTCTATGTCTATATGGCGTCCACAGATGAGACTAGGCGCATTTTATAGGCAATAGTGTAGGATGAAAAACCGCCAAGACCTAGGGCGATATTCGCTGAAAGTTTGTAATTTATCCTTTATCCTTTCGAAAAAGTATAATTTTGACATCGAATTACTCAAGATCAACTTAAGGAATCTTCATCAAATTCGGTATATGGTTAGTGTACGGCTTAAGCTTTTTTAATCCATGCAACTACCCTCTTCTCCCACCCCTCTTTCCAGTAGCCCTCATACAAAAATGAGAAGTTTTTTCATCATAATTTCTTTCTGGAAGAGAAGTAGAAATCATAAACATGACATTGAATCAAGGTCTATGGAAGACTCTAACCATTTATATATGCATTTCCCCCAACCACTTCTTTTAGTATCTCCCATACAAAATAAAGATCTTTTTCTTTAAAACTACTCACTGGGAAAAGGTAGAATGCTGCAACTCTTCATGGGAACAAGGCTTAAGAAAGTTTCTTTAACTATCCATATAAGTTTCCATTCCTATCCCGCCTTCTGGTGAACCCCAAACAAAATGAAGACTATTTTCATTATGATTTCTTTTTGAGAAAAGGTAGAAAACCGAAATTCGACATGGGATCAAGGTTTATGGAAGGCTATTCTGTCATATCTTATTACGATTTAATAAAAATCACAATAACAAAATATATAATATTATTCTACTAAAATCGATGAATATGAATACAATGAGGCTATATCTCTATCTTATAATACATTTAAAAATAATCCAAAAAATGCATAGGATGGAAATCATAATTTGGGACAGGATGTATATAAGCACCAATGGCCAAAGTTTAAAGTTCGATATTTTCAATACAGATTGAAGTTTTTGTTGCTTCCTTTTCAGGAATGTATTTTGGACCCTTGTAAAGTAGGTTATCGTAAAACCTAAACCTAAAATTAATCTTAATATGATCAAAAATGAATAAAAATATAGCCATTAACTTGATTGTAATTTTGGACAGCTTGGTTCTAATTTAGGCCACTTTGCTTGTAATTTTGGACTGGTAATGCGCTTCAGTAGGATGCAGAGTGTCCTCCATTTCGAGGACCCAACTTACCAAGTTCTCGTCCTGTTTTTAAGACGGAACCGAAGGATGCTCTAAAGAGCCTGGAAAGTTTCTATATAATTAATAGAATAGAGTTAACATTGACACTTTAAGTACGCGTGCATTCATTCATTCGAACAAATGTAGTTACCAGTACCAATGCCTATTTAATGATACCGTAAGTGTGGTTGACTTTGTCTTCTGCGGGTGACTTTAACACCTCCCTGTTCGTAAGCTATTCTTATTTCTAGAACTCAAGGATGGTCTTTACTGATCCGATCTACAATGTCCGATCCGTAAAGACCATCCTTAAGTTCTAAAAATAAAGAAAAGATTACGAACAGGGAGGTGTCAAAGTCACCCGCACTTACGGTATAGGGGAAACTGGGGCACCACCACATACGGGGTAGAACCAAACACTAATTTTTATTCCTAAGCTACTTGCACTATCTATACCATTTCTTCAGTGGACAAGCATCCCTATAATGCCTATAAATTTCTATAAGTCTTGTCCTCTGAAGTCAAATATCTGATTAAAAACTCGCAGTGTTTGGTGCTACCCCGTGTTTGGTGGTGCCCCAGTTTCCCCTATGTCGCTTTGGTGGACGCACCATAGAGCACTTTTGCGCATTGTCCTTTAAAGATTCTAGTTATTTTTATATCAAATAAATAGAACATATTAAACACAATCAAAAATCAATTAAAATCAGGGAATAGAAAAAAACTACAAACACAACTGTATAGCTGATGCTAATAATAAAATATAAGAAAACAAATAATAATGTTTGAATATGAAATGCAAAAATGCTTTTTAAACACATAAAGTTAAATAAAATTTATTTGCATTCCATTATCGATTTCAATGTTTTTATTTAAAGAAATCTTTAGAGCATAATATTTTAAAATCAAAGAAAAATATTTTAATGAACAACTATATACATAATATAAACAAGAAAATTCTTGATTTTCATAAAATTCTAATATTATTAATCCAAACCGGTTTTAAACTTGCCAAATAACACTAACATTTGAATTGCTCAAACTCAAAACATAAAATTTACATACCCTCATATTTTACTGTCCGTTCCATAAGTTCATGTTCTATCATAATTATGCAAATCAGAAGATTTGAAAAAAATACAATTAGGTGTTATTTTAATATTTTCAATGTATTCGGAGGCCTATCTAATAATCAATACTTCTAACAGTATTCACCTTCCAAACTTTTTGGCATTAACATTTTCGATAAAATTTTAAAATTCAGAAGTTTCGAGAAAAAGAGCGCCACGGTTTTGATTAATTTTTTAATCTGTCCGTCAATTCAGAAGCCAAATGGTAAGAGATACTGAATTTCAATTTTTGAAGGCCCTTTCCCCTCTTAAGTTGATAGTCTCAAGTGACATTGTGTTATTTTTCCAAACCAATTCATGCCGCAAAATCGAATCATTTCGATTTTTCATTTTCGAATATAATTTTAGGAGTAGATATGAAATTTCAAAATTCATATTATGAAACTTCGTGTTGGAAAATTTAGCAAATGTACCGTACAACTGCAAATTTTCAGCAAACCCTTACATTTAGCAAAGAGCAGATGTGCAATGTTGCAACTACCCAGGATTCAAGCATTGTGTATTTTTTGTTTATTATTTAAACATTTTATAATTTTCTAATATTTTCTTATTCTCTTTTTTTTATTTTTAGTAGTCAAATCATTCTTTTTCTGCCTGATCAAATAAAACACTGAATAATTGCTTAAAAAGTATTATCCACATGTAGGGTAAAGTGGTATAAGTTGGACAGTGGTACAAGTTGGACAATGGTATAATTTGGACAGGGCTTTTTGTCTTGATAAATTTAGTACTTCATTTTTATTTGTATATTTTTAATGCTTTAGTTATATAATTTGGTTCCTTGTGCTTAAAAACAAATTTTGTACTGTATTTAGCAAGAAAAAAGCCATGTCCAACTTGTACCGGCGAATTGTCCAACTTGTAACACTATGTCCAACTTTGTATCACTTTACCTTAATTAAGTATTCCATCAAGTATTTTAGTTTTATCTCATTCTCTGATTGGCTGGGAAAGCTGTGAATTCTTTCTACCTCTAACCAATCAGATAACGCGAAAGTACTAAAATATTTTAGTAGAATAAATAATAATGAGAGCACTCAATGGGTCAACTTATAGGGTAATCACTGTGCGATGTAAGTGTTCCGAGTTCGAATAATTTTTAGGCAATTTTACGTGACTATTATTGCATCTAATGAGCTTCACTGAACTTTATTCCATGACATAGGACAGAAAGCTTCACTTCATCCCTGTATAATAAATAAATAATGAGTGCATGACTAGAACTCCCGCTTTTGGAAAGGCCTAGTACTTCAATGGAATGTTGTGCCAGTGAGCATTATTATTATTTTTTGTTAAATATTTAGTTACATGTTGATTCAATTTAAATTTATAGAATTAGCTAAAGTCTGAACAATCTTCGAAAGTGATTTTACGTACTTATTTTTTAATGAATACTGTTACGAAAAAATAAATAAAATGGATAAGTTATCTGAAAATGCCACCGAAGAATTTCTGAGAAAATTAAATTGTGTGTACACAAGAGCTTAACCGTGAAGCATCGACACAAGCGCAGTGTCAAATGATATCCCTAATTCTGAAACGCGCCAATCTCAAGCGAAATACGACGACGAAATACATTTCAATTCTCGATATTTAATAAAATCTATAAATAACACTCAAGACATTCTTGCGAGGCGACCAATATTTAGCTCTTCATGGTAGCCAATTATTGCAAATTGTACAAGTACAAATTGAGCATCATTAAGTGGGAGCGGATGTATCAATGGTTATATTTTTTTTTCTTAGGGCATCTCCTCTTGAATTTACCAAAATCCACATGAACGATTTCTTTTCCATCAACTTCCTTTTCGAATTTTTCTTTCACCGACTTGGTGAATAGATTCCGAGGCATGTGTACTTTTTTTGTGCCAAGATTAATTCTGTCGTCTTACATAAGTCGTATGACACCGTCAATGGGAGCATTTGGATATTTGGAGAATTTCCCAATTTTCCACACTTTTGCCACCACCACACATCCTCTCTGTATCTCTCTCTCTTCCTCTCTCTGCCTCTCACTTGGCGTTGTGTTTACGACCCAGATATTGGGGTGGAAAATCTCTCATAGCACTCCTTCTCCCCCTTGAGCATTTTCTTGGGGAGTCTTTCTCTCTAGGGCACGCATTCTCCGCCAGAAATCTCCTTCAGACTCCTTTCTCTTTCTTTTCCTCTTGGGTTTTCTCAATGCGGAAAAAAGCCACCGGATGGAGATGTGAAATTTCCCGAAAGGAATCACCCGGTGCTATGAAACAATTCCCGCAGAAATTGATCCTCTTATTTCCCTCTCTTGGGACACCTTCAGCCTCTGTGCCGTACATTACATGTGGACATAAATTTCGTGGGTTGAATTAAGAAGCCGTATTGCTGATAAAGCAAATCCTCTTCTGCCTAATTACCCCTCTCAACTAATCAGAGGCAATTTCACCAACGTCGGAATACCAAAATAACACTCATTTTCAACATACTCATTTTACAATTTATTTGAATTCTCATGTTTAGGATAAGTTTTCCTTTTTTTTGGGACTCCTTTGCAATATCCTAACCTTTTTGTTTTGAGTCCCATATATTGCACCGAGGTAGTATTTTAAGTGTTGCAAATAAACTCCACTTACACATTATTTTAAGCCCCGCCTCCTTCAGGAAATATGGCTAAATTACCATTAATATAATTTGATTTTTGAATAAAACGACACTGTGATATAACTTCGTAAAGATAACTCACACAAACTGTAAACCGTGTACATAGAGCCGTAAATTTTCAAAATACGTTACATCCCTTATGAAGCTTATATTTATAACAAGAGATTGCTCGTTTTACCGCAATTCCAAAGCCCCAAAGAGACCCAGATTGATCCTCGAGAATATTTATCCAGTAAAGTTTGACGATAGAGTATCAAATAGAGAAAATTTATGCAAATAACCTCTCATTTGTGATCCTAAACTCTAAGCGTAGTTTGGAATGAAGGAATATAGTGTAGGGAAAAATGGTTCGCCTTTGAGTGTGGCAGCCTTTAAATATTTCAACTTCTCTCTTATTTCCCAAAGCAAAAATTCTATTTCATTCATGGAGGTTAATAGAAAATAGTACATAGTATTAACTATATAGTTTATAGATTAGAATTTTTGCTTTGAAAAAAAAAAGAAAAAAATTGAAATATTCCAAGGATGCTACATTCAAAAGCACAGAAGTCTTCCTTATTGCCACGCCCACAGGAAGACCACGCCCATTTATGTAAAATCTTTTTACCCAGTAAGATCTACGCGAAATAAAAATTCAGTTTATTGAAAGAGCCAAAGGGAAATTTTATGCTGTTACGCTCCCTGGAAATTAATACCCATTCATACACGTTTTTTCCACTGTAAACTTCACATAAGATTCAGATCAGTATATGAAAAGTTGCAGGCACAGTAGACTCTCGCTCAATCGGCTCTTTTCCAATTGAGCACAAAATTTTGTTGACAATTTTCACGCTTGATTTTAAAGCAAACTTATTCAAATTCGCTATAGATCCCCTTGTTTTATCATCATTCTTTATAATTGAGCGCTTTTTATGGAATTTACAATGATTTTGATGCCCAAATCTCGTGATAATTTGGATGACATTTTGCCCCATATGCCCGATTGAGAGAGAGTCTACTGTAATTACAATTATTATTACTTTCTTTCAATAACAGAAATAGGGTCATCCCTCTTGCAATTGTGATGAATAAAAAAGAAGGCAAAAAGAAAAACCGAGAAAGATTTAAGGACAAAAATTCTAAATCAGAAATGTTTAAGAAACTAATGAAATTGCTTCTGGGATTCGACTGGAAGAATGAAATTACGGATGATACTCGCAGAAGTACGGCTACCACGGAATTGAATTATCCTTTATCACTACGGCAACAACACGTGCTAGTACTTAGCCACGTTGTCGTATCTCCCATGTGTCTTATCCGATAGTTTCCCTCTCACCCATATCGCCCAGTGAGATTCACTTAGTTTACTGTAGAGAAAAATATCGTTTAACACGACAAAACACTATACAGCCTGAGAAGTATTTCCGCCGTTTGGCTTTGGAGGCTGGTCACCAACGCTAAGTCGGCAGCGGACGCGTGTTGTGGAGGGTTGTAAGGACACATGTTGGCAAAAATAAATACAAAAGAAGAATTAAACAAAGGGGCGAAATTTACGAAAAGCGGTCCGTAGAGGCAGTTACCTTGAACTTTAGGCACTACGAGTCCTCGAACTCTACCCGAACCCTTCCTAGTATACACGACAGGTATCCAGGACACTCAGAAATTAGCAAATGGAATACGATTCCAGGGTTCCCTGGAAGATTAGATTTATCATCGCAATTTGCAAGCCATTGTGAGAAGGCGTCGACCTCGAGGCAGACCTAGGACAAAGTGGCTGAATCAAATTCAGAATCTTGCCTTGGAACGCCTTGGGGTCGAACCCGAACATCTTCCTGAAGTGACGGAGGATCGACAAGCGTGGGCTGCTAATTTGGATGTCATGGGCCCGCAACCCCAATAAGGATAAGCGGTTGAAAATGAATGAATGAATGAATCGCAATTTGCCTGGGTAGTGTTTTGGCAAACCTTGAAACATTTGTACAACCTATGCGACAAGAACAATGACCGGTAGAATCCCCTAATCACAATTCCCATTATGCGAATGCTTTTGTTGTCGTTGAGACATCTGTACCATGTTTGCAAAATATGTGACACCTTCAATTTCTCGTCTTATACTTTTAAATATTTTAATTTTATTTAGGTAAGCCCCATAAGGGCTTACAAATTCAGAAGTGGGATATCTCACATACCCAAAAACACTGTATCACGAAAGGAACATTTAACTACAGTTTTCGTTGTAATGTAACATTGATCAATCTTGTGTTATGGTCGTTGTCTAAAGTTCAATAACAAAAAAAAAAACAATTCTATTGGAGAAAATAAGATAGTCGTCAGGGGATGGATGGTACTTCTAGTAGCCCCATTTTCCTTTTTCATGATGACAACTTAAATTGGTCATAACTTCTGAAGGGGCGTAACTTAAAATTACTTTTGGGCCAAGATTATTCAGGAAGTAAAATACCACCTCCTTGCAAAATATGAGAAGAAAAAACTTTGTGTCTTTTTTTTCTATAGGGAGTATATGTATCAAGCTTATCCTGTTTTTTAGAAGCTTTACGCAATCTTCAACTATTATACAATAGAGTTTCTCTTTGTATATAGGTATTTGTTCTTTTTAGAACACATTTTTTTCAGAAATTTACATTTGTTCATTTACCGGAAAGTCAATATATATTTTTCTTCAGAGCAAAGAAAACAATTTACTTTACACACAAAAAAAAGTGTTATCTTTTTTTTCCTTTGACTTCGTCTTATGCAATTTTCTATTGTATCCTCCTTCAATATATATCTCTTGTGTAAATTTTCATGTAAATATATAATTGTAAAATTATAACAATCTGCAACGATTTACGTTGCACCCCCACCCACCCCCTATACATTTAATAAATATACATTAAGGCTTAAAAATCTACTCACTCAGCTATAGCAATTCACGCATTGTTCAGAACACTGCAACTGTGGACTCAGGGGTATATTATTGTAGATAAGCAAAAAAAAAGGAGAAACATTGAACTGTGTGTTAACCTAATAGGATAATTCATTCAGAGTTACACAAGGAAAGCCCGAGAGGATACAAACACACGGTATTTCGTGTAGTTAAATAAATGGGTACCAATTCATTATCCCCAAAAACACAATGCAACAAATTGAAAATTAACAAATTTCGCAGCATTAATTTATCCAATTGTTCTAGCCGGAAGCGACGTAATTAATAAAAATTCATACGATTTTCGTACTTACGTTTTTTTTATACATAAACAAATTTTCACTATATTGCATCAATCCTACATTAGTAGCATTAATGAATATTGTATTTCATTTGATACATACAGCTTGTCTATTTAATGAAAATGAACATAAAGCAAACCATTGAAGTTTTTTCAATTGATTTTTTCGAGTGAAAGTGAAAAAACAATTAAATTTGCCTGAACAAAAAAGAACAGCTGAAAAAACTATTCAATATGGAGTGTTGCATTCAGTTAACGATCAATGGAAAACATTTTGAACATAATTTTTCACACTTTAGGCGAGAATAATGTACAAATCAATTGTTGATCTTTCGATTTTGAATTGCACTTAATTCAGAAAGAATTGCAATTGTTGAAAAAAATCTAAATATTTTTAGGAAGTAACACAGGCATTTTTCAGGGCTAATTAAAGTTGAAACAAATTAACCAATAAAGATATTGAATACTGTTTTGGAGAGATTTTCTTACAATAATTTTAGTTTAAGTTTATTCCCAAAGGTGACCAATTTTAAAACTAAAAGCAAAACCACTGAATTCAAGGAGTTTCAAAAATTAATTTAATTAACCTTAAAAGGTCTTCAAACTTAAGGTTTATCAATACAATCAATAGTGTTCCAACATCTGAACAGGAGAAATCCTGAGAAAATTTTTACTTGATGATAAAGTTTTATGAGGAAAATTGACCTTTCCAATTACGAAATTTCTGGATACTTGAAAGCACATTGTAATTTTTACTGCTCGAGCTCCACGGAGAGATCAGTATATGTAATCACTCGATTTTGAGTTATTATATACTTCAACCCGTTACCCCAAAGTGTTTGGTAGAATTTTGGAAATCTGGAGTTTTAACACTGAGAAAAAAATGGGGATGCGATTAACTTTTTTTTCCTCATAATTTTAACACTTTTTAGGTGTAAAAACATATCACCATTTTTTAATGTTAATTTTACACCTTTTTAAGGGTAAAATTAACATGAAAAAGGTAACTTTAACCTATAACACCTAAAAAGGGTAATATTTACACCGATTTCGGATCAGTACTGCAGGGTAAAATAAACATTTCCGGAATGTTATTTTAACTTTTTCGGATTTCTCTCAATGAAGGTGTTTGACGTTACGCTGTTTGTCCGTCTGTCTGTATGTAGGGGAAAGTGTCCATGCTTCGTACGATCCTAAGCATCTTGATGACTAATTTTTCCCATATTTCTCAATAACTGTGACTCATCGTACCCATATTTTAAAAACTAGGGGAAAGTCCCCAGTTTTTAAAATAGATTGCAGAATGACATTTATTCAGAAACATAGGAAAAATTTAGTCATTACGTAGCTTGAGATCGTACGAAGCATAAGGACTTTTGCGCAACCATTTCTATAGGCCAAACGGTTAAAGACTGGGGACTTTAGGACCCCCCTCAGACCACTCATGGACCGTTAACATGCCCCTCGTTTTTACCCCACTCCTTCCCATGCCCGCCAAACTATGTTTTTTGGGGTTACTCGAAAACGCATCGTGCAATGTTTTTTTTTCATTTTCGGATATGTTTTAGAGATTATCCAGGCGGAAATTTCGTCGATATACAAAAATACCATTGAATCATTCCTAATAACAGTTTCTCAAGGTCAAAGGTTAAAAAGACTGTAGATAGCGCAATTCTCAGCCAAGTGAGGTCATACTTGAGCTCATTGGAAAGGCCTTCAAATTTCTGAGAAGTATGAACCGCTTTCAATCGGATATGAAGCAGTAATGAACCGATAAGCAATTTTTAGTCGAAAATCAGTTATATTGCTCTTAAACTATTTTGAGTGATCTTCTGAATGATTTATAAATCGACTGAGAACTACTAAATGGTAAATGATGCGAAGATACTTTTAAGGTATAGCATCTTATGTGACGCTTTTGACAATTTTCCAAAGCTATAATCGCTGTGTCGCCATTTTTTTTTTAATTTTTGAACATATTTAAGAGCTTAAAAGATCGTATCTAATAACCAATTAAGTAAATTATTATGGATTCATTTGAAAGATCTTGATATTCCGAACAAGTCTAAACAGATCTCAACCGACGATTTCATAATAATTTGAAAAGGATTTTGAAGCGGTTTAAATGGGTTGTAAACAGATAAACCTAAAATTACGAGATGGAAAAGAATTTTACAAAAAGCTTGAAATTCGAAAGCTATGACCTAGCACCAGTCACGACTTCCAGTATTCCGGACATTTGAAACGTTTTGCAACTTCTCTCGTTTTTTATTTATTTGTTTATTCTTAAAGAAATTTGATTTTCAATGTGAATGTTAAACGTAAAATAAGGTGTGTACCAAATTTCAACATAATTGTATGCAAACGCCAAAGTCTTAAGTTTGAAATGTAATATTTTCATTACAGATTGATTTTTTTGTTACTCATTTTTAAGAAGTGTTGCTTGGAACATTTGTTTTGCTTGGAACCTTTGCTTTCTCTAAAATCATTCCTAAAATGAATAAAAATATAAACATAGCTTTGGGTAATATTTCGGATACCTTGATTCTCATAGTTCCTTGCCCTTTCGAGATTCTTCCAAAATCTTTTTCATATGTCGTTCGTCGAAGCGACATTTTTTGTATTTTTTGCATTGTATAATCTCTAGAGTCTGCAAAAGTAAATATTCATAAGAATTTGAGGAATTAATGAAGTGGCCGAAATTGCATGCTAGCCAAAATTTGGTACAGTTCCCCTATGATTTCTAAAAATATTGCAATTAACACTGTTTAGAGGGATCTCGTGGAATAGCTGGTAAGAGCGCCAGTCAGCTCTTTAACTGTCTGCCTCGATTCGTTATGGCTCCGGCACACCTTTTACATCAGGAAAATTGTATGAAGTCGAAATTCGAAACACTTTCTTTCTCACATGTTTTTCATATGACTATCTCATTCTTTCGCATACCAAATTCGATTGAGCTAAATTGAATTTGGAGTGGTGTTTAAGAGAAGAAGAGTGCGAGAAAATGAGATAGACATATGCAAAACATGTAAGAAAGGGATCCAAAATTCGAATTCATGAAATTTTCTTGATCTAAAAGGTATGCCGGAGCCATTAAGCTCGATTTTGATATGCGTTCGAGTTTTGACCGATGCAAAAACGGAATATTTGAAGAAGGTATTTTCATATGAACATGATAACGTTGTAATACAAATATTTCGATCGATAAGATTAATACTATTACTCAGTGCTTTAGGTAGAAACCTTCCAAAGAAATTCTCATTGCCATTCTGTATTCGTCTTCAAATTTTCCAAGAACTTTAGTACAATCATGTGCAGTGACACCTCGATACGGTTTAGAACAGGCATGTACTAAAATTGGCACTCAATGGGTCAAGTGGTAGAGCAATCGCTCTATAATGCAAGTGTTTCGATTTCGAATCTCTCTTTAGACCACTAGGATTTTTTTAGCGTTAAGTGTTCGAATTGCATCCACTGCAATTTAATTCCATATGTCATGAGACTGACAACTCCTAACTCTCCTTGCAGGAAGGTCTAAGTTCCTCTATGGAACATTGTACCGCCATTATTATTATTATTATGTACTAAAATGCCTCATTCAGAATAAAATAGCTTAATGAGTTTCCGTTACTACTTTAGAACTTCATATCCTCCAAATTGCGCTAAAATTTAAGAATAAAATAACTCAAAACATTTTATAAAATATCAAAATCCACTGCAAACCATCTTCATAACCATAATTCAGTTTAGAGCGAAATTAAATATTTCCCATTGCAACAATGCTTTTAATGTGCATTTTCCTCTTTCAATGGTGACTTTTACTGTTAATTAACTCCCAAAGCACAAAATTCCATTAGAAGAAATTTCTTCAGTAGAACTGTGAATTGCTCAAGTCCCAGAGGATCAAGGAATACAAGACAGAATAAGACACAAAATTCTACTTGACAGTCCAACTAGAGAGTGCATAAAGTTATCCCCAAATTGAAAGACTCATAAACCCGTAATTGGAATTAAATTTCAATGGAAAATTCACCTTTGGGGGTTTTGTGACGCTTGACTGGAAGAATATAACCCAAAAGGCTAGACATTAGATTTGAGGTGATTTCAAAGGGGATTTGTTAATTAATTCCTGTGTTACTATCCTAAAGGATAAATGCAAATAGCTTTTTACGTATTTATCGGACAGACGAGAGATTAAGAGAAAACAATTGAATTGTATTTTTTACATTGGGATACTCAATAAATAACGCAATAAAATTAAATTGCAAATTTTGTCATGTCTTTTACTCTTTGTTGCATCGTGTTTTTGTCTATCTTCTGACGTAAATCAAACCAATCAATATCCAATCTCAATTCTCATTTAATTCTGTACAAATCTATAATAAAAAAACAATTCTTTTTTATACAATTTTGAAGTGGAACGAAATTTTCAAAGAATCCTCCCGCATTTTGTCCATTAAATGTTATAATTGTATGTTGAATAATTTGTCAGTTAAACTTATGCAATTTGTATTATATACATTCAGTTAAAATGTAAAGTTAAAGGGCATTTGTCTATTTATCACCTAAGCCCCCAAAAAATTTTGTCACTGATAGCAAAATGAAATTTTGTTATACATATGTCCAATTCATAATTGTTCCCATAATTAACCGTCAATTTCAAATGAATCTCTCCCATCAGATACTGATGCAACATTATATAGCTACTGAACTTTGCGCACTGCCCCCACTCGCGGATGTTACCTTTTGATTGTCGTGCGTCGCCGGTTGATCCAGGCGTCGGCACTTCTGGAAAGTCTTGTATTCCATTGTATTGTAGTCCAATCGGATGAAAGACTCAACGAGCATTACTGCATCAGTGTCATCTTCCTGTTTTACCTTTTCCTGCACAGAAAAAAAAAAACAGAAACAAACATAACACATCAAGTTCTCCAAACGACAAAAAAATCTGCACTAGGCAACAAAATTTGGCGAACTTAAAAGCACAGAGATGTAAATGTTATGTGAATGCTGATAGCAAAAAGAGGTTGCATCAGAATAGGATTACTAAGAATAGTCAGGCAAAAATCAAATTTAGGGAAGACTGGGGCAAAATTAGACAGTGGGGTGTTATAGTTTTTCTTTTATGGCTCTGGCACACCTTTCAGATCAGGAAATTTTCATGAAATCAAAATTGACATCCTTTTCTTTCTCACACGTTTTACTCATGTCTATCTCATTCTTACGATCTCCAAATTCGATTGCGCTAAATTGAATTTGTTGTGATGTTTAAAAGAAGAAGAAGAGTGCGAAAGAATGAGAAAGACATATGCAAAATATATGAGAAAGATAGACATTCGAATTTCGACTTCACGAAATTTTCCTGACCTAAAAGGTGTGCCGGAGCCATTAGAAAGAATATTGAACAAATTGCTGTATTCAGATAATTTATCTCCCTCCATATTCATAGAAAAATGTTTTAATTTGATTCAAACTAATTTTCCACAAATTATATGCAATGAAAAATTTCATTTGCTGTCTAAGTTTACCCCGGTCTCCCCTTTATCAGTAAAAAAAAAGTGATTAGATCGGTAATAGCTCCAATACACCTTTTACATCAGGAAAATTTCATGAAATGAAAATTCACATCTCTTTCATTCTCAAACGTTTTGCATATGCCTATCCCACTCTCTCGCAATCTTCTTCTTCTTCTTCTTTCGAACATCATAACTAATTTAAAATTTAAATTAAATATGTTCTATCCAATTTTAAGTTTGAAAAATGCGACATACATAATGCAAAAGGCTTGAGATTGAAAGAGCTGGGAATTTCTATTTCACGAGATTTTCCAGATCTAAAATGTGAACCAGAGTCATAAAAATTATTTTAGTCAGTAATAGCTCCGATATACATTTTTGAGATCTGTAAAATTTCTTGGAATCAAAATTCACATCCCTATCTTTCTCAAACATTTTGAAATGCATGTCTATATCACATTCTTTCGTTGACTTCCTCTTCCTTTGAACATCAAAACCAATTCAATTTAGTTCAACTCAATTTTGAATACGAAAGAATGCGATATTGCAAAACGTTTGAAAATGAAAGAGATAGAAATTTTGATTTCGTGAAATTTTCCGGACCGAAAAAGTGAACCGGAAACTTAAAAATTAATTTCAGTCAGTAATGGCTCCGATACGTCTTTTGGATCAGAAAAATGTCATGAAATCAAAATTCACATCCCTTTCCTTCTCAAACGTTTTGCATTAATATGTCTATCACATTCTTTCGTGCTCTTCTTCTTCTTCTTTTGAAAGTCCAAACAAATTCAATTTAGTAATTTTGAATAAAAAAGAATAAGATATTGCAAAATAAATCAATTTTGGTCAGCAAATGTCTGTCACATTTTTTATATATAGAAAATTTAATAAAATCAAAATTTGTAATCTGCTCATGATTATGATTCATTACCTGATCAAGACAAAATTAATTTAGATTTTTGTGCGATAGAAATATGAAAAAAAAGTTGAAAAAGAGCAATGAATAAAAATTATCAATTGTGTGAAATTTTCCCAACCTAAAAGATGTGAAAAGACAAAAGGAAATTAGTTTTGTGTCAGAAAAAACTCAAATTGATCAGTTGAAATACAAATTTGATCTAGGGGGAAGTGGGGCACCATTGAAAGTCCGGTACCTTTGAAATTAGAATTTTTCATCTATTTTTAAATAAAGTTGGGCCTTATCGCGATATAATTTAGATGCACAAACAGATTGAGAAGCCAAATAACATTATGATATGGCTCAGTTCCACTTAAACATGGGAGAAAAATCCCAATTTCAAAGCTGCCCCACTTCTCTCTATGCTCAATTTAAATCTCTTTTTCTGATCAAAATTTTAAATATTATCAATTCATTTTTTTTTTTAATTATAAAAATTGATTTTTTACCAAAATATTTTTTTTACTCGTAGATATTTACTGATTGAAATAATTTTATTTATTACTCCCTCCGTCCCGAAAAAGGTCGCACGTTTGCTAGTATACATTTTATATAAAAGAATGTACGACTTTTTTTTGGGCCAAAGGGAGTATTTATTATTTATCATATCAAAAAAAAATTCAAAATAATTTTTTGATGACCAAAATTAATTTATTTACCAATCAAATTCAATTTTTTTATGAAATTTTATTTTTAATGATATTTTTACCCAAAAACATATTTATAAATATTATCCATCAACATGCAATTAAGCATTTAAATAACATGTTCTACAATTAAAATATTTCATATGAAACTAATTTGATCGCTTATGGATAATGCTCCATAATGCTTATCTGCTTAAAAGTTGATTAATAATTTAATTGAAATGGCAAATTTAGATGAAACAATGTATTTTGTATTTAAAGAGCATGCAATATTTTTTAGTATTTATATTCGATGAGAAAGTCCAGTAAATTTTTCAATTTCCTAATTTTTTCATTTTTAACGCCAAAAATTTGCAACCTATAGTGCAATTCAGTCTAGCATTAACCGTTCAATACTATGACGTGGGAAAAATCCCCAATTGCTACTTACTTTTGTCTGATTGAGAGTTATTGTGACAACATTGTCAGGATTAGGACGTGGATTTTCCCTCTGTCCAGAAATGAATCCCAATATGAGAGCTTTGTCCAATCTCGTGACGCGATTAGCACCTCTGAACATCTCATGCACTTTGTTAACGTGTTCGCTCTGCAATAAAATGTAAGAGAGAGAGAAGAAAAAAACAGTGATAAATTGAGACATTTGTTAAGCTCATGGAAAAAAACATAATACACAAAACAAATAGCTCTCGCGAGAGATAGAAAATCATGATAAAATGATGAATATTTCATCAAACAAATAATCGTTTCGTGCTCAAGAAATGCATCTCACACTCTTTTAGTTATATAGCTTCAACGTCCATCAAGATTCAAGACAACTCCCATTGCGCTCCGTAATGCAATTTCCCTGAATCTTCACTCAATTAATTGTTACACTTTATTGTCTATATTCTTTCATCAAGTTGCCTTTTATGAGATTCTTTCGCTAATGGCTTAATTGAGATTGAAAGACGATTGCCTTATTTTCACTTCATCTCACTCATCTCCTCACTACAATTTTCTATCCTCCTCCTTCTCCTAATGCGCTTGTTTTCTTTTTCTTTTTAGGAAACACATCTGATATTTAAATAAATACAACATGGTATGAAGGCATGAAGGAAAATTCTGTCTATCACTGAATATGTAAATATTTAGTGCTTCAATTGAATTCAACAAAATTGCAAATCAATGCATCTCTGGAGCAATATTCCTTTCAAATTGTGTAGCAACCAATTACTTCATCAAGTGAGAATTCCCTAAAGCTATCAGTTCCTTCAATAGATTGATGGATAAAAGGCAAAAGGGATTCACAAAGTTTACATTGAATAGTCTCGAGTAGAGTAAATTTTATTAGTTGTAATCGAAGAAACTAGAATGATATTCAATTTAATAATTTCTAAATAGGAACCCTTAAATAAAGGCAAAATTCTTCAAAATTTCACACATTTTCAGAAACATAAACCTGAGGTCAAATTCTCGAACAGTCACAACTATTTACTGTCTATTTCGTTTGTCTATTGCCTGGATAATCGGAAATTTAGCCATGGTCAAAACCAATTATCTCATACAATTCTCCATTTTGTATTAACTCTTTCGTCTCTTTTGGGACTCTAGTACCCAAAGAAGCATATGAATATTCAGTGAAAAACAATGTTTTTTAATTATTCAGAACTGATAAAAAGCCTATTCTTGTGGATGATTACAAACTATAAGGATGTCCAAATGTGAGATATTTTTTGTAGGACCTCAATTAATTCCTGAGTTTAGATATTTTTTATTAAAAATTGTGAAATTGGCTTGCAGCATATGCTGCGGTCCGGAAATAGTTAAACCGAGACTTTCCCTTCTTTTAGGTCTTTTAGGTAGTGTGACAAAATTATTTTTCACAAAATATATTAATCAGTAATCAATCAAAAACTTATCCGGTTACGCTCGTGAATTTATACTCTGCTTTTCACCCTAGTTATGTTTTCAATCTACCCTTTAATTCGGCGATAAAGAAAGCTTTGAAGTTTAAGGTTGCATTTTAGTGTCACAATATTTTTTTTTTAATTCTCCAAAAACTATTATTCTAATATTAAAAAAATTTAAAGGATCTTGGCCAATTTCAAAATTAAAGATAAGTCCAAAAAGTTTATATTACTTCCATTACAGCTTAGACATTGTATAGTGAAGTTGGCTGAGCTTCAGTTTAAGAACTTAAAGGTATTTAGACATTTTAAAATTAAGGATCTATAACAAAGTCTTTTCAATTCAATATAAATATTTTTAATTATAAGCACTAGCCCTCAATTCTAAGATAAATCTTTAAGTGTTTAATTTCTAAAATAAACCTTAAAAGGCTAAATCAAATGCTCTGGGAAAAACCTTTAATTCTTAAGTGTCATTTTCTTTTTTAATTCCTGAAAATGAAACGTTTCAAACTTTAAAATAGAGAGTTTGAAATGGAAATGTCCAACTTCTTACTGGTTTCTTTAATTTAACGCTAATCACGGGAAGAATTCAAACATTTAAGTCCTGAAAATTATTTGTGTTAGCTCTTAATGATGCAGCATTAATAATCTTCAACACTGAATAGGAAATCTTCAATTTTGCCATTAAATATTTAATTCCCTAAAACCTTAAGCAGTCATTTCCGAATTAGGGAGATAATTTCCAAATTTTACATAGCTTCGAACAATTCATTTTACTGCTTGAACTCTACGGAGCAGAGCACTATATAATCCCTCGATTTTTTCACCCCTGTAGATTTCCACCTTCCACCCCCCGGAGACCACTTTTGTCAACAAATCTTCATGTTTCATACGATTTCTGAGAAATGTCGTCACGCTGTTTGTCCGTCTGTCCGTCTGTCGTCAGCTCTAGAGGTCAAACGGTTAGAGATAGAGACTTGAGACCTTCGGGGGACCCCCCATAAGTCGACACAAGGATCGTTAACATGCCCCTCATTTTAACCCCACCCCTCGCCTTCCCCTCCAAAACTATGTTTTTTGGGATTACCCCCGATTGCTCGAAAACGCGTCGTGCGATTTTTTTCATTTTTGGATATGTTTTAGAGATTATCCAGGCGAACATTTCTTCCATATACAAAAAGGGACAGATAATCCTAACCGGCTTATGTAGGTGAGATTCTTAACGTGAGCTAACTCGGAGTGCATGCAAATTCGATTTGGAGCTGAAGTTGTGAGTCGCCATTCAGTTATCTTGAATCAAATTCGTGAAATTATACAAATTTTGTATTTAAAACCAAAATATCAAGGATTTGGATGAACTGGCACAAAAGTAATATATGGGTGAAATGTAGACCAGAATGTACTCTATAATTTTCCCATAGAAGTTGATCTAATCGATTACTCAGAAGTCAAGATAAGCGAGGTTTTTTGTTTCTTAACTCGTTTTTTTCATCCAGAGTTCCCCAAGTAGTCATTTGTTGAACTTCAACTATATCAAAGAATTGTTGTATTTTGCGAGACTTTCCATTTAAACCCCTATTTTAAGTGTCTTGGTGGAGTAGAGGCAGTCAAATTGGCATCTGAGTGATTTGAAAGCGTTATTATTGGAAAAATCAATTTTTTCACACTTAAACGGCAAAATCGGAGTGATAGCGTAGTCTGAGTGGAAAATCATGTATGGACGAAATGTAGAGACAAATGTGCTCTACAATTATGTTGAAGTAATCATCAAAATCGGTTCAGCGACAGTCGAGATAATTGAGGTTATGTGATATTGAAATTGGTTTTTCGACTGTGGCGCCCCTGGTGTTGGTCCCACGAAGTTCAAATATTCTAGAAAGTTGTAGCATTTGGTGAGATCTTTCGTTTAAGCCCTCATTCATCAAAATCGGTCACATAGAACCGGAGATAAGATTTTTTGAATTTTGTGAACTTTGACCCCTCATATCTCCGGTTCTGTTTTAACCACAGCGCACATACGCACCATTTTGGAAACGTCCTAGACTGGACTACAACTTACTAAAATTTCATTAACTTGCACAATGCCGTTTTTGAGAAAGTGACCTTGAATTTCGATGAATTTTGACGCCATCACAGCGCCACCTGTGGTGACTTTTTGAACTTCCATCTGAAAGTGCTCATTGAGACGAAACCAAAAAGGTAAAATTTAGGTCGCTATGTTAGTTAGAACCGGAGATATAGGCCGGTCAATGTTCGAACTTTGACCCCTTATAGCTCGGGTCAGGGGTTTTAGATCGACTTAAGGTTTTTTTTTGTTTGATAGGTATAATCAACGGCTACAACATACTAAAGTTTCAGCCCGATGCACAATGGAATTTTTGAGTTATTTAACTTTTAAGATTTAAAAATTTTCTTTTTAAAAAAAGCGCCCCTAGCGGTGGTTTTATGAACTTGCGATGTTAGAAGGGGAAGTGGCATTTCATGAGAGCTTTCCAAAAAGCCCTCATTTTTTAAATTCTGACAATTAGAACAGGAGTTATGGCCATTTTAAGAATTTTTTTTGGACCCTTATAGCTCGGGTCAGGGGGGTCGGGGGACCTTAAGTTTAGTATTGATGGAAAGCTCTAAGGCCCAGCTATAACATACTAAAATTTGAGCCCGCTGGATGCCATAGGGGCGGAGCTATTGAGAAAACAAAAAAAAGGGGGGTCTTCAAAATTGGGGAAGGAGGGGTGGGGGTGGGGGGTCAATGCACCAAGTTGCAATTTTCATGCGATATATAACCTTTGCCGAAAACCGCAAGTCGATATCTTTTTTAGTTTAGGAGCTATTAAGCTTCAAAGAGCGGCCGGACGGCCGGCCGGCCGGGAACGTAACTTAGCCACATATATATTCGGAATCAGGAAGTGGCGAAACACATTTTGGCCAAATTTGAGGTCGATCGGACGACATGAAATTTTGTTAGGATTATAGTAGGTGAGATTGTTAAGAATCTCACCTAATACCGTTGAATAATTCCTAATAACGGTTTTTCAAGGTCAAAGGTTAAAAAGACACTAGAGTGCGCATTTATTAAGCAAAGCATTATTTATTTAGTTAGGGGTCGTTGGAAAGATCTTGGAATTTCCTATAAATCTGAACCGATTCCAATCGGTTTTGTATCGGTAATGAACCAGTTCATAACCGATAAAAAAATTTATCTGAAAATCAATCCTATTACTTTTAAAACTGTTTTGGGGGATAGTTTGAGAGATTTATGAATCGGTTCAAATCGGTTGAGAACCGGTAAACGGTAAATGATGCGAAAGTACTTTTGCGGTATAGTATCTATGTCACGAGTTCGAGCATTTCGCAAAGCCTGGGACACTTTGCCACCACTTTTTTTCTCTATGTTCCTTATGCATTTTCAACCTTATGGATTTATGAAAATTTGACGCATTGGACTAACTATTAAAATATAAAATAATAATAGGCCAAATTCATTTATAACACATTGAAAAAAAAATAAATTGTGCGAAGCTTAAATAGTCCAAAGGTAGCGCGCTTTCTCCTGCTTTTTAATTTGTCAATTATCAAAAAATTCTTGTAATTATTTTAGGAACTCTCCATAAAAAAAAACATTTTAAAATCGTTCAAAAATTGTAAAAGATATCTTTTTATACATTGGTGGAAATAAGTATAATTCCACCCCATAATCCTTAAAGAAATTCAACAAAAAAAGAAATGTTGAAAAAAATTCATACGAAGACCATTACGTCCTTTCATGCCAACATAAAAAATCGACATTTTGATTTTTTCTTCTAAGTATTTTTAGAAATATAATAGAATTTTATTTTTTAGGCTGAAAATAAGTATAATTCGACTAAATAAATTGAGCGCTAGGGTATTTATTTTTGACCAAATTTAGGTTAATATCTTTTAATAATTTCATTTTTAACTATAATTAATAAATTAAGTTCCATTTTCTAAATTTTTGAATTAATTTTTGTCGAAATATCGTAGGAAAAATGTTCAACGAACAAAAATAAGGGAAAAATTAAAATCTTGGTGGCGATGGATCTTAGGAACTAAGAATAATGACTAGGTTGTATCAGATAATTGTCAATTTTGTCAATATATCCGCCATACACGCCTCTTAATGTACCCCACGGGTCAAGAATCTTCTTTTGTTAGAGGCCAAAACACCTTTTTGCCTCTAACAGTGTTGCTTTTCAGTGGAACATAAAGGACTTTTCTACCGAAATTTCATTGTAAAATGTTTAGACTAAAAACAAGCGTAAACAAAACCTATCATTCATTTTTGTGCAAAAAAATAACTTTGAAACTTTCAAAGAGCGTAAAACATGTCATGTTGATCAAACTGTTGAAAACGTTTTTTTTTTTCAATAATTTTTAGTTTTCATGCGACGATGACCCAAGGCCACTTACGAATGCGTTTTTGGGACAAAAGCATAAGGACATAACCAGCAAGCATCATTTTACAATGAAATTTCGGTGGAAAAGTCCTTTATGTTTCACTGAAAAGCAACACTGTTAGAGGCAAAAAGCTCTTTTGGCCTCTAACAAAAGAAGATTTTTGACCCTTGGGATACCTTAACAGGCATATGTGGCAGATATATTGACAAATTTGACAATTATCTGATACAACTTGGTCATTATTCTTAGTTCCTAAGATCGATCGCCACCAAGACTTTATTTTTCCTTTTTTTTTTTCGTTGAACATTTTTCCTACGATATTTCCGCAAAAATTAATGCAAAACTTCAAGAAATGGAACTTAATTTATTAATTATAGTTAAAAATGAAATTATTAAAAGATATTAACCTAAATTTGGTCAAAAATATATACCCTAGCGCTTAATTTATTGAGTGGAATTATACTTATTTCCAGCCTAAAGCCAGTGATAAGCCTAGATCAGCTTATAGAGGTGTGATTCCTTCGTTGCAAATTCGGATTGTGGCAAACTCGAACGATATTTATACATAAAATTGGGTGAGAAATGCATAAAAGTGTCTGAAAATCTTTAAAGTCGATTATCTCGGAAACTATGAAAGATAGAGGCCTCAACTTTACATTCATTGAGAACCTCTGTCAGCGACCCGAGAATTCGCGAAAAATACGCGCACCGTGAAAATCCGCGAAAAATTAGCGCCCCGTGAAAATCCGCGAAAAAATTCGCGGCCCGCGAAAATTCGTGAAAAAATACGCGACCCGCGAAAAATCCGCAAAAATCATCGAAAAAATTCGCGCCCCGCGAAAATCAGCGAAAAAATTCGCGCCCCGCGAAAATTCGCGAAAAAATACGCGACCCGCGAAACTCCGCGGAAAATTACACGCTCCGCGAAAATCCGCGAAAAAAAATCCCTCCCAGCGAAAATCCGCGAAAAAATTCGTGTCCCGCGAAAATTCGCGAAAAAATACGCGACCCGCGCAAATCTGCGAAAAATTTCACGCCCCGCGAAAATTCGCGAAAAAATTCGCGCCCCGCAAAAATCAGCGAAAAAATTCGTGTCCCGCGAAAATTCGCGAAAAAATACGCGACCCGCGCAAAATTTCACGACCCGCGAAAAAAATCGCGGATCGTGAATTGTACAGTAGACTCTCTCAAATTCGGGCATATAGGACCGAAATGTCAGCCGAATTAGACAGAAATTCGGGCGACATGTGCATATAGATATTGAGTTTACACACTGATATATATCGTAAATTGCATGAAAATCCCTCAATAATGCAAAATCACATCAAAACTATGACAAACCATGTCAAATTTGAGCATATTTGATTCATTTGATAATCATAATCAAACTTGAAAAATGACAACAAACTTTTTTCAAATGTAACCGCTGCCCGAATTTAAAAGTAGCCCGATCTTAAAAGAGCCGAATTTGCGAGAGTCTACTGTATATGCCACCTTACAAATCTTCGAATATAGACAATTAGACTATGTAGAGAGGGAGAGTGAGAGAAAGGGAGAGTGAGAGAGTGCTATATATGGGGAAAGCTTATCCGACGCCGCTTCTCCCGCTTTTTTTCCCGCCAAGCAAATTTTCTTAAAATTGAAATCTTTAAAGTGAAATATCTCGAGAACAGCTCGACGAATGTCTTAATTTTTTTTTAAATTGGTCTAAATTTTCTGGACTACAACATAAACATAAAAAATTCAAAATCGCATACCTAGATTTCGAGATGAACTACAAAACGTGATTTTTAACCGGTTTTTCAAAAAACTAATAGGACAGAAATCGTCGTACGCGCGCGTAGATATCTACTACTGGAACTGGGACTAGGAGTGACCCACTTTTCTCGAATAAGGACTATTTGTTAGAGAAACTCAAAAGCTACAATTTGTGGAAGAAACTTTTTTTTTGGACATCTTACTTTTTTTTATTCATCGACTTTGCAAGAATTTTAACATTTTACACGCATAGAAAAAAATGACAGAAATCCTTCTATCCCATTTTCTGGACAAACTAATGAAGATATCGACATGGAATGTTCTAAGTACTCCCCCATAAGCTGAACCAAGGAATCCAAATATCACATCAATTTCATCCCCACGTTTATCCTTCCCCTCCAGAAACCACTCTTTTAGGATTTCAGTAACTTTTTCCTTGCGTTTAACACTTCAAAATTCTTGCAAAAGTCGATGAATAAAAAAAGTAAGATGTCCAAGAAAAAAGTTTCTTCCACAAATTATACCATTTGAGTTCCTCTAACAAATAGTCCTTGTGCGAGAATTGTGGGTTACTCCTGGTCACAGCAGTAGATGGTCAAAAAAGACGTTGCAAAAAGTGTCTTCTTCGACATAAATGGTTCTGGATGACCATGGTTTATCCATAGCAGATTAAGTATACCAGATTCTAAAAGCTAATGAACCAAGCTTTCCAACAATAGTTCACCCATCCAAATATGTTCATCAGGAGCTGAGATATACCACTCCAAACTTTCAACCTCTTCTACTGACAGAATATATGTGCTCATCTAATATTTAAAAAAAAATATTATGAAGATATCTCTATCCAAACCAGAGATATTGCGTACTACGGACGACCGGACGGCAGCCGGACCCGAAATTGCCGGCCTATGATTTTCGGCATCAGGGATGTTCAAAAAATATACCCTGTGAATTTCAGCTCGATCGGAGCACTTTGAGAAAATCCGAGGATTGCAATAGGTGTGATTATGAAGGAATCACACCTAATATCGCACTTCAAACTTGGAACATCGATACTTATAAGCAGACTGGGCAAAATTATGAGCCTTTACCCTATGCCAACGATCGATGCAACCGATGATATGTAGGGGAAACTGGGGCACCACCAAACACTGCGATTTTTTAAATAGGTATAAGATTTCAGAGAATGAAACTTACATGAAATCATAGATACTATAGGGATACTTGTCCAACGAAATAATGATCCACATAGTTCAAGTAGTTTAAAAATAAGAATCTTTTTTCGCAAAATTGTGAGATTTTAATAATTTTAGTCATTTATATATCTACCTGGAAAATAAAACTGAAATAAGTTACATCAAATTTCACTACACCAGTACTTTCCTACATGTTTTGGGATAATATTTATGTATCTCCTAAAGAAATTATTGTTCACATTTTTTTTAAAAGAATATAAAATCCATCACAAAACAGAGTTTGGGGCACCAACAAACAGGCAAATTTCTCACAATTGCAGATGTCGCGAGCGTAGCTTGAATGCCTTGAATGGCAAAATTTTTCCTCTTATCTTTCTCACTTTTCATCTCCCTCTTTGTTCGATTTCAGAAATTTATATCCATTCATGGGATTTTCATTCAAGACTCAGGAGAAATATAGTTTCAAGAACCCAATTTTGCATTAAATGATTCTTAATGATTCTTAAGTGATTTTAATCAAGGATTGACGAATGATTTCTCGATTTTATTACAAATAATAAGAAGAGCGCGTAAAATTTGAACTTTAGGTATAGTGTTTGCCACGATTTTAGTGGCACAGCTTTCCAATCAGAAGTCGAATGTTGTCAAAATGATGAAAAATCCATTGAAAAATATGTTCGGTGTGCAATGCTTTAGTTTTTTGCTATTTTAGTCACTCATTCTAAATTTTGCAGTGCTTTTTTGAGTATTATTTACATTTTCAATACATTCTTTATAATTAGGAATTGTGGTGAATGCTCAAAATAACTTCAATAGGTGAGAAAATGAGGTGTTTTTTGGTGCCCCAGAAAGTGTTTATTGGTACCCCGGGTGGTTGAAAAAAAGCGGAAAATATACCCTGTGAATTTCAGCTCGATCGGAGCACATTGAGAAAATCCGAGGATTACAATAGGTGTGATTAGAAGGAATCATCACACCTAATATCGCACTTCAAACTTGGAACATCGATGCTTTATAAGCAGACTGTTCAAAATTATGAGCCTTTACCCTACACCAACGATCGATGCAACCGACGATATATTGGAATATTGAAAAAAAAAAAATGTACAGTAGACTCTCTCTCAATCGGGAATATAGGGCGAAATGTCATCCGGTTTAGCGATAGAATTGAGCGTCAAAGCCTTTCTAAATTCCACAAAAAGTGCTCAAATATAAAGAATCACGATAAAATAGGAAGAACTATAGCGAATTTGAGCGAATTAGCTTCATAATTAAATGTGAAAATTGTCAACAAAACTTTGCGCCCGATTGAAAAAGAGCCGATTGAGAGAGAGTCTACTGTATCAATAAAAAAGACACGATTTCCAAACTGATAAACCCCTTGTCGGAAGAAAAACTATTGAAAAACTTTAAAAATTGAAAATAGAATAAAAAACATTGGACTCACCGATAACGACAGTCCCTTCCTGATGGGCTGCTGAGCCGTCTGAACTTGTCTCTGTTGCTGCACCTGAACCGTAGCCGTTCGCTGGATCTGAGCCGTTTGTTGCTGCGGCTGCTGCTGTGCCTGCTGCACCGTGGCCTGTGACGCCGGAATGGCCTGAATGAGCGTCGGCTGACCACCAGGACGCTGAATGAGTGTATATCCTTGCTGATTAAGTACATTCAGTCCCTGTACATTGGTCGCCAGTACCGGCCTAATGATCGTTCCCTGGGGACTCTGCATTGTATTCTGCTGCTGCTGCAACTGTGACACATTCGTAATGAGTGCCGGAATATTCTGCTGCTGACTCTGTGGTGCAATCACCACGGGTGTCAATGATGGGATATTCTGTGACATGCTGCGGGTGGGCACAAGAGCAGGAATCTGATTCAGTGTTGTCCCTTGAGGCTGTCCACTCTGATCCTTAATCATACCCGGAGATCCAGTCAGGATTGTGGTTCCAGTGAGATTTTGCAGTCCAGACACATTACTTATGGGAATCTGTTGGTAGATAGTATTCCCTCCAGGAGCTACACTCTTGATAATCACTCCCTTCTGGGCCAACATTCCGGGATTTGTGAGTATGAAAGTCTTTCCTTTGACATTTGGTGAGGACATCACAGCAAACTTCTGCCCTCCCTGCCCCGTGACAATCTGAGCAGTTTGACCCAGGCTCTGACCCAGCGTCTGTCCCTGAGCTGTCTGTGGACCAGCCACCAGGGTTACCACATTGGATGTTGGAGTTGTGATGTGTGATGATCCAATAACTTTCTTAGCTTCCTGCTGCTGCTGTTGCTGCTGCTGCTGCTGCAGATTCTGCAGACTGACAATTTGATGGGGCTGACTGGGAATCAATGGCGGGATGCTGGTGGTTTGGGACGGGGTCACCATGATCGTGGGTGCCGTCTTGATCTGTACGATCTTTGGCATTTGGGCTATTTGGTGGAATTGTTGCTGACTAGCCGTAGGCTGTGTCTGCGAAACTACAACTGTCTGCCCACTTCCAGCCATTTCCTGCCGCACAATATGCGATCCCTGAACTGCTCCAGGACTCGAGAACACCGTCAGTGCTGGCATATTCAATGACATGGGAGACGAAATAACCGTTTGGGAGATAATCTGAGGTCCTGTCGGCGAAGATGTTGCCGTGGAAGACGCTGCCAGAGGTTCAGATTTCACCAAAGCCGGAGCCTGTGACGTAATGAGTTTTGCGGACATTTTTGGAGCTTTAGGAGTCGTAGGAGATGTTATCATCTCATATTCCTCCTCCTGCGGTGATTCCACCTTACACTCCATCGACGATTTCACTTCGTACAATGTCTCAATGCTGTGCTTGGGTGTTGCTCCACCGGACGTCGAGATGACCGAAGGAGTTGTCTTGGAGGCAGATGATGAGGCTGAATTGACCGAAGGATTTTCCTTGACACTGGCCGTAAGGGCTGCTGCAGGCGTCGCTGGTTGAGTATAGATAGCCGATGCTGTCAATCCAGCAGCATAATCAGGCGTAGAGGAAGACACTGTGGCTGGGGGTGTTGTGGAAGCTCCTCCACTAGCTGCAGCTGCAGCAATCTCTTGAGCCTTCTTCTGTTGTTCCTCCATCTCCATCTGGCGTTTTCGCTTCTTGGCCGCCGCATATCCAAGTGGCTGCTCAGCAATGTCCAATAATTTGATACCACCATCTTTCCTTCCAGCCGTTGTTCGGCTCATATTTGGCCTACTGAGACCCGATCCCGATGTCGGCGACCGGAAACCACTTGTGGGCATCCTGGAGGGTATCCCCTTGAGTGGAGTGGTATCTGTCATCTTCCTGGGCATTCCTCGAGATCTCAATGGGATTGTGGGAGCACTAGCTTTCTTAAGAGTCGACTGAGCATCGGAAGATTTTTGCAACAGTTCAGCTCTCAGCTGGACACTTTTGGGCTTCCGTTTGAGCGTAAAATGCTTTACTGGAGGCGACTGTTGCCCAACCTTTTATAAAGATATACAAAAAACACAGGATAATGGCTGAAAAAACCCTTTAAACCTAATCATTAAAACGAGTTTTAAAAAAATTCAATAAGTTGCGGGACTGAAATATAGATGGAGCCATTATTGACAAATTTTAAAAAGAAAAGAAGAGTCAGAAACAGTGGATTAGATATGCAAATTTAATTCTCTTAACACACTTATGCCCTAGACACACTTACGACTTAAGCCAAGAGAAGACTTAGTGGAAAATTATGGAAGTGTAGTTTAACCCTTTAACTCTTTCGCGTCTTTAGGGTAATGTCATGACTCGGGGAAAAAAGCTTTTTTTGGGTATTTACATTAATTGAAATCTATCTGTTCGTGCACGACATCATAATAGAAGGATGTAAGATTCTTGGCTCATTTTCTCAAGACTCCAGTTAGATTTCAATTAATGTAAATAGCCCAAAAGAAACTTTTTTCCCCGTGTCATATATGACCCTAAAGACGCGAAAGAGTTAAGGACGATTGGAACACCGGTGTCCCATAAAGAAAATAATTTTTCCTGACTACCTAAAGTTATTTTTTTTCTTATGTCTGTACATAATTGTAAAGTAGAAGATTGAAGAAATCTAGAATATTTTTTGCAAGTCTCTAGCTATTTGCTATGTAGTAAATATTTAAGCTCAAAAATGTCAAATTTTAATTCTCAAATTCATAATTGATTTTATTTATTTTTTATACTTCCAATTTTTTTTAAGCAAAACACTTTTGGCAATAAAAACTACAATACTCATACGTAATATTTTTCATTAAAGCGAAAAATATTATTCATTGGTATTGTCAGAAAAATTACTAAAAATTTTTGGGCTATTTTTGTCCCTATCGTTCATAGAGGCGCAAAAAACACCGAATCTAACTCTGTTGAACTTTCCAAGGTTAGATGTAAGATTTATCATAGATTATGTCTAACAGTTTAATTTTTATTGTTGATTTTCATTCCGTAAAAAGTGTCTCGTCGTTAAAGGATTAACCATTATTTCTAATATAATTACGCTAAGCCATCTCTCAGCTAATCCCCAGGTCTGTCGATTTAAGGCCGAGAGACCGATGATTACAAACTTGGAAAATTAATTGTCAAGACACTAAATAATTACTGATAGTGATTCTATTTTTTATCCCAGCAGAAAATAACTATTGACACATTCTGAGTAAAATGCAGGCATTTTGCGGCCAATACCGTACTTTTTCGATATAATGGAATTACTTCAACATTTCTAATTTTTTTTTTTAATATATACTAGAAAAAAGTTAACAAAAGTTAAACAACTCAAGTCTTCAGAAGTGACTATATTTTATTGGCCGCCAGTGTATTGTCTTCTACAATTATGCCGAAGTAATCATCAAAATCGGTTGAGCAAGAGTCGAGATAATTGAGTTTATGTAATATGAAAATTGATTTTTTAACTGTGGCGCCCCTACCGTTGGTCCTTTGAAGTATAAATGTTCTATATAATTGTCGCGCTGTGCGAGACCTTTAATTTGCGCACTCACTACTCAAAATCGGCTAAATAGAACCGGAGATATGGCGGTTTGAATTTCGAGAAGTTTGATCCCTCATATCTCCGTTTGAGTTCTAACCACAGCAAGCGAACCCACGCCACTTTTTGGAAACGTCATAGACTAGACTACAATACTCTAAAATTTGTTTAACTTGCACAACGAAGTTTTTGAGAAAAATGAGTTTGAATTTTGACGCTATCGCAGCACCAAGTGTAGTGAAGTATGAAAACTGACGTAGTGACATAAACTTAAAGGCAGGACACAAATGTCCCTTCCAGAAGCGTAAGTGGAAGTGGATTCAATCCAGGGTAAAAGTATTTAAAAGTGAGTATTTTTACTCTGGATTGTATCCACTTCCACTGACGCTACCGGAAGGGACATTTGTGTCCTGCCTTTAAGTTCAACTGTAGTGATTTTTTGACCTTTCATTTAGTTCTTCGAAACGAAGTCAAAAAACCAAAATTTAGGTCAAAATGCTAATTAGAACCGGAGATATAGGCCGGTCAATTTTCGAACTTTCACCCTTTATAGCTCGGGTCAGATTAAGATTTTTTTTGATTGATAGGTATAATATGCGGCTACACCATACTAAAATTTGTGCCCGATGCATCTTGGAGTTTTTGAGTAATACAGGCTTCAGACTTAAGGCTTAGCCATATGGTTTAAAATCTTAAAATTTCTTATTAGTCTAGAATTTTTAGACAATTTCAACTTAAGATTGGATTATTAAAGACAAATGATGAATTACATTCAGAAAAACCAATAAAATCAATTGCTATTTAGGATTTTAAGAACTTCGGGAATTGGGCTAAACTTCTAGTATGAAAACCGCTTTACTTAACTTAGAAAATTGAAAATTTTTCTTTTCAATAATAGCGCACCTAGTGGTAGTTTTATAAGCTTCCGATGTCATTTCATGGCTTTCCAAAATGCCCTCACTTTTTAAATTTTGACAAATTAGAACCGGAGTTATGACCATATTTTAGGAAATTTTCATTTTAGGAAGCTCCAAAACTAAACAGCCCTCTACATTCGTGATCAGAAAGTGCAGTGCAAAGTTTGGGCTCGATCGGAGGGAGGACATGAAAGTTTTATAGGATTAATAGTATGTGAGAGTGTTAAGAATCTCTCCTAATAGATTGATTGAAACAGATAGACATATAAAAAAGATAGAATGCAGAAGTCCGTGCGGATTAAGCAAACCCATAATGAAATCTTACTCTTTAGTTATTGCAGTAAATTAAAAATATTCTAAAAGCACATTTAAACTCTTTTCAATGCGATTTTAATTTTTTTACTTTTTTTTTAAATTAATATTTCCAATTAAAAATTAGAATTACCTTAAAGAATAATAAAAAAAATAATTTTTAATAAAATTAGTACACTAAAACCCATTAATTTAAACATTTGGATTGAGCCACCCTGTTCCGGCGAAACCTTCCCCTAAAACGTCTTCAAAATACTCACAACAGAGATAAGAGCTGCTTTGTTGAGGTACTGACACTCCAGAGGAAGCATACAGAGATCGCTGTGTTTGTTCACTAGCTTCTTCAAGTCGTTCACCATGTCCGTGAAAATGGGTCTAGTCTCATCGTAATCTGAGATTTCCGTATTGAGAGATCCAGTGGCGGGAAAAGTCTTCATTGTCTCGGCTACCATCGACACCCACAGCTCTGAATCCAGCCCTGCCACTTCAATAATCTCCTCCAGCTCCTTCTTCCACTGCAAAACCACATATTTGCTCATTATTCACGTTCCCGGACAAATTTCCCGCCCAACTCACCTCCTCAACATGACGCCTCGGAATGTGGAAGAAGCTGAGCAGCAGCTTCAGCTTGACCTGCGTTTGCAGATCCGGGAAGCAGTCCTTGATATTCTTGAGAACTTCCTTGTTCAGCTGGGAGCATATTGAGCCACTCGTCCAGCTATCATTGGCATTGGAAGTGCCCAATTTATTGTGGAGCCACAAACAAGTGTCAACATTGGCCGCCATTTTTGTTTAGTGCCCCCAACTTTGGAATCCACGTACACTCCTACACCCCCGGAAAACACACTTTTTCACCCACTCGCACCAATTTGCCACACTGGATCACTAGAAAATCACTTAATATAGACACTCAACTTGATGGTGCAACTGAGAAAGTAAGGAAAATCGCGTTAATTTAGGTGCTATTAACATACAAAAAATAATACACTTTCTGACATTCGCAAACGCTCTGAAGTTGGCGCTGAAACTGCTCGAATATCGCAAAGGTTGCTCGATATATCGCCAAAAAGCCTATTCAGAAAAGAGATTTGATTTTTTGGTAAATCTTATTAATTTCTTTTTCTCTTTTTAATCATCTGAAGATTAGTTCAAATATAATTAAAAAAGATAAATAAAATTTAAAATTTATGTAGACTTTTTCAGATGATTATTTTTAAATCTGCAAGAATAGGCCTGAATAAGCTTTTGATTTCAAATTATACGTTACATTATCACTGAGAAAAATAATCCCTATTTAACAGCTATATAACATTATAAATTTTCTGGACATAAATTTTCTTTTTTTATTTAGTCTTCAGTTTTCCATTCCTAATGTTCATAATTTTAATCTTTATTCGACTTACTCCCACTAATCAGTGAATAATTTAAAATTTTACTTCTTTTGCCACGATTATTGTACGCCGTACGTTATCTTCTCTCTCTCATCATAATTTATTAAGATCGAATAAAATGATTTTAAAGTGTGGTTAAAGTCTTAAGTATAATGCATTTATACGTAATTTCATAGTCCATTTATACCCCATTTGCAGGAATCAAAAATAATGAGAGAACATTAAGTATAATGTGCAATTTATTTGAGTACAAGACTGTTAAAATTAAATTTTGATTTTGTCATTTTTTTAAACGTAAAAATATGACACTAAATTAACAGACAGTGTCGGCCATAAGTTTCCTGACAAATCTATATTCACTAAACCAGGTGGAAAAAATGTTAGAAAAAAATAACATTTTAAAATTTTTGTTTTTGCAAATGAGTTGCTTGTAATCCATATATGTTATTTTATGTATTTTTAAAAATTTAATTCACTTTATTTCATATAAAAAATAATTGCTTTACTAAAGTTGTGCATTTTTCAGCGGCCATAAGTTTCTTGACACATTTGTAAAACTTATTCAAAATGGTGAAATACGTGCAAATAACTTCTTTTAACCAACCCAATTATATTTTACAGTTATGTGATTTAATTAAGAGACAAATCGTGAGTTTGCACATTTATAAAGTTTGCAACCGTCAATTTATACATTGATCGCTCAGAATAATAAACGAATAACTCGCAGCAGGCAAATTTTACAGGAGAGCGATTTGAAGCTGAGATTTTCACATGCAGAGTATAGGATTTTTGAGATTTAAAATCTCTATAACTTTGAAAATAATTATCTTTCAAGTATAATATTCAAAGGGAAGGTAGAGAGAATAAAGATGTATCCAAAAAGCGAATAAAATGAATTTTGTAAAAAAAATTGAGTTGTTTGACTTATATTCTGAATCGTCGACATATAAAAGTGATGATAAATAATAATAAAATAGTGTGTTTTTTGTTACTTTATAATTTAGGCTAAATTAAAAGTTATAAGAAGTTAAAGAATGGGTAATCTTCCAGATACTGGCAGAAGAAATCTGCGTCGTTAAATCTTTAATTTTATAGAAAATCATTGCAGGATATACATAAAATCTTGAAAACTTATGGTTATGAGGCACGAAAACATTTGGAAAACGCTACTGGCAGACCCAGATTTTCGATTCACAGGGTTGATAACCACATTGTAAGCATCTCTGATAGTGGCCTCGTGATTATCTGTTTCAAAAATTCAGAATCAGTTTGTTCCTGAAGGTACGCAGGCTCCAAATATTTCAAGAATCAAACGAAAATTAAAAGAAAAATGATAAAATCGTAAAATGTTATTTTTTCTATCATTTTTTCTACCTGGTTTCTCGAACACAGATTTATCAAGAAACTTATGGTTAACATTGTATATAATTTTGCAATATTACAAAAATTTTGCATTATTTCTATCAAGGGATGTTTTCTACCGACAAAATCATAAAGGTTCATATTATACAGCGTAAATGTATTTATATTTAATAAGGAAAATCTTTTATAGATGTATCTAAAATTAACTTTTTTCTGTATTTTCAAGTACACTGAAAAAAATAGGGTGTGATTAACAATTTTCCTCAAAAATTTTAACACTTTTTAGGTGTAAAAATATATCAAAATTTTTTAATGTTAATCTTACACCTTTTTGGGGGTAAAATTAACATGAAAAAGGGTACCTTTAACCCCTAATACACATAAAAAGGGTAATATTTACACCGATTTTGGATCAATAGTGCAGGGTAAAATTAACATTTCCGGAATGTTATTTTAACTTTTTCGGATTTCTCTCAGTGTATGCGTTAAAAAATCAGTCTGTATTTCCTAATTCGTTTTCTGTTTTTCATTAAAAAATATTACCCTGTAAAAAATGCGAGGCAAAAACTACTGCAAAAGTAATCCAATAAAACTAAAGAAAAGTAGATGTAAATAAAAGAAATAGTTTTCCAAATTCTTTATTCCATAGAAGCATCACATTTTGCAAGATTAAACTACAATTCATCAAAAAAGATACATTAAAAAACTACCTTAAAAATAAATTCTTATTTGTTCTAATTACACACATGATATGGTATTTTATAAAATCTTCAAGGAATGCATAAACTTGATCAATAATGCGAATTTGTGGCAGAATAAGCAATCAATTGTCAGAAATTGGCTTCCAATGAACTATCGCTCTTTGAGAATTTGGAGCTTTGGCAAATGGTCGTGTTCCGTCAGTGTAAACGTATTCATTTACTTGGTAGTCCAGAAGTTCCTGGTAGCCCATCACAGTTCCCAGTTGCTGCAAGAATGAGAAAGATTAGTCTCCTTCCTTAGTACAAATAATATCTCTGGACTCTAAAATTCTTAAAATAATGTACCTGTGTCAAGGGACTCGTGTTTGTTGTGAAGATTCCTGTGAACTTCTTCCGCTTCGCCACCTTGATGACTTCCTCCTCCATAAACTGAATCAGTGCAATATTCTCCTGTGCATTGAGTTCAGCATGTGTGCCCATCATGAACGAATGGAGGATCACATTTTTGCCAGGAGGGAGTTTAGTGTCTCTGATTGGACCCTCAACAAACTCCAGGAACTCAAATACAATTATCAGTAGATTCGTAACTGCCACTTCGGGTTCGTCTCTGGCATCGAAATTTAGAGCCACTCCAACAGTCTCATTCTGCTCATTTGTCACCACAAAACTTAGATCTTTCTCAACAAGAACATCCCAGATTAATTCCAGAATATCACGATAATCCGTCCTAAGAATATTTGGTTTTAGCCACTGCTCCAAATCTGCCTTCTCGTAGAAACTCGATGTTATTATTCTATTGGACAAAAAATTAGTTAGAACAAAAGATTTTTTTCTCTGTGTCTGTTCTTGAAAATGAAACGTTGATAATAATTAACAACACTATGCAACAATTTTCTTGTTACTTTAATTAACATTAATGATCTTGTAGTTTAATTAAATGTTATCCAGAAGCTTTACTAGATCTAAAGAATTTTCTTCCTTGTAAAACCTTAAATTTTGTTAACCCTTTAACTCTTTCCGGACCGCAGCATATGCTGCAAGTCAATTTCACAATTTTTAATCAAAAATATCTAAGCTCAGGAATTAATTGAGGTCCTACAAAAAATATCTCACATTTGGATATCCATATAGTTTGTAATCATCCACAAGAATCGGATTTATATCAGTTCTAAATAATTAAAAAACATTGTTTTTCATAGAATATTTATATGCTTCTTTGGGTAATAGAGTTCCAAAAGAGACGAAAGAGTTAAGCACGATTGGGTCACCCGTGACCCATAGAGAAAATAATTTTTCCTGACTACCTGAAGTTATTTCTTTCTAATGTTTGTACATAATCACGAAGTAGAAAGATGTAGGAATCTAGGATATTTTTTGCAAATCTCCAGCTACTTGCTATATAAAAAATATTTAAGCTAAAAAATGACAAATTTTCAAATTTTCACATTGGTGCTTGAATTTTAATATTTTTAATATTTCTAATTTTTTTTAAGCAAAAACCTCTTGGGAATAGAAACTATATTAACTATACATAATATTTGTCAACAAAGTGAAAATTATAGTTTATTGGTATTTTCAGGAAAGCTTCATAATTTTCATGGGTCATATATGACCCAATCGTCCTTAAAGGTAAAAAAACACCGAATTTGTCTCTAGTGGATTTTCGAAGATTTGAGGGTAGACTGTTTCGTGTTTTTGTTTATGTGTACGAAAAATAGTTAATTATTCGTGTAATATTGTGTGATATATCAATTAGCTGAGATTTCCCAGTGCAATACTGACTAAAGAAGGTAATATTTTGATAATTTATGAGATACTTCTGCGTATATGTTGTAAATTCATAACTTTTTAATCTTGTAGATGACTTCAAAAATGGAGAAAAAAAATCATGATCAATGAACCCGAAATCATCTACATATTATGCCCGGAAGATAGCGATGATGCCGACATTCTTGTCCTGAACGAAAGCAAAATAATATATTTGGAACAAGACGTGGAAGAAGTGGACTTTGAAGTCTTCATTGAAAGCGCATCAACTCCGGAAGAACTCCCAGATCCACAGCAATGTGCAACTGTACGTCTTAAATTCCCAGAGACAAACAACATTGCACCACCTACCCATTACAGTAGACTCTCGCAAATTCGGCTCTTTTAAGATCGGGCTACTTTTTAATTCGGGCAGCGGTTACATTTGAAAAAAGTTTGTTGTCATTTTTCAAGTTTGATTATGATTATCAAATGAATCAAATATGCTCAAATTTGGCATGGTATGTCTTAGTTTTGATGTGATTTTGCATTATTGAGGAATTTTCATTCAATTTACGTTATATATGAGTATGTAAACTCAATATCTATATGCACATGATTAAATTATCGTTGCATTTCAAAAACTTTGTCGCCCGAATTTCTGTCTAATTCGGCTGACATTTCGGTCCCATATGCCCGAATTTGAGAGACTCTACTGTACCATCAAACATGTTTCGAAGAAAACTGAGGTGCACATGGTGCTATCAGAAAAAAAGGATTATAAGACCAATTCGCTCCTTGGAAATTACAAGGGGCCAACTCAATCTGAGCCATTTTTCAGGAGACAGCATGAAAGATTCAACTTTGTATAAATAATTATCTCATTTATGTATGTTAATAAAAACAATTTAATTCTTTTCTATTTGTATGAGCATTATTATAAATATCGAAACATACATATTTTTACCTTTCAAAATATGTTATTTTATGAGTTAGCTCTTTGTTATTCTAAATGATGCGCAAATTTTCATGAAATTAGAATGACAAGGGATCAACTTGCTTGAGTTAGTCCCTTGTTTCACAAAAATTTGAACGATAAATCTATTTTGTGCCCCTTGACTTCAAATAAAACCGCGCAAGCAATCATAAAGAGCAAAATTTTGAAAAACTTTTCTAATAACGAAATTTATTGACTCATATCATCTGAAATTTTATTAAATTCTCTGTCTGAGTGTATTAAAACCTCAAAATAGCCAAAAAGAGAGTTGGCCCCTTGTAATTTCCAAGGAGCGAATTGTATTTGTGAGGCGTGCGACATTTATCTCTGTGTTACCTTACCAGTATGCGAAATTTGTTTTGATGAATATCATAAAAATTAAAAATTAAAGTAAACTATAATACATTTTTCATCAAAATTAATGTTTTTGTGTACCAGTCTTCAAGATTCTTTGAGACCAAAAATTGAATGAGGTTTTTTAAAATTCATTTTTGATCGTTTTAATTTTTACTCGTACTCTAATTTTTTTTTATTATTACAAATATATTCAAGTTATTTATCCTTCAAAAATAACAGAGCAAACGAGTAAACTAGTCGTATGGAAAATTTTGTGTTTTTTTTTTACCTTTAAGGACGATTGGATCATATATGACCCATAGTTTTCCAGGACTCCTAGGGATGGGAAAATTTCCTTTTAACCGTAAATCTCTTATTTAGGCTAAAATATCGAGGGAAACTCGATTTCATTGAATTTTGCTCAGCGGAAAACTTCTCGTCGTCAAAGGGTTAAATTAAATACCAAAACTATCAAATAAGATTCACCAAGAATTCATGTGTTGATGTAAATTTATCAAGGACATTATAGGTAAACCGTTTAAAATTGTTGCAAAACGTTATGATAAATGGAATTCATTTTTAACTTACTCAATCACATCTGCTCTGTGGGTATCATTGAGTGGAGTAGCTGTAAGTTTCCACTGCTGGCTCTCTTCAATTATCTTCGGGTTAATCTTGGAGATTTCCTGTGTTACACCTTCATGCAGAATTTGCAGAATCTCTCCGAGATCCTTTGCTGCAATAAATTCTGTGATCCCAATGTTGTATCCCTTATCCCTGAGCTGTGTAACAGTAAAGATGGAGTTTAGGGAATTGCCTCCCAGCTCGTAGAAATTGCTATGCAGTGCAAGAGTTGTCCTAGTAGATCGTCCAATAACACTTCCAATTGTCTCGAAGAGATCTTTGGCCACTTTCAGCTGATCTTCCGGAACACCACTGTAGTCGTAATCGACAATGACATTGGAGTCATCTTTACGAGTTTCAAAAAAATAAAAATAAAATAACCCATTAAAAAAATAACCAGTTCACTTGAAAAAGAAGTGAAAGAAGTGCACATTACCGTTGTTGTTTGTATTCTCATATTGCCTTATCAATGACTGCCGGTCAACTTTTCCATTCACCAGCAGCGGAACTGCATCAATAATCACAACTTGTGGTACCATGTAGCTAGGTAAGACTTCAAGCAACTTCGACTCAATCTGCATTCCAAGTGTTTTCTGGGACTTTGCCTCCGTGGTTAGCAGCGTGAAGGCCACCACAGTCTGATCGATTTCACCAGGTTTGTAGCACAGCACAAAGGATTTGTCCACTTCCGGCAGACTCAGGAGATGCCTCTCAATTTCTGTGAGATCCACACGATGCCCTCGAATTTTTATCTGTGAATCTGTTCGACCTTCGAAGATCAGTGCAGATTTCTCTATCCGTCCGAAATCACCAGTCCTGAAGAGACGGGAATATTTGGGATCCACAGCCAGGGGATTCTCAATAAATCGATGAGCATCTCGGTTGTTCACATAGCCTCGTGCAAGATTCATTCCCGATACAAACAACTCCCCTATCTCTCCCAGAGTCACAGGGCGGAATTCCGTGTCCAGAAGATACAGAACAGTATTATCAATTGGATACCCAATGGGAATCTTCTCCATGGTCTGAAGGGCTTTTTTACTGTCGCAGATGAAATAAGTCACATCTCCCATGATTTCAGTTGATCCGTAGAAATTACAAAGGACATGGGATCCTTCCTCAAAGTGATCAAAAAATTCTCGTGCCAGTGATACTGACAACGTCTCTCCTGAGCATACCCAAATTCTCAGTTTCTGCAAGAGTTTTCGGCTACCCTTCTGCAGGCCCAGGTACATTAGGATAGATTTAAGGAGTGTAGGAACCAATACCAATCGTTCAACTTTATGCTCCTCAAGCAACTGCACCAGCTTCTCTGGATTCTTCGTGGATTCCTTTGTGATGCAAAGCAAGGCCATTTCATTGAGCAGAGGACCCCATATCTCAGAAATATGATCCACAAATGTAAGGGCAGTTTTGAAAACCCCAACGGACTCAGTGGGTGAATATGGGAATTCATCCCACTGCCACGTTAGACGATTTCCAATAACTGAATGAGGTAAACGAACTCCTGCAAGATCAAAGAGTAAAAAACACATTAAAAAAAAGCAATTCTATAATTAAACTTGAATTAAATTGCTATGCAATAAGATATTGAGATTGCATCACATTTCATATCCTCTCTTCAAACCACAGTATTTTTTTTCTTTAAATCGAGATTCAATTCGTTTAGCTTGCAGCATAAAAATTCCTAGTCGCAAGAGAGGTGCTGTTAAACCCGTTTTCACAAAGTCTTTCAGCAAAGAGGTGGAATTAGGAGTAGGGCTTATAGGGCTCTAATATCCGTAAAGCCATTATTCATAGATCAGCAATTTTAAAAATGCGATTTCCAACACCCAAAAAAAATTCCTCCCACTCAAATAACCTGTTGAACCACTTTAGTAACATTTAGATAATTTACGTGTTGTTTACAGAACTTACATATTATTTGCATTGAAAAACCATTTAATTGCAGACCGTGTGACGTAAAATCAAATAAACAGTAAAAGCTTCTCCAACTAAATTTATAGCTTTTGCCAGCATGTGCAGTAATATCTTAGAATTTATTTCTTTCAAGAGATCTTTTAAAAGTGAAGATGCTTTTTTGTTTATAGTGACTCATGGGCATATTGGTCGGATTTATGTCAACAAATGAATATTCCAAGAATGGTTTCACTAATGGGAAAGCCCGTGGTAAGAGGCCCATGTCATCTTAAATCGAGAGAGTAATTTGCATATTTGGAACACTGAGATGAAAAATGCTCTGTTTTTTTTTATTAAATAAAATTGCAACTCACTAGGTTCTTGTAAATTTTGTAGAGTTCCATAAATCCTCAGGTAGATACATTTAATACGGTCTTCGGACTAGGACTAGACGCTTAGGGCCTTGACAGACCTGAGGATTAGCCGAAAGACGGCTTAGCGTAATTATATTGCAAATAATGATCAAACTACATTTCCATCATTTTCCACTAAATCGTCTCTCGACTTAAGTCGTAAGTGTGTCTAGGGCATTATTCTAGTTCGCAAAGGTCTTGAAATTTTAAACACGCAATTGCAAGTAATTTTTCAAAATCTGAAGCCTTTAATCATAAATTTAATCATAAATATTTCCTGATCAGAAAATTAGCGATATTTAAAATGAGCTTTACACAATTTTATATTTGGCAAGAAAAAAAAATAAAATTTTTCGGTAAAAAAAAATCTTTACAAAAAAATATCTAATTTATATATTAAAATTTAGGTTTAGGATCTTTGCAGGTAAAATGAGAAATTCCTTTTTTTCTTTTACTAAAATATGCATCATAATTTTATTGCTTTTATAAGTAAGTTGGCGATAGATATACTAAAGGCTAGAAAGTTCAGTTGAAAGGTAATGATTTTTTATAATTAAGAATGTCAAAATTCATTCAAGTATTTTTTATATGAAATCCTGAGATATTGATACTAGACCTGGAGTTTAAAATCCCTAATTAGTTACATTAAAACTTTTAACCCTTTTAGGGTGGATATTTCCACTCTCTTTACCCTACAAGAGATCAAATTTTGATATTCTGAAATTTCACGAAAACTTAATCACGCGCCACGATTTTTAAGCGTCATCCGGCCTACAGTAGACTCTCTCTCAATCGGGCATATGGGGCAAAATATCATGCAAATTCATCAAAAAATCAAAATGATCATAAATTCCACAAAAAGCTCTCAAATTTAAAGAATCACAATAAAACAAGGGAAAATACAGCAAATTTGAATAAATTTGCTTTAAAATCAAACGTGAAAATCGTCAACAAAATTTTCCGCCCGATTGAAAAAGAGCCGATTGAGCGAGAGTCTACTGTATTAACCGGCCTACGGTAAGATGGGGTAACTTAATGTAATTTGGAACTTTGAGAATTTCTTATAGTTTTAGATGGTAAAAGAAAAAAAACGAAGAAACACTCTCGAATGTAAAGTCTTGTACTTCTTCGTGATTTTTGTTTCTCTCTTTGACCATCCGAAACAGTGAGAAAATCTCAAGATTCTAAAATAGACATGATTCCGAATTACTGCATCTTACTCTAGAAGGCAAACGGTAAGAAATAGCAACCCTTCCATTTCCGTGACCCAGCACATATCGACACCTCTTTACAGTTTTCTCTTTCTACTTCTCCCGCCCAAATTTCTTTGATTAAATTCATAAAACGTATCAAGTATTTCTTTAATATTGAATTATATTTTAGAAGTAGTCTATTCATCTATGAAGCGCCTGATAAGTTGGCCTTTTTATATGGAGCTATTTGAAGCCAATTCCTAAATTGATCTGAGTCTCAGCTCACAGTGTTCCGAAGAAAAAATTTATTTAAACAAAAATTTAGTATATTTAGCCCTCCATACGGAAAGGTATCTTATAATACGGTAAAACTTCTCACTTTTTAAATATTTAGCATAACGGTACCGAGTGCAAAAAAATCCATATAAATTTAAATCGAAGTATGGGAAAGTGACTTCAAATTTCAGGCAACTTGCCAGGGGGTTGCATCAATGTATCTGATAAAGTATGAATAGAACTATACAAATGAGCAGTAAAAAACTAAGTAATTAACAGAAAAAATCTAATTTAACCAATACTTAATTTAAAATTTGAAGTGCAGTAAATTTTTTTTGCAAGGTATGGCAAGGGAAAATAAATTGAGTTTTTACTGTAACATTTTAAATACTAGTTACGTAGGGGGAAGTAGAGCACTATTGAATTTTAAGCAGCTTTGAAATTAAAATTTTTCTTCTATTTTTTTAAAATAAAATTGAGCCTTATCATGATATAATTTAGCTCCACAAAGTAATTGAGAAGTTAAATTGAATTATAATATGGCTCAATTCCATTTAAAAATATGAGAAAAATCCCAATTTCAAAGTTGCTCCAATTTCAAAGTTGCCCCTATTTCAAAGGTGCCCCACTTCCCTCTATATTGGACCTATCTTGTAACATTTTTTTTGCTGACTAAATTTTATTCTACACTGGTAGAATTTTCTAATCTTAAATTTTGAACAATCTCATTTTTTTTGTTATTAGGAAGATCAATCATTTTAATAATTGTCCTTAATTAATTTCAAATTGCTCTCAGTGTACAAATTATCGGAATACCTACACATCTTCAGGAGTTTCTCGTTTCTTTCATTTATACTTCTGTACAAAAATCATTTTATTTTTCATCTTCAAAAATGCGCATTAATTCCAACATAAAGATATTACTGCTCGTACTCCACGGAGAGAGCAGTATATGTAATCCCTCGATTTTGAGTTATATACATATATATATATTTCGACTCCTTACCCCCCAAGGCATTTTGGATAGAATTTTGATAGAATTTTGGAAAACTGAAGTTTCGAGTTTTTTGGCGTCACGCTGTTTGACCGTCTGTCTGTCCGGCTGTCGCCAGCTTTAGAGGTCAAACGGTTAGAGATAGAGACTTGGGACCTTCGAGGGACCCCCCCATAAGTCGACCCAAGGATCGTTAACATGGCCCTCATTTCCCCCCCACCCCTTCCCCTACAAAACCATGTTTTTTTTCATTTTTGGATATGTTTTAGAGATTACCCAGGCGTACATTTCGTCCTCAGACGAAAATACCGTTGAATCATTCCTAATAAGGGTTTTTCAAGGTCATAGATTAAAAAGACACTAGAGAGCGCATTTATCAAGCGAATGGGTTCATGTTTGGGGTCGTTGGAAAGGTCTTGGAATTTCCACAAAACTGAACCGGTTCCAATCGGTTTTGAATCGGTAATGAACCGGTTCATAACCGATAAATAATTTTTTTTACGAAATTAAATTAAATTACTCCTGAGCTGTATTTTGGGAAATATTTTGAGTGTTTTATAAGTCGGTTCAAATCGATTGTGAACCGGTTATTTCCCGATAAGTAATTTTTGTTCGAATATAATTTTTATTACTCTTCAAACTATTTTGTGGAATCTATTGAGTGATATATGAATCGATTCAAATCGGTTGAGTACCGGTAAACGGTAAATGATGCGAAAGTACTTCTGAGGTAGAATCTAAGTCACGAATTCGAGCATTTCGCAAAGCCTGGGACGCTTTGCCACCCCTTTTTTTCCTTAAGTCCTCTGTCTTTTTTATTGAGATCCTCTTGACTTTTGAAAGGTCAAAAGACCGTCTGGAGATCAAGAGAGGACTTGAGATATTTTTAAAATGTCGACAACCGTGTGAAAAAACGTCGCCAAACTAAGATGAAAAAGTAATTAATTGAACTTATTCTCGATACAACCTTGAATTCGAGAATATCAACTCGATGATTTTGATTAATTGACTGAATGATTGCAAGAGCATAAGAACATTAGGTATCTTCGGTGGACTTTTGATTATTTGCGTGGATGGATTAATGCATGCAATATGCCCGAGGCGATTTAGTTTCGATTCCGCCACTACTGTGTGGCTTCAAAATGGAATGCAAAATAGATGAGGTAAAAAGGTGATTACCTTTTGGAATTCCAGTGCTTCCCGATGTATAGAGAATAATAGCGGTGGGATCGGTATCAGCACCAGAAAGTGTAGCATCGTCTCTAATATTGGCATTGCTGAATTCTGTTGATTGCCTCTTTAGTGCATCAAAAGACACGGCGGGATTTTTTCCAAATACTTCTGTGGACACTGTCAAGGCAAAAAGCATCAATTAGTTCAATTTAGCTTTCAGCACTCTCTATGGTGAGTGATTTATGGTGATTGGTGATGGAGCAAAGGCAAAACTTACCGTCAGTGTCGTGAATGATTAGCACCGGCTTTGTCTCCTCAAGGATGTGCTGAATGCGATTTTGTGGGAATGACGGATCAATGGGCAGGTAAGCAGCCCCACATTTCCATATGGCCAGGAGGGTGGCTATCAAGTTGTCCGATGGTGACATGCAAACGACAATTGGCCAGTCACCATCCTGATTACCATGCACTTTCTCATGCCTCTCGTGAATACTGTGAAGAATTGTAGCACTAAGACGGTTTGCACTTGAATTCAGAGTATTGTAATTAATTCGTCTCTCATTCAAATGGTCCACTGGTTGAAGTAACGAACATGCGAGGAAATAGCAGAAAAAATATAATAAATATACAGCATTAATTTAATGTTATTGTGCAAGAATCTTGAAAGCAATTGGATATACCATTGAATATAATTGCTGTTTTGTTGCCACATCCTTGATCGACTTTTTCTTCAAAAATTTTATGCAATAGTTGCACATCTCGCGACTTCTGGGACCCCTTTAGAATTGACAATTGAGGCAGCGTTCCCATCTTTTACGGCTGCTGTACACCTTCCTAGAACAGAATCAAATTTAAACGGTTTAAATGGTTAGATCGCCCCCGCGAAAAAAGTTTCTTTTAAAATGAGAAATGTGCAAGAATTTACGAAAGCCACTTCTTTGAGAAAAGGTAAAATTATCCACTAAATTGCATTAAGATTACGGCCAAAATCACACCTGAATGGAGCCACAGCTCTAATATATGGATATTTGAAGAGCATTAAATGTAATTTCTTGACCTTCGTGAAATGAATTTGCAGTGAGATCGTACACGTAATTAACATTGCTACTTTCGAAAAAAAAAGAGTTAACAACCATATACAATCGCTCTAAAGAATGAGTAAATATTTTGAGCCAAACCGCCAATTTGACCAGAGAAGAACATTTCAAAAGAACGACAATCACATCAGAGTAAATTTTAAACAAAATTACCTTGATTTTTAGAGAGGTAAAAGAACTATTTTCTGTATGCAATTTGTGTCGAATGTCAATTAGTCATACATTGATAAGGATATATAATTATTTATTGCACCGTTCAGTGCCGAAAAATCGCAATTTTTTAAATAAATCAATCTATTCTAAAAATAGACTAATTCTAAATTCCAAAGTCGTATCATTCAAGCTTAAACATTGAAAGCTCTGGGAAAAAAAATCACAGCTCAATTACCGCAAAAAAAGGTTACAAAAAAATCTAAAAGTGACGGATGAAGTCAAATAAAAAGCGGAAATTTCAATAAAATATTTAATTATGAAGTTTGATTTGATTCATCAAAATTTTCCGGATAAATCTCGTTTGTGTGCAATTCTTGTCAATTGCCTCACAAATGGAACCCCCATGATGAGAATTTCCATTTCGAATTAAATCTGGTTTGGTAGAAGCATACAATTAGCACATTTTGAGCACGCAATATTTGGAGAATGAGTTATTCACAAAATGCAAGAAAGAAAACGTAAGAAACTGTATGACGTATTTTCCATCATCTCAATCACCTAATTTTGCATGGGAGTCCCCCATTCTTTCTCATGATATTCTGCTCTGCGTGTACTCTCAGCTGGTGGGAAATACCTGATATTCTACGACTTGATTCCCAGTCACCGTGGATAATTCTTTCTGTCCACGAGTCATCAATTTGTAAACAAGATCGTTTCTTTTTTCTTGTCTTGTCTGAGAAAAAATTCTAAAACTCTCTATGCTGGTCAATAGAAGATTTATGCAAATGAAGATTTGAGCAAACATTAGTATTATTGCTAGAGTGAGATGAGTAAACTTTTGGTCAGGAATGTCATCTTCAATCTCTTCAATATTCCAAGATCGACGAGTTGACAACATTATTCTGATGGCAAAATATTTTTTTAATTAAAAAACAGACACTGCTTAACGGAAAATTTGAGAACCAAATTTCGATAAAAGAATATCCTGTCATATTATCTGATACCTTAAAAGGTATTCTTGCCATAAAATGTGTCTCCTTCATCACTTAATTGGCAGTAAATAGTTTTTTTTTCAATCACCAAGATTATCCTTAAGAAAAAGATAATTGCTATACCTCAGCATGGTATAGGTTAATCGTTTGTCTACTCTAAATGATGCCACTTTTAAAAAAGTCATCAAAAGTGAATTAAGCAGCAAATTTAGATGAGAGAACACTGAAGATAAAATGTAAAGCTATTCAAAGCTAACCTATTAAAAAGAGCTCTCAAACTTTTATCCTTTAAGAATAACAAGAAAACTTGATGATCCAATTAAAAAATAACACTAATTTTCTTTTGTCTAGAATGAAAAATAATTAAGTTAAATTGTAATTTTTTTTACTTAAAATTTGACAAAACGTAAAATTTTATATTTATATTGTCAAAACTATTTATAAAATGGTTTTTCAAAATTTTGAAACAGTAGGGGAAAGTGGGGCACCTTTGAAATTGGGATTTTTCACCTATTTTTAAATAAAATTGAGCTCTATCGTGATATAATTTAGTTGGACAAACATATTGAGAAGCTAAATTACATTATGATATGTCTGAGTTCCACTTAAATATAGGAAAAAAATTTCAATTTCAAAGGTGCCCCACTTCCCCTATCTTGTTTTTTAAGGTAAAATAAACTATTAAATGGATTTTTTACTGGAATGTAAGGGGGATCTTCATGCATCTCCACCAAACTAACATGAGCTATTATTTCAAAATAGATAAGATTCTTAAGAATCTCATCAAATATACTAATATTCTTAAGTCCATATAATGTGTGAAATTACCCTACAGTCCTCTACTTTGACTTTGGAGTCTAAACACTTTTTCAGTATCGCCTTTGACTACACTTTTGTAATTGATCGTTGTAATTCTCTAAAACAATAATTACTAAAAAACAATAAAAGGTTTTAGAGATTCCCTTATATTGCAAAAAGTCCCTCGACAAAAATATACGATTTTTATACTTTGGTGCGCTATAAAAATATAATCTACATAGCTGATTAGAAAGTTTCTGATTTTTAACAATTTTAAAATAACAAATATTTGAAAAAAAAACAAATATCGAACAGAAGAATAGCCCAATCAAGCCTATGTTATTTTTTTTTTCAAAAGAAAATTCAATAGTTTAAAATTTTCCCGATCTCCCCTAGTGATTATTCTCAGTTCTATGTATGTGCTAGTAATTACTATTGCATTTTGTACTGTTCTGTTTTTAATTAAAAATGAGCATCGGAGTTGAATAACTTAATACCTTGTTCTCTGAACAATTCTCAATAATTAACTTGATCATTAAAAAATAAAAGCATTTTAAATACCTCAACTAAAAAATTAATTTTTAGAATAAAATACGGTTAATATGTCAATTTTAAACATTGTTATAATTCTTTTCAACTGAAAAGACCTTTTACAAAAGGTTTTTGGCATTTTTGAAAATAAAATTTCAATGTTAAAGCCACCATCATACTAATGAACTCTAAAAATTAATGCAATGATATAGATTTACATTTTCCTTTGAATTTTCGAATGCCAAATTTTATAATAACATTTTTTATCGCATTTTAGAGGTATATTAATCGCGTGGTAACATACAAGTTCACATCAATTTGTTGCCACTAAATTTTGATGTGAGTGACTGCTTTTCGCTATTGCAAAATGCTCATTTTTTGCATTAACAACAAATTGTATCAAATAAAACAACTTCACACACTTGACACGGAAAAGTCTTGTTAGCTTTTTTAACTAAGATTCTTTGCAATCTCAGTTTTTACATTAAATGAAGTTATTTTGTGATTTTTCTGCACAGAGAATCAGATGATATTTCGGTGGATTTTTTCACGAGGTATTTTGTGCTTAATTGATGTCAATAAGAGGTTAACTCAATTAAGTTGCATACGATTTCTCTCTCTTTACACATTCCTAATGCATCTTTTCAATGACTTTTTATCTTGCAAAATTATCACTTTCATTAAATTTTCTGATAGAATTATTGGTCACACCTTTAGATGTTGGAAAAATATCCTCAGCTTTTCACTACACTTTAACTAATTTTAGTAATCCAAATGTGGATAATTGGGAATATACACCTTTATTTTTTTCCAGAAAAAAATAAATCCTTTCTAAGCTTTTCCTTAGTCACAAACACTTCACGGTTGTTTTCACCTGTTGAGCATCCATGTAGTAACTGACCAGTGCAACTCGCTCAACTTTCCTTTTATACGAGCCGATACGAGCTCAAGAAAAATTCCCTTCCCAAGATACTCACTCATCTCTGTATTTGTGACCGACGGAGTATAGCAGCACTCTTGAACGACTACCACAAAACTATAAGAACGTCTATGTATTGAGCCTTTAGTTGAAATATTTTAAGAGACTTGCTTGGAGTATTTGTTTTATGGAAAACATTAGTTTTTTCACACTATTTTTTTTTCATAAAAAAATCCATGTTGTGGAGCATACTTAAATATTCAAAATAGGTCTCATGACCTAAGACCTGGGTAAGGGGGGTTAGGGAAGGGGGGATACAAAAAAAGCATACTTAAATCCTTACTTTGGTTCCTTTGCCATTAGACTTTTGCCATCAGAAACCCGCTCTATAATGCAACTGGATTTTTTTTTTCATTTTAATTGAAAGAAAAAGTGTGAAAAGCCCTGGGTGTACCGAGAAGTAATAGCATTTTCTGTTGGACGCAAAAGGAAATAATTGTTCTTCTGGTGAACAAAATGTTTTATATCGATAAATTGAAAATATACACTATTCTAGTAGAAATAATTGTTTTTGATATGTTTCAATCAAACTAGAAGTATTAATTGATACCCAAATGCATTTTTATCACGCCATATCCGCCCCTCATCTCTTCAATGGTACATGTTCCCTCGACATTCTCAAAAACATTATTTTTTTAGTTTTGAGATATATTGAATTTTTACATGCAATTTTACATGAATTCCGATCATGATTCAATGTGGTTTAGCTCACATATCAAACTGTAAAACAATAGAAAAGATTTGCTTGTGTTGCAACAATGTAAGATAGTTTTCTTTAAATTTTTAATTAAATGTTACATAATCAATATACATATGTACCGTAATTCAATTTCCCGATAACCTCATATATATATCATATAAATTTATTTTAATACAATTTCTATAATTAAATAATTGACATTTCAAATTAATGTCAGATTATATAATCTACGTATACAAATTTAATACCCTAAATTAATTTTTTTTGGTTAGCATAATATACTAAAAATATTTTTTTTTAAATCAGAATAATAATTTAGAATAGTTAATATTTTTTATTTCATTTATTTATTTATTTAGCAATTGTTATACTCTAGCACACATTTCAAAAGAGCCTACATTTGTGATCCTTTAAGATCCACCCAAAAACAATATCCAAAACAGTATCTCTCTTTTTCTATAATTCTGGAAAAAATATCGAGTATTGTAATGCCTCTATACTTCAGAAACAAAGGAAGGCTAAAGATGTCCCTGAGAGATATTATTATATGAACATTAAAACTTAGTCAAAATTGAATTATGATCGCAATATATGGAGAAGTGTGCCAAATTCCGGCCAGCTTGCAATTTCGGCCAACTTTTTTGTTCCTCGAATTTTCATGAACTTCTAGATGTTACATACTCTATAGATTATACAATGCAAAAGAATAACAAAAAATGTAGCTTCGACAAACGAAATGACGTGAAAAAGATATTGGAAGAATTCTCGAAGGGCAAGAAACTATGAGAATGAAGGTAGCCGAAATAGGGCACCAAAGCTATGTCTATATTTTTATTCATTTTAAAATGTATTAAGAATGATTTTAGAGTAAATAAAGACGATAAACTGTCTACAAGGTTCCAAGCAACACTCTTTCAGAAGAAAGAATAAAAATAAATCAATTTGAATTTAAAATATTATGGTGCTGGCACACCTTTTCAATTGAGTGAATTTCAATCGATTGAAATTTTACCTCTTACTCTTTCAAAGTGAAATCAGATATAGGTTTCGCTTTCTGTCTAATGAAATTTAAATTTGAAATTTGAATTTAAATTTCAATTTCAATTTTCATTTGACAGAAAGAGACACATATATCTTATTTTACTTTGAAAGAGTAAGAGGAAAAATTTTAATCGATTGAAATTCACTCAATTGAAAAGGTGTGCTAGCGTCATTACATTTCAAAATTGAGACTTTGACGCTTTCATGCAACTATGCCGGAATTTGGCACATTTACCCTAAGAAAATTTGTAATGTAAGGAAAAACGTACAGGATGCTATATATTTTGAGTACAACATAATGAAGAATTTTTTTCTAAATCTATTCAAACTTTTTAAAGAAAAAAAAAATATAGATGATAACGACCATAAAAATTACCCTTCTGAAGAAAACGTGTGAAATAATTTTAAATTACATTTTTAATTTAGGAAAATTTGGATCAAAAACAAAATAAGCGACAGAAAATTAAAATTAGTCAGCAAAAAAACGGTTTTATCGTCCTTCTTTTGTACATTTAAGATTATAGTGCTGAATGGTTAAAGATATTGACATGGGAGTCTTCGGACGAGCACCCATAAGTTAACTGGAAGATTATTTATACGACCCTGATTTCCACCCCATCTTTGTAATTAATCTTCCGAAAAACCAGTATGACATGTTTTCCTGTAATCACAAAAAAACGATCTTAGTGGTGAAGGAGAGGATAGGGTGGAAATGAGGGTCATATTAATAATTCTCAGGTTGACTTATTAGGGGGTCATCTGAAGACTTCAAGTCGATATCTCTAACCCGGTGGCAGCCATAATCCCGAAAGCCAAAGTCCCGAAAGCCAAAATCCGGAACGCCAAAATCCCGAAAAGGCCAAAATCCCGAAAGCCAAAATCCCGAATTTTTAAAATCCTGAAAGGGATGAAATTATATGGAGGAAAATGTTTAAAATAATTTTCCAAGACACAGAAGATTTCCCTTTGCCTCCAGCAAGCGCGAGTGAAATCGCGGGGGTAGCTATGACACTTTTAAGAATTCAGGATTTTGGCATTCGGGATTTTGGCTTTCTTGATTTTGACCGGGACCCCTCTAACCATTTAGCGCCCATATTACAGAACACGAAGAAAATGAGAAAAATTGGTTTTATTGCTCTTTTTGTGAAGTTTAGAATAATGTCATAACGTAAAGAACTTTCAATCTCTTCTTTTATACACTAACAGTTTAAAAGAAATTTTAGTTAATAATGTTATTTGCATCGGAATTTTCAATAATCTACAGGAGCTCTTTAAAAAAAAGTTAAAAAAGAAATCTTTAGGACACCATGTCCTTATCATAACATCGTGGATAGACCGCAATATTACCACATGGAGATTAATTTATACTTAAGATATTTACTAATTAATAAAAACATTCCGTAAAATCAGTCCTTAACCTCCAACTTTTGCCATATATATTACTTTTTTTAAGCCAAAGATTTTAGAATTTATGGGTTAATTATATGAATATTCGACTATCGTCTTGAATTTATCAGTGATCTAGGACAAACATAAAACAATACCCCTTTCTATCAAAATATCACATTTTATTTAATTTTTTTCGGACTCCAATAAAGTCAACGAATCCAATAGAGTCAACAGGCCTGGAAATAATTAGTTGACTCTATCGAGGTTCCACTGTATATAGAAAGATAAAAAGAAATTTCATTTATAATTCGTATTAGTTCAACGCTATTTTATGATATTAGCTGAGATTCTTTAATTTTTTTGTGTGTGGATTTTATGTACAAAACAAACTCGTCAGTTATCTTTTTCTTATTGTTTTCTCTCAGAAATGCATGCAATCGAACTAGTTTTATTTAAATTTGGGCCTTAACTGAAAATATCCAAAACATTTTTTTCTTGGAAAATCCATCAAGGTTTTGACAAGTTCAATTTAGCTTCCGGATTTTCCATTTTTTTGAAAGGGTTGGAGGGTCAAAACAATTCGCAATGAATATTAGCATTTGCCCTAGAATTTTGAATATAGAATCATATGCAATATAACGACTCTTTCCTTCAAAAAAATAGATTTTCAATTCAGACGTGGGTACATATGGAGTATATAGCATCGCTGAATACTGCTCGCAATTTGCTCTCAATTATGTACAAGACAATGTCGCGGAGCACCATGCAGAAGAAGATATAGAAAAAGAAAGTAAATGAGCATTAGATTTATATAATAACAAAAAACTTCACGAATAATAGTGAACCACTGACCTTGCAATTTTTATTAGTTACACAATATTCTTCATTCATACAATCATTTATTATTCTGTGGGGAAATTAAATTCAAGTATTCCGCTTCGGTTTTAGACACACACATACATAGAGCATGTACCTTATACACGTTATATATGCATTCACATTTTAATAACCACGAATTCATTGAAGTTCACAGAAAAAAAATTACTATTCTGATTGAATTACAGAGCATTGCTTGAATTAAATGTTTTTGCAAGTGTACAAATTTAGAAAAATTCGTTGAAATTGTTATACTAAAAATTTATTCCATTTTCACTGTTTGGGATATAAATATTTGTATCAATAAATGCAACAAAATCACCCAATCCTTCAATGGAAAACCATTAACATGTTTTTTTCTACGATGTTTTTTTTAATTTTTACCGGCTTAAGTATTATTTTCGAAATTTCCCATATAGGCGTCATCTAAAAATTTGAATAAACGAACGAGCCTCACTTGTTAAAGCTTGTAGCGTGACTTTTTCTAAGCTGAATCAAAAGCAACACTTTTGATGGGTATGGCCACGAGTTTAACTGATCTGCTACATCTCACGCAAGTCTCACCTAAGTTCGTCTCACGTTAATCAATTGTAGATTACGTCAGTATTGTCGTTGATCGTATCAGCTTTCCGGATGAAAAAACAACAAATTGAAAATTGATCACAAAAAATACAAACATCAAATTTTTGAATTCAAAAAGTAAAATAAAAACGATAAATACACAAAATAATAATACTGTACAGAATATGACTAAATGTTTAATTAATTGATTGCATATACAATACACTATAAAACCACTTCAATGATAACAATTAGAACTCGAAGGTCCTGGGCATCATCAAAAGGTCTCTGAATAAGAAAAAAATAATTCCTATAATCGTGAAAAGTGCAGTTTGTTAAACTTTTCACCAAGCAACGTGTAATTAAATTTTACTATCATACCTCAAGTGTCTTGATATTGGCTTTAGCTTTAGAGAATCTGAAGGTTCTGAAGCTTTTATTGTTTTTATCAAGGAATTCATTGCATTATAATTTGAAAAGTATATAATTCTCAATTTTTCTTTAAAGGATGCTATTAATTCTGTGTAGCATCGTAGGGGTTCTTTTATTAAGCAAGTAGGGTCGGAGGAACGTCTGTTCGACAGGGAACTCCTATTGACACTTTTGTCAAAATGTTGAAAATTATTTAATGTATCTAGTAAAATATAAGTAATATAACGTTTTTTCTGTAATATACCTTTTACTATAAACATAGATGTTCAAATTTCATATTCCAAATGGTACAGAGTAGGGTGTCAATAGGTGCTGACACGAGTTCTTAAAGTGTCAATATACGTTCCTTTCACCCTAAAAATAGAGTTCTATCAACCTGAGGAATTAAAAATTGATGTAAATCGAACATGTTTAGTGATGAAAGTTTCTGCTAACCTAGAAGAGATTCTAATCCAAGATATTTATATTTAAGAGTTATCAGTCTGTGTTATTTATATATTTTATTACTTGTATTTAGAAATAAACGTACGTACAATCTTCATTTTTAATAACTAATCTTATAGATTAGATTAACATATTAACATAAATTTTGAAAAATAAAAGCAAGTGTCACGTAGGACTTTGTCTTGAAAAAGATAAAAGTGGGATCTTGCGTATCAGTATACGCCGTGACCTTTTCGAATATATGAATTTAATAAAAATTATTTTATTCATTTTAAAGGTAAAGCATAATTTACTAAAACAATTTTAATATATTTGTGAAACTTTCCAATATTTTATAATTTTATTATGGAGTCTTTAAGTTAAAACAATTATTAAAGTTGTGAAATATGAAGAAAATTGTACAGTTTTGTATTTGTGAGATGAATGAACAAAATCGTGAATAAAAAAACAGATAAGCAAATAACAGTTTTTTTTTAATTATACACGCAAAACTAAGAGTTAACACTTAGTTTGATTTATACTCAATATCATACAATTTTCCTTATACCGCCCGACACTACCCTACTATTACCTAAATTCTCATAAGGCTAACTTTTTACTCCAAGACATTAGCAATTAAACTTGGAATAGTGGAAGAAAAAATTGTTTTTTCATCCACAGTTTGTTTTTGTAAAATAGTCAGAATGAATAAAACGCAGAAAGAATTATAATTGCGCTAAATATGTTAGAAAAAATAAGACATTGCAACTAATGTGCTTAATAAAAGCTAAAAATATCCCAAATTTTAATTATTGAGATAGAAATATATGGCGAATATTCTATCTAATTTGTCCAATATCTAATGAATAACGTAATTAAGGTTCAAATCGAGATTTGAATTGATTATATAAGTATCTATCATTGATGTTTAGAAATTTGCTTAAATTACGAAAATATATTCATATTTAAGATTTTGTGTTTCACGTTCAAGGCAAACATCTTTTTCTAAACTCTTCTTGCAATCTGTAAGAATTCGTATTATGTGAAAGGTAGAAGAATTGACCACGTATAAGCGATTGATTATTTATTTAAAAAAAGAAAAATTTGTTAGCATTAATATTATTTTCATTAAAATATTCAAGTTTATGTAAATTAGTTAAATTATAATACAGTAAATAAACGACAATTCTTAAGAAAAGTTTACACAAAAAAACGTCACTGATTAATAGTAAAGTTTAAAGAACTAGGAAGAAAAATTTATTATTGTAAAAGGATGTTCAATATTCTAGCCTTGACATTCAGAAGCAGCCTGAAAAAAAAGTTTATTCATACAGAAAATACAACTATTTTGCAACCCATTCAAGCACCACATTAGTGCCAAAGAAACAAAGTTATGAAAAGAGTAAAAAGAATAAACACTAGACTTCTTATAAGCCGCAAATATAATAGAAAAATACACAATTTCAAATAAATGTTCTTACTTGAAAGGGAGAATCAAAAAATTTTGGTAATAAATTCTATTCTACATCAACACTCTTCTCGATAGTAGTATAGTTATTATATTTAATAATTGTAATTAATTAATATTAATATATTTAATGATTTTTTTTAATAAAATGATTAATTTGTTGAAATCGAAAATAATTATGAACGATGATTGCAATATTTCGATCAGTATTAGTGAAACCAAAATTCAAATTAAGTAAGTACTTAAAAAGGGAGGCAAAGCGTCCCAGCTATACGTAATGCTCGAACTCATGACTTAAATGCTATAACTCCAAAAAAATACTTTCGTTTTGTTTATATTTACAATACATCCAACATGTCATCGCTTGGATCAGCAAGTGCACTAACTTTTTTGTACTCATTTAGATTTCTTGCAAACTATATCTATAGTAGTACGTTATTTACATCAGTAGAAACAAAGCAAATTCAATTAACACAATTGCTGATCCAAGCGGTGATGTATTAATAATGTTCTATAGAAGCCCAACTCATGAGGAAAGCAATGCCCACCGGATTGCGTATTTTACAAAGTTTGTCAATTGTGTATTATCTAAAATTTTGTAAATATAGAAATTGAATCGATATAATCATTCAAAAATCACGCAAAGTGTAGTTTAGGAGTAATTATAATTTATAACCGGTTTACAGTAGATTGTCGCTAATTCGATTCATTTAAATATGGACTATTTTTAATTTAATTTTATTAACCTCTAAAAATAAAATTGTTGACAATTTTCACGCTTTTTTATATGATTGTCAAATAGTAAAGCCAGTAAAGCATATAGGGGAAGGCTTTCAGACTTCGTACACACTCTGGCTTCGAACACCTATATAATATTTTTCCCATATTATGTTGATGAATCTCACCTTGTTGTTTCAGAAAATATGTGACTTAAAATAACTAACTATTAAAATATATTGGCATAGATAAATCAGATTCAGTAAAAGAATATCGGAAAAATGTGAAGTGTTCGAAGTCAGAATATTATGCAAGGACTGAAAGCCATTCACTGCTGTGGTTTTTCTATGTTATTTTGTGATTTTTCGTTATTCAGGGTTTTTCGAGGAATTTACAATAAATTTGATAACTGTGTAAATTTAATATCAGTATTATGTAGTGTAGATTTAACGAAAAATCGTTGGATTTCAAACAGTTTTACGCTCGAATTTCTCCATAATGGGAATACCACTTCGGTACGAAATGCCTGAATTTGAGAAAGTGTAATATAATAACCGATTGGAACCGGTTCAGATTTATCAGAGAATCCAAGACCTTTCAAATGGGTCCAAATATGGCTCCATTAGGCTTAAAAATATGCTTTCTAGACTTGTTTTAATACCTTTGACTTTGAATATTGGAAATAATTCAGTGGGAGCAGTGGGAAGAGTTGGGGAAAATATAAATCATGTTAATGATTCTTTAGTATAATTAAGTCACAAGATTTAGTATTTCGCAGAGCTGATACACTTCCGAGATAATTTACAGTAATTATGAACCATCTTGTCATCTCAAAATGGTAATTTACTTGCTTTGTTTACTAACTAAACCAATTTAGATTTTAATGCCTAGCGCACAATAAATTTTGTTTTGTAAACATGTTTTTGGCATTTCAATTAGGGTGAGTAAGATCTAGATCTAGTCATCTCGCTCTCTTTCATGGGAAAATTTGAAAACATGTTTACAAACAAAAGTTATTGTGCGCTGGCCATAACGATCTACGGACTAATGTTTCTATCTTTATAAACTCATAATACAACTACTTTTATAATCGTCAGAAGTTAATCATACAATTGCACTAAGATGAAATATACCTAGTATTTTTTATAGTTCTCATTTTAAATACAAGTAATAAAAGGAGTAATTACTTTTCTTAGAGCAAAATGTGTGATGTTCTTATTAGGAGTGCCTATTATATGAGGCGCTCGGAGCAAAAGAAAACTCTAAATCGTATGCATTTTCCTATTAAAAAGCGTTTTTTTTGCTCTGAGCTCCTCATATTTTCCAAAAAAAATAATAATAATAATGACATTGAATTTATTATAAAAGGAAATAATCTTACGAATAAAATTATTATGGAAATAACAACACAAAGTGTCTATTATTAAAACAGATTATTCAGAATATATTTTTACCGTTATATTTATTATCACGCGCTATGATACTTTTGAGAATTCGGGATTTTAGCTTTCGGGATTTTGATTTTTGGGATTTTGGCTTTTCAGGATTTTGGCTTTAGGGATTTTTGCTTTTCGGGATTTTATCTTTTCGGGATTTTGGCGTTTTTGGAATTTTGGCTTTCGGGATTTTGACCCTTTCGAAATTTTGGCTATTCGAGATTTCGACCCATTCGGGATTTTGATTTCAAGATTTTTGCATTCTGGATTTTGATCTTTTCGGGATTTTGGCGTTCGAGATTTTGATCGGGATCCATCTGTTTCACTCTTTCGCACTCAACATTAGAATGAACTATCATCAAATTTCTTATGACGTTGAAAAGAAGAAGAAAAGTGCGAAAGAGTGGAATAGACGTATGCATAACGCTGAAAAAGAAAGGGATGTGAATTTCGATTTCATGAATTTTTCCTGATCTAAATGGTGTGTTGGAACTATTACCTACCGAATTTCATATTTTATTGATCAAATATATATTTATTTAAAGAAACATAATTTTACTGTTTCATTTTAGAGTCGAAAACAATATAAATTGGTGGAAGAATACCTACAGTGTGGTAATTCCCCTGTCAACTTCAGAGATTATCTCCAAATAATAATTTTAAATGAAATTATTTTATTATATTTTTTCTAGACCGAGTTGAGTAAGTCCTATAAATTTTGTAATGACTTTTTCGCATACGAACAATTGGATTATGAGTAATTCTTATGTCTTATCTGTTTGAATAATTTAGGAAAAATTAATGTATTTAAAAGAAAAGAATTGTAAAAATATTCTACAATTATAGTCGTTCCTTTGGCATGTATAGTATTCATGAGATTCTTTATAAAACAATTGATTAAAAAAATAGATTTTTATTCTCAATTAGTATTTCTGTCAATCATATACCCAATTAACAAAGTCACAATTAAAAAATGTATACACATTAAACAAATCTTTAGAAAAACAATAAAAGGTAATATAATTTAGTCTCTTCGGCCATCTATTTCAAATCAATATTTCTGAATTGATTTAATTAAAATTGATAGACATTTTCGAAGTTTTGGAACTCTAACGTTCAAAGTTTTGACTTGTTGATTGATCCAACTTTTAATCCAATTAGTCTTCGAGAATCAAGATTCTCAAAGTTTTACAGATCAGAGTACCTGATAAATTTCTAAGACCATGATGTGTTAGACAATAAAATACGATAAAAATCGCTTGGAGGAAAGTCAAATTTCACATTTCTCAAGGGTGCACACCGACATTACTCAGATGAATCTTTAGTATTCAGGAAGTAGGTGCAAAGAGAGAATTTGTTAATGAACTAATTGATTCCGTTCTATTTCTAAAACAATACATAAAGAGTTTATCTGATTTTTTTCTGAAGTACACCAATGAATCATTTTGAAATTTACAATATAAATTTCAATATATCAATATTACTTTGTTATATCATTGGAATTTGTATACATTCAAAACGCAAGGGAATAATGAACCTTATCATTCAGTTGGAGATAAAATATTGAGTCTTATTTCAAAGAACCTCTCTCAGCGGCATCTGGATAGTAATAGGGGCTCTATAAGATATCGATATGATTCAAAATTAGAATGTATGTAACGCTTTTTTTTGTGATGGAAAAATATTTTTTGCAGGAATTTTAAAAGAAATTTTTGAACTGTAACCTTTGCTAATTGATGGTAATCTGGCAAACTTGTAAAATTTAGCAAAAGAAAGTCGACAGGGCACTTCAAGTGTTTGTATTTAACTGACTAAAAATAAGTATTTCAGCAAACTTTTAAAGGGTCATTCCACTTTAAATCGCACATTCAGTAAATCACGCGTTATCAATTAGGCCACGGTAATAGTAATATTGTAGAGTTTTGTGAGCTATTTTGCATTTTCTCCTGTTGGTTGTCACTTTCTTCTCCGTACGTCGCTTCAGCGTGGTTCTCTTTTGTATACAACCACGTCAGAAAAGTGTTTTTATTTACAGATGGTCTCTTTAAAATGTCCATCAAATGGTTGATCTATTTATCTAAACAGTTTGAGATTGACTTGCCAAATCACTGGTAGTTTCAAAAGCAATGAAATGGTGGGAAAACCGCTTCTGCGAAATGATTTTCACATCCTATGAAGTGGTTTCATTCACTTGACACAAAATGATAAGTTTTTTTTTTCAAGAATTTACTGATTTTTATATCAAAGAAAATACCCTTTAATAAACATTTATGGGAACTTTTGCTCATCTCATCACTTGCTTTAGCGCCAAAAAGACATATCCCTCGATGTCATGGAGGGTTAATGGGGATAAAAGTGTGGGAAATAGTGTTTAACTTTGATCACTTCTTGTACAATAAATGGTTCTTTTTCTTCCTCCTATATAGTCAGCAAATTTTCCTTTCTACGAATGCAAGATCTCTCACACAATTTTGGACGTACATAGGAGAGTATTTAAAAGAAATACGAAAATTCTTCTGCACCACGCATGCTCTACTTGGTAGCAGCGTCAATTCAAACGCTTTTAGTTTCAATACTTTTTACATTTTCATTCATTCACCCGAAACTTTCCAAACTGTGACGACCCTTGGTCTAACAAATTGTCAGTAATATTTAGTAAATTTTCGTATACGCCAGTAAAAGAGTATTAAATTTCAAACTGCGAATTAGTGCTTCATTGGAAATTTTATAACATTTTTTTTCCGTTAATGTGACTTTCCCCACTAAAATTTATCTTGTGCTCCTCATACACTTCTTCAAGTATAAGGAATAAAATCAGAAATTAAAAAAAAATAACTTTTTGTTTCCTCCGGAAAGGATTCAAATCAAACAGTGCAAATTATTGAAAGCAATTGTGGAGTTTGTTGCTGAAATCATTTGCAATGTGAGTGTCTTTTGTAGTTGTTGTTCTTCCAAATCATGTGAAAAATTGAACATTCCAGTTAATTTCCATCCAATTCAATTTATTGCATCGCTGCACTGAATATCTCTGTAATTCTTTTCGTCTTATCACAATATAAGCCACCACTTAAATTTACATAATACAAATAGTCATAATTTTAAAGCTCTATACTGTCGCATAAAAATTTATGTGGGTGGAAAATTGTGCTGTTGAGGGAGTAGAAAAATGTGTTATCAATAAATTTAGTGTCTCTTTAGAAGACTTTCTCAATTCATCCTCAAACTCAATGGGAGTGAAAGTGTATCTTTTTTTTTCTTACTCTCCCTCTCAAAAAAGTATTCTTTTGAATGGGTAAAACGTTCAAAATAGCATATTATTCAAGAATTTCTCATCGAAACGAGCATGATTGTTTTTAGCGTGAAAACAAGATTTACACAAACATCATGTTTTGGCCCCAAAATCGTGAAAGTGATAAGTGTTTTACAGCAAAAAGAAGTCAAATCCCATTTTACTGCATTTCACACACACGTCTCTTTTTTTTTCTAAATGAAAATTCTCCTTGGTCCCCTTTCCCTCATGGCTCAAAACATTCCTATACATGAGATTTTTCTGTCCAATAAAAGAGGAATAAATAATTTGGATGCAAATTGAATTTTGCAAGAAATCCTAACACTGTCCCCTCAGTTACTCCCATTTCAACCATACAATTCCCGCTTTTACTCCTTCAGGATCTGCATAAAAGTGTCACAGTAAATTTCCATCTGGAGCCTGTTTAAAACGATAGTAAAGGGGAGTTAAGTGAAACTTTCCCCATTTAAATTCCCAATAAATCCCATCTGATCCTTAAATCAAGAGAATAAATTGAATCACTGGTTGATTGAAATAATATTGTAATCCTCATTAGACTCAATTTCATTGCCATTTAATTGGAAAATGGAGATTGTTTCATTATTTGCCACTTAATTCGATTTTAAACTGCCTGGGAAAAACCTTCTGGGTATTTAACATCATCTCCGCCTTGGGGGAGATATTCTGTTGCTTTCTCAGATGATGTACATTTTATTGGTAAAGTGTTCTGAAATAGCATCTAAAGCAAATAAAGAATTATTGTTTATAATATTTCAAACATTATTATAGTACCATTTGGGATGTGAAAACATTTACTAACTTCAATGTGAATTAAATTCCCATTTCGATTGTGCAATTAAACTTACAATTAAAGCATCACTGCAAATTAGCTTTTCTAAGCACTCAAAGTAAATCTTCAAGACTATAATGTTGCTCCTTTAACTATTGTAGCATCAGAAGTTTATTCCAGTTTTGACTAAACATACATTTGCAATTAGAGAAATTTTCTGGATTCTGATTTTTTTTCGAATGGATAGTAATTCGAACTTCTAAGTAAAATTCGTTTACAAATAATTTTAGGCCACGCCCATATATATTGAATTATTAATAAAATGAATTTGATTTTTTAAAATTACAATTAAAGTAGGGGAGACTGGGGCACATGTAACCATTTTCGATAGATGCGTATTTGAGGCGATTTTCCAAGCACACAGTGGTTTTTTGTAAAATTTTTCTTATCTCATGTTTTACCCTTGGGTATAGGCAATACATCGAGGGTAATGCGGATGCTGGAAAACAATTGAGTTTTCCATAAAAATAAAATTTGTGTCCCTGTGCATTTTTCTCTTTTCACAAAATACCTGGGGTAGAAGTAACCACTTTCTGGGAAGGATGTAAACACCTTTTTTCCCACCCTTGAAATTAACTTTGCACCACTTTCGATTATTTTAATTGCTTAAGAGATATATAAAGACTGTATATTTTTCAAAAAATCACGACACTTTTTACAAAGAATAATTAAAATAGCAAAAAAACTAAAAGCATGCATATCAAAGACATTTTTCAATGGATTTTCCCCATATTTTGACATCATGTGATTTTTTATTGAACACAGCACCACCAATTTTTTCGTAATCTATGAATTATAGATATTTCGCATGAAGGTCAATTTCCCGCTCTTTTACCTACTCATTTCGTGAAATTAAAATTGCCTGGTTACATCTACCCCAAATGCTGTTTTCTGACCAATTATTAATTCTTTTGAAATAATGAGAATCTCAATTTGTCTAGTAAATCCATAAATATAATCCTAAAAGATGTAGGAAAGAACTGGTATTGCTACATTTCGATTATTTTACACAGTTTTTAATTTCCAGGTGGAAATCCAAATGACCAAAATAATTGAAATATCAACATTTTCGGGAAAAATGATTTTTATTTTTAAAGTATTAGGATTTTATTGACCAATTCTTCTGTGGACATACATCCCCATGGTATCTATGAATACTTATGGGTTTTATCCTCTGGAGTTTTAAAATTAATGAAAAAATCACAGTGTTTACAACTACCCCAGTTTACTACTGCCCCAGTTCCCCCTATACTCCCAATTTCCATAATTTAAATTTGGAAAAGAGAAAAATAAATACCTCAATCTCATAGAAACAAATAATTTATTGATAATGACGAACATGCTCCTCAAAAACAAATTTTCGAAAGTGTTAGATAAAAAATAAATTTAGCTGTACCACGCCTATTTCGAGGCAACGCCTATTTATTATTCTTACACAAGACCCTATTCTAATCTGTCTTATTTATTTTTGTAATGATACTTTTTATCTAAATTCCAAAATTGATTTCAGAAAATTATTGCACAATCATAATTAAGGAACAACATGAGCTATGCGAGATTTTCCTAAAATTTATTGTGTTTTTCGGAAAATCAAGTAAAATTCATACTTTTCAAAAGTATTTACTACTGCCCCATGCTTCTCCATGTCGCTCTTTGGAAATTACAGTGAGCTAACTTTTAGATTGTGGGTAACTTAATGAGTAAGGTCGTAGAGTGCAAATTGCATAGTGTCCCGTGTTCGAATCTCCTTTAGGTCGTCGAATTTTTCCGGCATTAAAGGAATTCGAATTGCATCCAGCGAACTCTGCTGCACTTGATTCCACGGAGGACGGGATTGGAAATACACCATCTCAATGTACCGAAAATCTCTCTTGCGAAAAAGCCTAGTATCTCTGTGGAACGTTTTGCCATTTATCATTAGTATTAATTAACTTTTAGATAGTATAGTGTACATTGCATGAAGCATCCTTAAAATTAGTCACTGTTTCTATTCATCGAGAGCATCAGTAAAGTCTGACATAGACTCAGACTAATCCTCGAGAATATTTACAATATTTACATATTTATTTTATATATAAAGAAAATAAATTCAGGGCTTAATTCAAGGTTTGCGGAAACTTCGTATTGCACATTTCGTATTGCGGAAACTTCGTATTCTAGTACATTTCGTATTTTACCATTTCGTCTTTCACACATTTTGTACAAAAATTAAACATTGTAAATGTAAATGTAAAATACGAAGTTTCCATATCCCTAATATTTAGGAGGGCTCCTGAAGATTTCCTGGTCATGATTTTCTCTTTTGGTGATCATGATCAGAATTGGTGCCCTATATAGATCATGTAATTTTAGACCATTACTTTTTTTTTCATTCGGTTATTCGAAGTCACAAGCCTAAGTCAACAGGCCTACATCCACCTCTGTGCATTAAAATAGAAGTTTTAACATTTAATCATGGAAATTTAGCCACATTTGTCCAAAAACGTCCTGGAAACCTTCGACGAAAGGATTCAAATGCCAGCAAATCCATGGAGGTTAATTACTGAATGTGATATTCCATAAACGCTATCTTATGTACTTTATTTTTCAATTTACAAAAAAAATAATGTAATTAAGAAAAATGTGTTTTTTTATTTAATTTAAATCTTGCGTAATTTATGGGATACCCTATAGAAGCGGAAAAGGAATATTATTTTAAAAAATTGTAAAGAAAATGTTTTCCATGAATGACTCTTATGCACTGGACACACTTGCAACTTAAGCCGAGAGGCAGCTTAACGTGATAACATTCACAATAACAATTAGAGTACAGTTTGCCAATAAGCCGTCTCTCGGCTTAATCCTTTAACCCTCTAACGGGTAAGACCGCCTCCTGGCGGTCTTCACAAAAAACACATTTACAGCGACAATAAAGATTTTATTTATTTAAAAGTGCTATAGTGTCCTCGGTAATAGTCTTATAAACATCTCTTGAAAGTTTGAACTCATTTTGACTCTTCGTTTTGTTGCTATTCCCAATTTTGTGTGACAGGTCAGAGAAAAAGCAATAAAAAATATTTGTGCAAAAAAATTAATTTCCAATTTTCATAAAAATACCGATTTAAAGTTATCTGACTAAAATAAATTTATTTTTTACTGAAAGATATGTCATTATACTTTGTATATTTTATTTAAAAAATTTGAAAAAACTAAAAATGTGAATTTTAAAAGCAAAAAGAGTTTCAAAAATTTTTTATATTTTCTCATATAGCGCCTAAACTAAAAGAGATAATGAAGAATGGATGGTTTTTTCGACTTTATTGGATCATAATTATCCTAGAAAACATTGTTTTAGAACTTTTTTCGCATATTAAAGAAAACACCGTTAGAGGGTTAAAAACGATTGTGTCACCGGTGACCCAACAACAAAGTTCATCATCTAAAGTTATGCTCAGCTCTAAAATGTCAGGAAATATGATTTTTTTACCCACTTTTTGACCTTCTCGTCCTAAAAGCTTTAGGCTGTCTAGTTCCTTAGGATCAAATAAAGAATTATCAAATTCTCAAATAAAGAATTAGCTATTTTCTTACTTTTGAAAAATAAGTTTTAAATTTAAACTGACATCTCACGTGACAAAATTAGGACTTATAAATAGTTTTATCTAAAATTTGAAAATAGAAACCTTAACACATTAATAAGGCATATGATTTATATCTCTAAATAGAGTTTGTCCCAATTTAAAATGAAAAACAACTGTTTATCATGTGATTGTTGCTTTAAAAATTAATTGTTTGCTGTAAATGTGTCATCGATTGTTTCCCAAGGGACTTTTGAAAAGTGATATGTATAATTAATTTTTTATATACTGTCATTTGGTTAAAAAAAAAGCTACATTGTACTGTAATACTAAATATTGTGTCAGAAATAGACTTGTGATTAATTATTCATAATTTATCATCGTCGCACCTCCGGTACGAGTTACATTTCCAAAAGATACTGCATTTCTGATAGTTCAACCACCCACACACAGGTTTTGGCTTGGTCGTGATATCTCATTTGGTGATTCTTGCATTATTTATTTTTGCTACAAAATAAAAGTGAGAACTTTTATAGTTGGAGTATAGGGTGATTCACGGGGTATTATATTGCTCTGAGTATTCTACTTGAATATTTCGCTATGTTCCCGACATTTTCTTTCAAGTGGTCTCTGGGAGCGATAAAAAGTTCAGCGCTAAAATTCGGCAGTCGCTAATTAATTTACGACAAACAATAATTTACATGTGGGAGTACGTTAAAAAGTGCAGTACATAAACATTTTCCTATGCCAAAGTGGTAGTCATAAAGCAATCAAAACCATATGTCCCCAATCATTGGATATGTGGCCGAAATATTCTATGGGGAAGCCCTCACCCCCCTACATGTAGAATCCCGAAGTTGGTCCATATGAAACAATACCAGGGGCACTTCTACTACTTATGCTATGGCTCAATATGTTCGTTTTCTCGCGTGATGGAATAAAAATAAACAAATCTCATTGTGTATTCTTGTCCGACACTTTTCGAAATTGTTACAAAAACTGTCTAACACGCATTCCACTCTATATTGCCCTATAGTAGTGCACCAACAGAATAGGGAAAACTATAACAACAAACTTCGTCTTGCATTCCAACAGTTACGCGGAAGTCACTTGAGAGCAGTCAAAGTGATTTCTTGGGAATTTCTAAAATATCTGCGGAAACTCATCCGAATTCCAACCCATCATTCGGCACCAAGAAGTGATTGCTGTGCCAAATGTGATCAACTACTTCGCTGTGGACAAACGCTTACGTACAGTTAACATCTCATCATCCATTCGCGCCTTCAATCAACAATCATCAAACTTTCCCTACTACTTCCTTCGGCCGTCAGCACGGAAGAGCGACGGATTCATTCATTTTCCGGAGCAACAGGTGCAAGTGCACTCAGTGGAAATAATTCACAGTGGGGCACCTCATGATTTCGCCACGTTTAACCAGACTGCGGCAGTGGAGAACTCGACTTTAGCTCGCCTTTTCAACAACTCCATCCATTCCATCGTTGTCCACGACAACCTCACACACAATGCCACAGATTATTTTGGCCAACCACAGATACCTGCCTATATTCGCACCACAGCGATGGTCCTCTGCATCCTCATCCTCTGCCTCGGCGTCATCGGGAATATTATGGTGAGAAGATTCTCAATTATTCAGTATGTTTGTTCACTGTGGACGCTTATGTATGTCAGAATGCTGGACAGAAAGATGCCTAATTATTCATTAACCGTTCTCGTTATGGGTTTAACTTGAATTAAATACACAATTCCAACACTAATTTTACGTTCAGACAGTGGTAGTTTGCCTTCAAAATTACAAACCTTAATCCTTAATAATAATAAAAACTGAATCTCTTAATTTAAAAGGTTATAAGTTTTTAATTATTGCAAACACTATACTAGAGATAAACAAGTTGAAAATGAGTAACACAAACACTTAAAATTTAAATAGGGCGGATGTACCCTATTTCTATACAATTTGTATTAAAATAATCACTTTAAAAAATTAAGGTCCCCCTTTTTGTTATTTATCGTTTGTCAAGATTTAATTTTATAGACTGATCATTTAGACATCTATTTCTATGAATGTATTTAATTTTTTGAAGGATTTTCAATATAGGATATTGGTTAAAATAGGACTTAAGGCCTAAAACCTTGAATAGGGGATAGGTAAGGGGAAAAACAAAAAAGAATAACTTTTAAATTGTTTAAGTCCCAGAACAAATTCAAAATCAGCAATTTTATATTATTTCCTATTCTCAAAGCCAATAAGAGCTTGTTAGTTTAGCAATAGAGGCAACAGACACGGTTTCTTTGAACATTTTGTAAATGATACAAAAACGTACTAAGGAGCGACAATTTCCTATTCCATATGTTACATTGATATGGTTTTTACCCAGTTTATACCCTATTTATGCTGATTCATAAATGATATAGAACGTATTTTATTGCTCGAACTCGAAGAAAATTTTATATAATCTGTTTTTTTTTCGTCTTATTACTGTGCTAGAGATGTGACGATATGGTATATCAACTTTCGATTTTAAGTTATCCCTCATAAAAAATCATCAACTTAATCAACTCTCCTTTTCTCTTCAAACCTATATTTTTAGCTGAGATTCTTCCCAAGCTCATTAAAGTTTTTTTTCCTAAAAATAGGTGTAACGATTTCTTTTATTTGTGGATATGCCAATAGTCCAGGCGAATATTTCGTCCATAAATACTTATGTTCGGAAAAATTAACATTTTGAATTTTTCTATGTTAAAATTCAACCATCTAACAAAATCGAGTTTTTGGCTTCGAAAACGACTCTAGAATTTTTTCGGATATGATTTAAACAGACTATGTGGACCAACATTTTGTCCAGGCATTCAAGGATCTTGATTAATTTCTTCGAATTTCTTATACCGATAATTGAATGTCGAATGTTTAAATCTAAAGTATTTTGCAGACTATATAGTCATTCTATGCATGAAGCAGTTTAAATTGGTAATAAATTGATAGGGGGAGGTGGGGCTACTTTGAGCTGTGAGGCCATATTATAATACGATTTTTTCACTTATTTCTAATTTAAACTGGGTTTTAACATGATGTAATTTGGATACACAAAATAATTGTGGATCTAAATAAAATAATTGTTAGGACCAGCTTCATTTAGAAATAGGTGGAAAAGTCGTATAACAATCTAGCCCAACAGCTCAAAGTAGCCCCACCTCCCCCTATATGAAATCTCAAAAATTGTGTTAAAAATATATTCAAAGATCTCTATGTCCTGAGTTCGAGCATTCCGCAAAGGTAGAACTTTTCTCAATTTTATTTATTTATTTTGCTACTCGAACTCCACGGAGAGAGCAGTATATACATATAATTCCTTGTTTTTTTCACCTCCCAAAATTTCCTCCTTCAACCCCCCGGAGACCAATTTTCTCAACAAATCTTCACGTTTCAGACGATTTCTGTGAGAAATGTCGTTACACTGTTTGTCCGTCTGTCCGTCTGTCCGTCCGGCTGTCGCCAGCTCTAGAGGACAAACGGTTAGAGTTAGAGACTTGGGACCTTCAGGGGGCCACCCCCATAAGTCGACCCAAGGATTTTTAACATGCCCCTCATTTTCCCATCACCCCTCAGGCGAACATTTCGTCTATATACGAAAATACCGTTGAATCATTCCTAATAACGGTTTTTTAAGGTCAAAAGTTAAAAAGACACTAAAGAGCGCATTTATCAAGCGAATGAGGTCATGTTTGGGGTCGTTGGAAAGGTCTTGGAATTTCCAACAAAACTGAGCCGGTTCTAATCGGTTTTGAACCTGTAATGGACCGGTTCATAACCGATAACTAATTTTTATGAGAAAATTAATTCTATTACTTTTAAAACTGTTTTGGGGGATCCTTTGAGTGATTTATGAATCAGTTCAAATCGGTTGAGAACCGGTAAAAGGTAAATGATGCGAAAGTACTTTTGCTGTATACCATCTAAGTTATGTGTTCGAGCATTTCGCAAAGCCTGGGACGCTTTTCAACTTCTTTTTTCTTAAAATAAACTTTTATTCAAAAATATAATCTGCCAAAGTTACAAATTTTCATTGTAAAACTTTCTTTATTTTTCCTCGAAAGATCACGTATTAATTTTCTTTTTAATTTCTCGCAACTGTTCTACGTTTAATAAAATAATTTAGAACAATTGAAAAGTTCCAGGTTTCGCTAATTTTAAAATTCAATCAATTTATATTGATAAGTTGGAAAATTCTTGCGGCGAAATAATAATTTTCAAATCTCTACATAGCATTTATTAAAGCAACTGCTATTTTATGCCTATAATTTTGAGAAAAATCATGACCATGCTGAATTCTTTTTGCGCAGCTACAGAGTGTGAACAGTGTTTGTGATTATATTTTCATGTTTTCCACCATGAAACTATCATCTACTAAATATTGATTTCTTCTTTTCATTTACAATGACACCACGGGATACAAAAAGGTTCCCATCGTCATTCTGAAGACGAAAGACATGCGAAACTCCACCAACATCTTTCTCACCAATCTCAGTATTGCCGATTTATTGGTACTCCTCGTTTGCACACCGACTGTTCTCGTTGAAGTCAATACTCCACCGGAAACATGGGTCCTCGGTCAAGAAATGTGTAAGTATAGTCAATTATATCCCTCCAAAGGACCATCTTCATTATACCTTTCACCTCATGATATAATGAACATAATGAAGGTCATCTGTTGATAGTTTTTTTCTATTGAATTCACAAACAAAATTTAGACATCAAAATAATGTTTCCCAAAATATTTAATTTAGTGCAACAATTTCTGATTTACTTTAAGAGTTCTTTAAGATTTTTTCCACCCTATTATTTTGACTAAACATCTGTTATTTTATGTAAATCCAATTCTCCTAACCATATAAGTTCTAATTACTGTCTCTTGAGATTCTCTAATCTCAGTGTAAATCTCAACACTTGTTCGAAACTTGGTGTCTCTCAACAGAGCTATAATAGCTTAATATTTATTATTTTGTGCTGAAATGCGAAACTTATCTACCGGTACTGAGAGTTTATAAAAATTTTTCCAGATATAAAATCTTTCTTAGTGGATTGGCATTTGATGAGTTCAATGTCTTTTCAACTTTTCTCTCTATAAAGGAAAATCATTATAATTTCCGTGGAAAAATTACCTCATATCTGAAGGTCTATTGTGTGGGTGGGTGGTGAATTTGATGATCTTTCTTAGAAATATAAACATGAATGCTTTCAGAGGGAATGAGAAAAATTTTATTCCAAACATTATTCACCTCCAGAGATGAAGAAATTAGTGAATTTTTGGGATAATATTTAATGTATTTTCATGAAAGCATTTTCTTATATTTTCGCGTGTGTTATTTTCTTACATACATCTTCATACATCAGAGTGTCAGATATTAAACTTATACACCCAGCAAGTTACAGAGGAAAATCTAGAAAGAAAGAATCACATGGAAAAGAATACAGACTATCTAATAATGTAGCGTAGGAGAGATAAAGTATTTGGAAAGTTAGTGGATAAGCTTAGTTTTACTTGCGGAACTTGTGATTCTTTTAAATGATCTATAGCTTGTGAGCCAATGTTCAATAAAATTTACATCAAATTTTGTCTCGAAAAAGAAGTTGTGAACGGGAAAATCTTCAAGTTACAAAGAGTTCATCCTCAAAGATCGTAAAATTTCCAAGTTAAAAAAATAAAGATAGTCGGGATATCTTTCGGCCTGACTAAACTTACAACGTACTAAAATTAGCCATAAAACCTTTAAAAAACCAAAATTATTTATGTCTCGCAAACATCTCAATGGATTTTAAGTATGTGCTCTCAATTCTTCCGGTGTTCGTCAGAAGGGTATTCCTCTTTTCAAATTAAAAGAATCTGTTTTTTCTCCAAAGCTTTCAACCCTTGGTATGGGTCTTCTTCAGTGGGTCAATTTAGAAACTTTTAAATATTTGAAAAACGTCTAACGGCTGACTAACTTTATGCATCGCCACATTCACTCTAACTTTTTCCCGGGGATTCTCACTGTTTTATTAATTTTAAACTATTTTATTTAATTTTTCTTTTGAAAATTGTTGGTATTCTCCGTGTTGATCTTTCACTGTCGCTTTGTCTACTGAATTCTCTGAATACCAAGGGTTGAAAGCTTTGGAGAAAAAAACAGATTCTTTTAATTTGAAAAGAGGAATACCCTTCTGACGAACACCGGAAGAATTGAGAGCATAAAGTTCCCCGTCAGACTCCAAAAGAAAGAAGATTTTAAGTATGATTCTATTTTAGAACAGCCTTATTTACGCCTACGGATTGCAGACAACGAAATAAAACTAATATAATTTTTTTTAAATAATAATTAAAGATTTAATTAAGGTCACAAATGGTTAGTGTAAAATAATATTGTTAAAAGACACCAACCGCGTTAGACCAAATAAAAGTTTTTTTTAAACAAATCAAGACATATGTTTTTTAAATGGGGATGTAGAGTACTATATCCAAATATTTATTTAAAAATTATAAAGAAAATATTTTTTTAAAAAATAATCATATATTTAAAATAAGCAGAGCGATACTAAAGTGAATCTTAACATAAAAAAAACTAAAATTAAAAAAATATATATATTTGATAATATTCGAAAATACGAAAAGTTTATTAAAATTATGTTTTAAAAAATTTATTAAGTTATCGTTTTTAAAATTAAAATTGTATTTTATTCCAATTAGCGATCGATTTTTTTTCTAAGAATATGAATAATACGAATTTTACTGTGAAAGTCCTAAGTTTAAAATGTAATATTTTCAATATAAATTTTTATTTATTATTACTTCTTTTTCTGGTGTGTTATATAAGACGTTGACATTTAGTTTGTCTTAATTTTCTTAAAATAATTCGTAATTTTGTATTTAATATTGAAAAAATAGATATTACTTTTTGTGCTATCAGACGTCAAGTTTGTCAAAATCGAGAGAAAAACAAACAATTTATGGAATTTTAAGAAACAAAATGTCCGATATTTCAAGCCGTCCGAAATTTCTCACTGAAAACAATTATACCGACTATCAAATAAGGTACCTTTTCGAATAGCTTTGACTTGATCTACAATGTCTACAATAAATTTATAATTGTGGTTTACTTTGCGAAACATCGTGAAGGAATACTAAAAAAATAAAACGGTGTAAACAAACCATTTTATTTTTCGAACAAGGTAATTAATTTAAAAGCAGATATTCCTATAATTTATAATATACATTTATAGTTATTCAGACTTAATTTTTTTTTAAGTTAATAAAGTTATTCTATTAATTTTTGAATTTAGCACAGTTTTGCTAAAGTTTCAAATAAGCCTACAATTTTTTTTAATAGCCTTATAGCGTATTACGATCGAATAATATATTTATTTTTTCGTTCGAATTTCGGTCGAATTTATATATTTATTCTTTTTGAAATTTTGTTAGTTCAGTGTAAATTTTCACTATGAGGGATACTCATAATTTCTACACAGTAAAAGTGAGCTCCTTCCGTGATAATTAGCTTATCCGCAGCATTACACTAGCTGTGATTGCAAAAATATTACAGTTAAAAGTTGATAGTGTTTGGATTCACTAGATAGAGATATTCCTACACATTAGTGGTTGAAGCAATTGAATTGCAAGGATATTTACTAAGTCAACGACTTTTGGGACAACAATAGCAAAACACCCTTATGCCTGGAAGGATTGCAATTCAATTAACTCACTCTGTATGAGCAAAATTTTAGTTCCCTACATATGTTTAAAGGCGATATACAGTCTTCAAGCGACACACGCTTCATGTTTGTATATCATTATTTATGTTCAACCACTTTAATTGTATCATATTTCTTAACATCTACAGTCAATTTATTTTCCATTAACTTCTTGTGTATCATTTTATTGAGTGGTGCATTTACACACTTAAGCAATCGTGTAAACGACCCGGATCAAAGATTTTCCCTGATTAGAATTTTATATAGAAAACTTCATCGCTAAATTTCTCTTCTCCATTGAACAGCTTTTCTACCACATTATCCGGAAAATATGAAAATAGTAATAAATCTGTCGAATGGGAAAATAAAAAGTCGCGACACTGAAAATACTATAAGAGACTCATCGGTCTCACTCTCTCAAATGAAAATATTCCATTTGGATGTACAAGAAATGACCAAAAATCTTCCACGACACTGCTTCTTCTGCACCAAACAATAATATTGACTTGTGTCCGTTGGATGGAGAAACAAATGCTCGAAATTTCCTTCTAACTAATTAAATACAATTACTGAATATTAAGTGTGTGCTCTTCTTGTGTACTCTGCCGCACATAAGAATTATCCTTATGTACATTATGTACCATGGGAGACCGCGTGTGAAAGCTATAAGAAAAGTCAGAGATGAAATTTAAGGAACAACCTTTTGACTTGCCACAAAAATGTGAAAACTAATATAGTGTGTATATTGTGTATTAAAAGGATTTTCCCATGAAAAGCAATACTTTCATTCGTCAACAATAAAAAAAAAACCTTAAAATTTCATCTTAAGTTTCTCGACATGCGGCGATATTAAATTCTCTTTCTATAGAAAATTTATACAACTTACAATACATCACAATTGAGCACAAGATCTTCAAAAGAAAATGACTTTTCAGATGAGCTGACATATAAAATTAAAAAGAAATGATATTTTTAGAAATAAAGTATTGAAACTTGTTATGGAGACAATCTTTTTTACAGCGCTTATTCATAAAGAGTTTCTTGGAAAATTGTTGGTATGAGGTTAATCTTAGAGAGTTCATGAAAAGCTTCATATTTAAGAATAGATTCGCCAAGGTTTGTTTGTTTTTTACTTACAATATCTTGGGGAAATTGAGGTCTGCATAAAAAAGTCAAATTTCCGTATTATTGAGAGAGCTCTGATAATGGATGGATATCATCGATTTCATACTTATCACATTATTTTTCATGAAATGAAAGATTCCAGATAAGATTTTTAAATTAAATTTCTTAGAGAGATTTGGATTGTTTTTACAGCTTTGCTAAATACTATTCTTGTTAGTGAATAATTTTGAGACGAAATAGGATAGTTATATCAAATAAAACAAATAAAAAAAAATCAAGTTGAATTGAATTTACTTTAAAGAAGCATATAATGTGATAAGCCAAACATAAAATTGAAAACAAGGAATGTATTTTTTTTATCTTGATATTTATTAATAATTTTATTAATCGTTATATAGAGGGCTGGCAATTGAATGACTGATTACAGTTACAATTCTTAGATTAAATAATTCAATTCAAATTATTTATTAATATTTTTTTTTATTTTCACCCTCTTAGAAAAGTTTAGACATCATTTCTAATGAAAATTAGTTGATCGGGTGATTATTATCAAATCCATTTAAAATAGTTCTTATAATCTTAAAACATTTTACTCATAATAAATTTATTAGTAGTGAGAACATAAGGCAATATTTCCGTGGATAAGTTACGACAATTATTTCACAATGGTTTCATATAATTATATTTGCTTGTGTTAATTAAATGAAATCGATATCCCAACTAATATTGGTCACTAATTCTTTTTAGTTCTCACAACTAATGCAAATAAATGGGCCTATATTTTCATAAAGTTCTGACAACTTTTTGAATAGTAAAGAATGGATTTTTACTTATGTGTTGAAGCTTTTTCGAGCTATATAGTAACCACAACTAGTGTGATATAGTTATTATAGCAAATAAGATGAGTATCAACCACATTTATTTAGTTATTGGAACTAATATGTTATAGTACCCCTTACTAATCTAATTTAGTTATGATAACTAAATGAAAAACACACTGTAAATAATATTGGTCAACTATTTCATTTAGTTACCCTAGCTAAATATATGGATGAGCCTATGCTTTATATTTTATAGTTTCCATAACTGTATATAAGGTAGTTGAGACTAAATTTTTCTAAGAGTGTATAAAATGTAAATACAACGTTAAGCCGTACTTTTAGAATCCATGATATAAAACAAAGATAAAAATAGGCATTTTTATATAAGGAAGTTTATTATCTTATTTTACGATACCGTACTTTTTTTATTTACCTGATAAAGTGTAATTCTGCGTCAAATAATTTTTTTTGAGCAAAATGTCACATTTTTTGTCATAATTTAGAATTCTATACTACTGAATATTTGATTTATCAAACGTATCAAATTGAACTGATTCACGATAAATGACTAATTTTATATGAGCACTAGTGAAATTTTATTTGGAAAATAATAAATATAAGTCAGAATATAAGTCGAATAAATCGATTTTTTTTTTTTTTGCAAAATGCGTTTTTTTCGCTTTTAAGGTACTCTTTGACATTCTCTATAGAGAGTAAAAACTGTTCAGCTACTTTACGATGATTTTCATGGTAAATTTTACATAAACATGTAATCGTGTATACTGATACACATTTGTGTTTTTGTACACATTCTGCCTGAAAACTGTGTAATTTTACACGAAATATGTAAGAAAATGTACATAAATGTGTAATCATTCGCAGTTGGTTACATAGTTTACGATTACATAAAATTTAAATTACACATTTTCAGATTACGCGTTTTATTGAAATACATATTTGAGTAACTTTACAAGAATAATCGTGATAAAAAAGCAAACCAACGATTATCCTTGCAATCTTTTTTTACAGTGTAAGTACCTTTCTGTGAATATTATACCGGAAAGTTAATTAT